>NC_048226.1:87327790-87350333 GCF_002007445.2 Ailuropoda melanoleuca | reverse complement strand
AAGCCGGGGGGGGGAGGGGGGGCACATGAAGACAGAGGCAGAGCCTGGAGTGAGGCGGCCACAAGCCGAGGAATGCCTGCAGCCACAAAAAGCTGGAAGAAGAAGACAGGACCCTCCCCAAGAGACTTTGGATCAAGGAGGGCCCAACTGACATCTTCACGTTAGGTCTGGCTTTCAGAACTAGGAGAGAATAAATATCTCCTTTTAAACCACCAGCAGTGTGGTAACTTGTCCCAGCAGCCCTGGGACACTAATATGGAGGCGATCACACACAGTCCAGACGACAGTGCTCCATGGGGTGTTAGCCAACTGTGGCTCCAGCCCCGGCGCTACTGGCAATGAGCTGAGTGCCTTTGGACAAGTCACTTGCCCTCAGTTTCTTTACCAATAAAACACTGCTCAAAAATACAGCATTAGCTATCACTCAAGCTGCGTCTAACCCTGAGCCCAGATAATATAAATGAAACCATGTGCAAAAAGTAAAGGCTTTTATTCTAGTTTGTAGCTAAAATATGACTAGGATTTTTATATGCCTTATGAGCAAGTATGAATAATGTTAGAATAACACCATGCAAGCATGTTTTAGTCCAGGTTATGGAAGAGGATTAAAATTAGTGCTGACGCCAGCATAAAAAAGAAATAAAGTAGGCCAATCCGCTGGACCAGCACGTCGGGGTGGGGTTGGCTGAGAAGAAGGAAGTCCTTCCTCAACCCCACGACCCTTCGCTAAAGGAAGCCCAGCCTGGCAGGCGGGCTCTGGGAGTCTGAGCTGCAGAGAGACCCAGGAGCCTCGCCAGGGGGATGCCGGTCTGCTGGGGCAACACCCATAGGCAAGGGTCATCCTATGGGGACCTCGAATCCTGGCTGAGAGTCCCTCACCCCTTGCCAGACAGATGTGAGCTCCTCTGGGGCTGGAAAACCCCGCTGCTTCGGGAATAGCAGGGTGGAGGAGGGGAGATGGGGTTTGGGTCCTGGTGGGGGCCAACCGTGTCCGGGACACTTTCACCCCATCCCCCACTCTCTGCTTCTATTTCTCTTCTTGCCTCTTTCTCTTCTCCGTGCTGAGGCTCCTTTGTTTTCCCAAAACAATAGCAACAGCACCGTGTGGTGAGCAGAGCGCCGCCGCCACCGTTCTTTTGCAGTTTTGCAAATCTCTGGGCCATCTGGCCTACCAGGAGACAGCGGGCTTCACTGATCTGCTTCTGTGCTATGCTGCCTGCGGGGAGGCATAGGGAGATCTCTCGCCTCACACAGAGGAGCAGTTAGAGAGGGCATGACCTCCCAGGCCCGCTGAAAGGATCCCGGAACCCTCAGGGGATCCTGACCACACTCGCAGGATGTATTCAGCCTGCTGTTTCCAGATTTTATGATGCTTTGCCATCCAGGGCCAGCTGATTCATGGAGACGGCGAACACCTTGCCTCGGAGTGCAGCCTGTGATAGGCACACCGAGCCAACCGTCCCCCTGCCCTAAATGACCCCAGGGCCAGGTCCTGGGCAACAAGGGACCACCTACAGCCCAGAGCCTGCTGACATTATTCCAACTAACCAATCCTTTTTTTTTTTTTTAATTTTATTTATTTATTTGAGAGTGAGAGCTACAGAGAGAGAGAGAGCACGCGCACGCGCACGCACAGAGGGAGAGGGAGAGAAGCAGACTCCCCACTGAACAGGGAGCCCACCCCAGGGCTCCATCCCAGGCTCCTGGGATCAGGGCCTGAGCGGAAGGCAGAGGTGTAACCGCCAAGCCACCCAGTCGTCCCTACCAAAGAGCCAGTCCTAAGCTGTTCAGCCTGCCTGCTCCCTCTTTCCTGCAAAAGCACCATAAGGGCCTGTGCCCACGCATTCCCCTGGCCCCTTCTGCCTCCGGACCCACCCGGTGCTTCCTGTGTGGTCTGGCCTGGCCTGCTCCACGCCTCCTGCCTCTAGGGAGCTGTGAGCAAAACCTTGTTTCCTGTCAGTGATTTCCCACCTGCGGGACACCTAGCCCTCTCACACCTCCTGACCTTTGCCTGGAATCCCTTCCCCTTCCCTCTCTGCCTGACCAACTCTTACTCAGCCTCTGAGACTCAGCTCAGAGGTCACCTCTTCCGTGAAGCCTACCTTAGTCACCCTGTCCTCCCCTCCCAGGCACAGAGTTACTCACACCCAGGGCTGCCTCCCACCCCATGTCCTCTTCTCCTCCCCTCACGGGCAGGCAGGGGCAGGGAGCCCCCAGAGGGAGGGAGGCCGCCTGTTCTGCTCTGCCATGCTGGGTGCAGGGCCTGGCTATGAATTAGGCTTTGTGGAATAAAGGAATGCGAGCATGGAGCGAAAGAGGGAGAATTCCTGCTAGTTCAGGGAGTGGAAACTGGCCTGGAAAACACGGAGCAAGCTGGCTCTGTTTGTTTTCCTCTCAGGAGCCTGAAGCCATTGGGGTGGGGGGGGGCATGAAAACCTAGCGGCCCTCCGGCTCTGAGCAGGGAGGCAGGGGGGCACAGCCTGCTTCCGTGGACAGTGGACAGCCTGTGACTAGGCTCCAGCCCCCCTGGCATCTCTGTGGGTACAGGTCAGCCCTACGCCCGTGTGTGTGTGTGTGTGTGTGTGTGTGTGTGTGTGTGTGTGTGAAGCATATCACAAACTCTGCCTGCAGGGGCCTGACAGACAACAAGGGGGGTGAAGCTCATCCAGGCCTGGGACAAGAGGGCGTGGTGGGGACTATGGCAAAGGGGATTCACCCCAAAAAGGTGGTCACCACCTTCTTACTTTTAGGTGAAATCTTCAGGCTCTTAAGTGTCATCTTAAATTCATAACATGCAGTATTGGTGAAACAAACGGTATCAGGGGCCTGGGGCCACAGAGGGAGGGAAGCCTGGCTGGGTGGGGAGGAGGGGATGGGGGAGGGACTCAGCACGGGGGATTGCTTCACCAGCCCTGAGCTGGCTCCTCTCCAGGGAGCTTCATTCACTCATGTCAGAGCTGCAGCTTCGAGAATTTCCCCACCACCACTGGTCTCTTACCCCTCAGGAGGGCACTGAACTTCACACACAGAGACCAGAGCTAGACTTACTCCAGCGTGGAATCTGAGGCCCATGGAGGGCAAGAGACTGGCCCCGGGCAGTGCGGGCACTCCTGGCTGCCCACCTCGGCCCATCTGCCAGTTCCTACTGCTGACCCATCACGGAAACAGGAAAAACGGCTCCGAAGCAACCCCGAGACTCGAAAAGCCAATGCTCCCCGCCATTGTAACCTCACTTAATTTTCCAGAACTCCACTCCTTCCCTCCCCTTCCACACACAGCCTCTCCACCTTCAGCCAGGCTTTTTCTGGAGCCTTAAGATTTCACAGTAGTGAACTTCAGAGGGGATTCCGTCAGGAGCCTGGGATCCTAGCAGAAAACAAGTTTAATACCAGCTGGTTCTTTCTCCACTCGACTCTTGTCCCTCTACAGCTTCAAGAGGGAGGAGGGGGCCTTCAAAGCCTGTTGCACTTTATGAGGCTGGGGTAGAATGAGCTCGAGCCCCCCCCCCCCTTCCCCAGCTGCAGCAGGAAGCCGCTGCTGTGGCCCGGAGATCTGATCCCGGGGTAATGGGAGAACTGATGACCAGATGCCCGTCACCATGCCTGAAATGCTACTGGCCAAGCTCTGGTCATGAAATATTTTTGTTCTTTTTAAAAATTTTTTTACATGTTCATTTGAGAGAGAGAGAGAGTGAGTGGTGTGGAAGGGCAGAGGGAGAGGGAGAAGCAGACTTCCCGCTGAGCAAGGAGCCCAATGTAAGACTGGATTCCAGGACCCTGGGATCCTGACCTGAGCCGGGGCAGGTGCTTAACTGACTGAGCCACCCAGGCATCCCTATTTTTCTTCTTCTAAAGTCACATATTAAAACATAAATACTCTGGGGAGAAACTTTCTCTCTGCCTACTGACCACCAGCTGGATTCAGGGGGTGTCTGGCCATTTGTGGGCAGACAGGTCTAAGCTGAGTCTGAGAGGACAAGGGACAAGTGTGTGGCCCAGTGGACTGGCCCCTTCATTTGGAACCACAGAAGTGAGGGACCTGGCCTAGCCAGGGGGAGCTCAGGAGAGCCTTCCTAAGAAAGGGACTTCGGTGCTGCGTCCTGAGGAAGGAGGAGGCATTCGCATTCGTCAGGTGAAAAGCAGGGAAGGTGAGGGGGTCCCAGGCCGAGGGAACGGCACATGCACAGCCCCGAAGACAGAGCAAGGGGGGCTGGAGAGTCTGCCGGTCCCTCAGGACTGAGTGGCAGGAGCTGGGAGAGGAGCTGGAGGGGTTGTGAGCCATAAGGCGTCTGTTCTTCCCTCTGTGAGCAATTGGAAGCCATGGAGGGCTCTAAGCAGGGAAGGCACCAAGTTGGATGTGAAGTATGGAGGAAGTGCACCACTGCAACAGGGAGACCGGGTGGGCGGGGATCAAGTCGGAAGAGGAGGGGCAGGGGGGAAGCAACTGCAGGAGCTCCAGAGACGGGTGGTGGTGGTCCGCACCGGGACTGTGGCCGGCGGGACCAGAAAGTCAGCGATCCAGGGCAAGTCAGAGAATAGCACCCCCGACTCCATCCTCAGTCCTGGTCTTCTGAGCTCCATGCCTTGGAGCAGGACCCAGGCCCCCTCCCTCCTCCACCAGCACCACTCCTCCCCGCACCCCGTCCCCCATGGCCCAGGAGACACAGGCCCAGGCACCTATACCTGGCTGGTCCTGGTGATGCATCGGCGAATGAGGTCTCTGATGTTGTTGTGCTTGTCCATCTGGAAATACACGGTGGCGCTGGACTTCTCCTTCAGGTAGGGCTTCTGGGCCGAGGCCCAGCTGTGCAACAGGGTCGGCTCGCTGCCCTCGGAGGCCACGGGGAAGTAGGTGCCCGACTGCAGGGAGCAGGAGTCCAGTCCCCTGGGGCCTGCCTCTGCCTCTGCTCCTGCCGGGGGCTCCGGGGCACAAGGGGGCTCCTTGGCCTGGGCCTGGATGTACTGGGCCTCCACCGAGGACAAGAAGTCTACCTCACCTTCCTGGCTGAGTGCCTGCCAGTAGGCCTCGGGACCCCCGTCCAAGAGGGCGTCTGTGGCCAGCCGGGCGCTCTCATTGTCGCTGAAATCGGCCCTGGTCGGCCGGACCCACTGGCTCTTGACCTCTTCCAGGCGCTTCCGGATCTTGCCCACATGCCTCGACCGGCTCATGTCGCCCCGTCCCTGAGTCGTGGTGGGCAGGAGGCCGTGGCTTGAGCTCCTCCTGATGTCAGGGCCACAGCACAGGGTCGGGGAGCCCTCAGCGCTCCCGGGAAGCACCCAGCATCCACTTGCCACCCCTCACGCCCGCTCGGAGGGAGCGATTTACCGCTGTCCAGAGCAACACCTTGCAGGGATCGTCCTCACAGCCAGGCGCTGGCTTATCTCGGGCGCCACCGCCCTGCCCGCGGGCCGGAGGGCCGGCTCAGTCACGCCCTGGCACACTCAGCCCTGGGAGCCTCCTCTGCTCCCAGCAGGCGGCCTGCGCTCCTTGCACAACTCTGCGGAGTCCCCAGCCTGCCTGCCGTGCTGAGCGGGGAGGCTCTCCCAGCGCCCCCGGGGGCCTCAGCCCCTCCTGTGCTCTCGGTTCAAATGCCATTGGTTCAAGACAAGAACTCCCCTGCGGGGAAAGATGCTGCCCCTGAGATTGCGCCAGGCTGGGGAGGGAAGCTGGATGCAGGCCAGGCAAAGCCGTCCACCAGGCATGCTCCTCCCTCCCAGTGACACTGAGGTCCCGGCCTCTGGTCCTCTGAAAAATCTTTGCTCTGCTCCTCTCTCCCCTGTTGTGTTTGTCGGCTCCAGTCTGGGGGCTGCACGACCTGCTTGGAGTGTGTCCTGGAGCGAATTCTGCGGCTGCGTCTGGGCCCCCGGGTGTGTGTGTGTGGGGTTGGGACCTGTGTCTCCCTGCTGGACGGGCAGGTGGCGGCAGGTGTGTTTGAGGTACAGGAACAGCTAAGGGAGAAGACACATTTTCTTTCCGGGTCAGGTCATGGTCAAGCCCATGTCGGTGGAATGCTACGTCTGTCATCGGGTTCTGCCAGGAACAGAGTGAGATAGGATTCGAGTATAGGTAGCTCTTTGGAAGGTGATTCCAAGAAGCGCCGACGAGGGAGGGGGTGAGACAGGACGGCCGGGGAGCCACCAGGGGGCGCGCTTACGAGCAGGCTGCTGCGGCTCACGTACGGGATTCTTGAACCTGGAGGGACCTTCTGGGTCATTCCTGTCGGGCCCGCTGGGAGATGGCATAGAGGACATCTTAGAATTTTCCTACCCAAAGGCTGAGAATTTATCTACCAACCTCCATTTGTCATCGTCGGAGGGCTGCTCCTGAGCCCACATTAACCCCCACGTGGTGGGCCCGCTCTGCGCGCTCCCCAAGCGCAACCCTGAAGCCGCAGGACGCGTGTGGTCAGACTCTCAGGGGCATGGTCAGAGACTCGCGGGAGAGGGGAGGGCTAAGGGGATCGAAGTAGGGCCCTGACAATGTCTGCTAAGAGAACTCTGCCGGGACGCTGGGACTTCGTACGGCTGGCATATAGGAGGGGCCAGAAGTCTGTCCGGGGCTTATCTAATCTTCGGAGGAAAATCGCTGTCAGCATCTGTAACCCACCAAAGCTGTGGCCCAAGTGGCTCAGTCCTGCAGGAGAGCAGTACTTTTAAAAGCACAGTCCAAAGAAGAGAGAAAGAAATTGAAATAAATTTCTTCTCCTCTTTTGAAGTTCATTGAAGAAATCCAAGTCACACCCTCAGCCACCCTCCCTTTATTAGACTTTATCAAATCCCTGGAACCCTCAGGACAACAAACCTAAGGAACTCTCCCCCCAGAGCCCTTCTGGCTCCATGCCCTTCCACCTCTCCCTTCCGCCAACTCTTGCTCATGCAGATTGGATTAACCTCTTTCCCACATTCTCCACTGAGCCTGCCCCCTCTCCAGCCCTCCCCGGTCCTTTATCCCTCTCTGTGTCACCTACCTCCAGTGCCCAGTCTGCTAAAACCAACCTGGGGAGGGGAGTAATAATCCCTGGGATTTGTTCTGGTTCACACGCGGGCTTGAAAACTGTCTGGGGCTCTCCATTGCCTGCCATGTTACGTTCCATTTCCCAAGGCTTGCGCTGGAGACGCCGTGTGTTTGAGACCTGTGTGAACATTCCAGCCTGACCTCTCCTACACTTGGCTCTACTTGGGTGCTCGCTGCGTGCTGGCCATCTGTGCTGAGGGAGACAGATTAGAGGGCCTCATTCCACAGATGAGGAAACCAAGGGCTCAGAAAGGTTGAGTACCTTGTCCAAGATCACACAGCTAGTGAGTGGCATAGCCTGGGCACTGTCACTCCAAAGCCCATGTATTTTTCACTGTGCCAAGCTTCACCCCTTCCCTTCCCCTTCCCTTCCCCCTTCTACCCTCAGAACAATCCACATCCTCTTACCAGTTCCAGAATATATACAGGGGAGGATGAAAGTAGTGGGTGGATGTGATGGGGTTCTCCTCTCACCCAGGCCAAATTCTCTTTGTTCGATGAAGAAATGATTGAGGGACCCCTGAAGCAGTGGCCAGTCTCCCGGGCCTGTAGGGACTATTTTGACCTATGCCCTCGCAGAGCAGCTCTCCTTAAAAAAAAAAAAAAAAAAAAAAAAACCAAAAAAAAAAAAAACAACCCCAAAAATCTGAGTGAACTTTCACCCCTAAAGCTGCTGGAGGAAGAGGAGGCAAGTTCCATGAGCACCTTGTAGGCTCAGAGGAGGAAGGAAATCAGTATAGACCCTGATAGGATGCAGGGAGAAGAGCCAGCATCGCTTCCATGATATTCTTGCCAAAGATGCATAACCTAAACTTTGATTGGTTTTTCAAAAATGTGTTTTAGGTGATCCCGTAAGGAGGAAAGCATCAGACACTGACTTGACGCATTCAGGAGACAAGCAGGGGGAGGTGGGGATGAGGACAGGGGCCTGGGGGGAGCGGATAGTCCTGCTACACGTGTAGTAAATTCCTCAAGGGCCCAACAGCAGAGCCTGAATCGGGTTTGTCTGCAAAGCCCTTGCTGCTGTCTACAACCAGATTCTGTAATTGCTCATTTAGGGGAGATTCTCTTCCTTTAGGCTGTGAGCAATTTAGGGGGGTTGGGGGACAAGCTAAGGCATGACTTAGCTCGACACCCCCAGTGCCTATGCCACGAGGAGCTGGCACACAGTAGGCATTTAATACATGTGTGTTAGGTGAATGGATGGCTATGCGCTCCTGGGGCAGAGGCCAGCTTACACGGAATGTCCAAATAGGATTCCGGAGCTTGTCTGCGGAGCAGCCCCGGGGCTGAGAGCCTGGGCCTTGGGCCCAGGAACCTGGAGGAACGGGATGCCTGTTTGACCTTAAGGAGCCGCTGCCACCCCCTTCCTACCACCTCTCCATCCGGGCCTGCAGCAGCATGAAAACCATAGAGTCTCATTACCCAGTGACCCAAGAAGCGCAATTAAGTTAGAAATTAGTTGGCATAATTAATTAGACGGGTAAATAGCTCCCTGTCAACACCAATCAATCCATTCTGCATGTAATCAGCTCAGCCAAGGCAGCTGCGCCTTCTGCCTGCAGCCAAGGGCAGAGGGTGGGAGCGAACACGGGTCAGGATGGCCAGCCGGGCGCACTAAACCCCACCCACAGGTCCTTCGGCTCCCGGGCTGTCCTCAGGGATTCCTGCCTGGGCACCCCGCACAAAACCACAGCAGAGCCCTCGCGTGTACGGTCCCTTTGCCTTCTCCAGCTTCCTACTTCCGAGTTCCCAGTTGGTTGCTCAAGATTTCCGGTGTGCGTAAACATCATAAACATGCATAAAGACCACGGGAGCTCCCAGTTTTTGGCTACTAAATTTGCGGATGCTTTTTTCAAATTAAGGTATAACTAAATGAGTAAAACTTACCCTTGTTAGTGCTCAGATCTATGAGTTTGGAGAAATGCATACAATCATGTAACCACAGCACAGCTAAGATCTAGAATATTTCGATCCCTGCATGCTCCCCTGTAGTCAGCTGCTCCCCACGCCCAATGCCTGGCAACCACAGATCAGTAATCTCTCCCCAAAGTTTTGCCTGTTCCAGAACGTCCTATAAATGGAATCATACAGCATGAACCTTTTGAGTCTGGCTTCCCTTCGCTTAGCAGAATGCACTGGGGACCGATCCAGACTGTGATGTGTGTCCATGGTTAGCTACTTTTTATTGCCGAGGAGTGTCTTACAATAACACGAATGTACCAGTTTATCTGTTTCCCAGTTGGACACTGGGTTGTTTCCAGTTTTGAGTGTTTATGAACAAAGCCGCTATAACTATTCGTATATAAGCTTTTGTATGAACATGAGTTGGATAAACACGTAGGGGTGAGTGTGCTGGGTCTTATGGCAGGTGTGTTGATAACTTTATACGAAACTGCCAAACTGTCTCCTAAAGTCCTGTACCATTTTGCATCCCACCAGCAACGTTTGAGACTTCCAGAAGCTTTGCATCTTTGCCAGGACATAGACTTCAAAAAGCAGTGATATCCATTGCTGCTGACAGCAAGGCTGGCTGCAAAAATTTCAGGGCCTTGTGCAAAATGAAAACAGGGGCCCCGTGATCAAAACAAAAGGAAAAAGTGCCATCAACAGTATTAAAATAGAAAGCTTTTGGGGCCCCTGGGTGGCACAGCAGTTAAGCATCTGCTTCGGCTCAGGGCGTGATCCCCGCGTTATGGGATCGAGCCCCACATCAGGCTCTTCTGCTGTGAGCCTGCTTCTTCCTCTCCCACTCCCCCTGCTTGTGTTCCCTCTCTTGCTGGCTGTCTCTATCTCTGTCAAATAAATAAATAAAATCTTTAAAAAAAATAAAAATAAATAAAAAAAGAGTACACTTATAAAATAGAAAGCTTTTTCCTGCCTACCATGGTCTTTCTCTCAACTTCTCATGGTGGTTGGGTTTTTTTTTGGTTTTGTTTTACTTGCTAGTTCATGTTTTGAGTAAAGAAACATTAAAATTCAAAATTATTAGCATGAATTTTACCATTCATCTTTATATTGTGCAATGCAACTTCAAATGCAAATGTGAGCACATTGAACCTGTCCGGAGGATCCCTGAAATTGCACAATTCGTAGTTCGTTTGTACATGCGTATGTATTTTGTTTTTCCCAGAAAGTAAAAATGCTGCACAAAACGAGCTCCCCTGTTTTATTTCACTTCTTACCATGTGCGTGTTCTACAACACGTTCTACCTCTGTCTTACCCGTGAGAAGGGAAAGAAAGCAAAGAGAAGGAACTATCTTCTTTCTCTTCCCTTCAGTAAGCATAGGTAGAATTCCTTGTTGGTTTCTTAGAACACTGGTGCCCTTTCCTGCATTTGGAGCAAATTCTGGTTCCAACAGAGAGCATGACCCCTCAGATCTGCTCTCGCTGCCGCTGGGTCACAATGTCAGGGGCTGACTTCGTCTTCATGGGAAGTCACTGACTTCCCACGCACGGTGGCCCACCGGAGCTCAGAGCCCACGGACACCGTAAACGCCCATGCCAGAGGCTCAGCCGGGAGCTGCAGATGGGCTCCGTGCACTCGGCCCTTCTGCTCACACCGCCCTTGGCCCTCACAAAACCCCAGTTCAATGATCAAAATCATTCGGAATCTCAAGCCGGTGACAGCAGAGCCTTCGACCAAGCGTAGTGACTTGAGCCTGGGGCCTCTGTGACTGACCACACAGGCTGCCTGGAGAGAGGAGTTCTTTCATGTGTGTGTCATTTGTGATACCAAATTAAAATACTTTTATCATATTAAAAATAATTCCATCCCTGCGATCCTAGCTGATTACATTCTTTGCGGTATTGTCTTTAGGTGATTAGCTTATGCTTTGTTTCTCTGACAGCATTGTTCCTTTTTCTAGAAAGAAGAATACAACTTCTGTTTTTTCGTTATAGCTCAGCGCCTGGCCTGGCCAGGGCGCCCATGGGTGCTCAGGAAATTCTTGTTGGTTTTCAGAGAAACCTACTGCACTGGAGGCCCCCCACTACCCCCCCAACACACAGCTGGGGTAGGAAGGAATCTATCAGCTGGTAAAGGAAGGAATGTGTGAATAGGTCAACCCAGCAACATCTCAACAACTTAGAAATGATTCTCAGGAATTTCGCTGAGCTTGGTACAGGTCAGCAAATGGTCGGAACCTGCCCAAGGTGCCCTCGGGCTGGGCTGGGACCCTCCCTCCCAGCCAGCGGTCAGGAAACACTTCAGCGGGACTCCACCCTGCCTCCTTACTTTGCAAAATAATTCTGTTGGCTCTGCCGTTTGTTTTGTGAATATTACATGTTCCTTATAAAAATTTGTGAAAAACACGGATAAGCCAAAAAAAAGAAAATGCATTAAAATGAAAAAAAAAAACCCACCCTCAATTCCCATAGCCACATTCCTGGCATCATGATTTTTAACATTTGTGCGTGGGGGCAACAGCGTGGCTGAGATCTCTCGGGACCCATTGCAACCTCCCTCTAGAATGCCCCCCCCCCAGTCCGGCCTCCCCAGAGCCAGAGCTCTGCATGGGACCCAAGCTCTGCCAGGCAGGAGCGTCCTCACAGGACTCACAAGGCGGCGACTGAGCAATCGGAGCAGGGATGGGGTTCATTGGCAGCCAGTTCAGGCCCGAATGAGCGAGGCTCCGTCCCAGGTCCGGTGTCAGAGGTGGAGAGCCATGGCAGCAGGGTTTCCCCTGGAACCTTCCCTGGTGGGGCTGGGCCTCTTCCTGGGCTTGTCCTTGCCTCTCTGGCATCTGAGCATTCCCTAGCCCTCCTGGAAATCCTGCAGTGAACTCATGCTCCGAACAAATCCCCTTCCACTCAACCAGCTGGAGTGGATTCTGTTGTCCACAATGAAGAGCTCGCTCCTGGGGCCTCAGCTTCACTCTGCCCGACCTCCTTCCTGCCCTTACCGAAAATGCAGTCGCCTTGTTTATGTATTCGTTTACCTACTTCATAGCTCTCTCTCTCTTTTTAAGATTTTATTCATTTATTTGAGAGAGGGAGAGCAAGAGAGAGCATGAACGGGGAGGAGAGGGAGAAGCAGGCTTCCCACGAACAAAGAGCCCTACGCAGGGCTCGATTCCAGAACCCTGGGATCACTACCTGAGTAGAAGGCAGACGCTTAAATGACGGAGCCACCCAGGCGTCCCTACTTCATATCTCGTAATGAGGGAGGAAGCCATTCTGTCTCATTCACCACTTTGATGCCAGTGGCTGTCCCATGGCAGCACCTGCAAGTACCTGCTGAATGAAATACTTGGTCCTCCCAGCAGCCCTCAGCTCGCCTCGAGGGAGAGTGGAAGTATGAGCACCGGGCACTTCTGTGGATCAAGTCGGGGTATTCTTCCTACATGTATGCCCTCCTAACATTTGCTGACTGCCTCTTTCACAGAGAAGAGAAAAGCAATGTTCTAGAAGATACCAGCTTGCACCCCCTGGCTCTCGTGACTTAAGGTTGTTCAGATGAATGCTCTCACCGTGGCCAATTCCCTGCTTCCCTTCAAGGAGCAAAGACTTGCTCTGTGATGAGCGTGTGCGTGTCTGTGTGTGTGAAGTGAGGACAGATTTTCTGAACAGAAAGACCCACAGACTCAGAATAGCAGACATAGATCATTCATTGATTCCTCAAACACCAGCTGTGTGCCTGCTATGTCTGTCTGTCTGTCTGTCTGTATGTCTGTGCATATGAAGTGCAGGACGGGGCCTGGGCCTCCCAGTAGATAACACTTTGCAATCAGACGTTCTCCCTTTGGCTATCAGACTGTCACCTAAATTAGTTGAAGCCTCTAAGCCTTAAATTACAAGCCAGATGATGCAACTTTGTCATAATGTGGTTGTGCAATTTCAGGCACAAAAGCTATGTTTGAAATACAGGTGCGGGAGTAGATTTTAGTGATATGATTTGAAAGCATTAATATTCGAGCAGCCCAGGACCTGGATGCCCGCCTATTTGCAGGTAGGAACCAGGACGCCCACTGAAGGGGGCCTCATGTCTCTGTGTCTCAGCACCGATTGGGGTGCCAGGATGCACACTGTGACCGCTGTCACTGCTATTGTGTCTGTTGGATCCAGAGACAAAACCACTGTCCAGTGTTCTCGGTCTGACCGGGGAAGGGGCAGGCCCACCTGCGGGGGAGGGGGGGTGGTGGTGCCAGGGCGGCTGGGACCACACCCTCCCCCACCTGTCTCACTTGCCAGAGCAAGGCCCAGTGGGAGGGCCCTGAGAAGTGAGTGCTGTCACCTTTTCCTCTCCTCCGGCTAGAGGACCTCCCCGTCCTCCCCACCCTGTATCGAAGAGCAGGCAATGGATCTTGGAGCCCACTCCTCGCCAGGTCGTGGAAAGGCCCACTTGGTTATGAAATCCGATCCCGCGCATGTTTGGGACTAACAAATAGGTCTCTGATCAGACTAAATGTTGGGGATATAGAAATGAACCAGCCCGAGTCCCTGCCCTCTGGGAAAGACAAGCAATTGCAATAGAACGGGAGAAGCTTCCCCTCCTTAGCAAACATTGGAGGACCCACTGCGGGTTCTGCTCGGCCCACAGCAGACCCCAATCGTGGTGGTGCCGACACCCCACCGGAAAGACAGCAAATGAGAAGTCACGACATCAAACTAGGATGAGCAAGAAGGTCGGGGGAGCCGGGAGTGCAGAAGAGAGGCCCGACCCAGCCCAGGGGTCGGCTCTCAGGTCACAGCCGCAGGTAGGTGGTGACCAGCGGGGCGGTAGGAATCAGCTGGGGGAGGGGGAGGGAATGGGCACCCAGGTGGCACAGAGGTTGTGTGGAGGGTGGTGAGGCGTGGGGAGCAACTCCAAAGCTCAGGCCTCTGGGGGCGCAGGAGGGCTTCCCGCGGGGAAAGTCTGAGAAAAATCCTCCCCTCTGGCCCCATGTTCCGGCCTCTCTTGGTCTCCCCTCCAGCTGCCCAGCTGGCTGTGCCCTCGGTCCTGGCTTGTCACAGCCAGAACAATGAGAGGAGACACAAGGGCCTGCAGCCAGTTCCCGAGTCCTGGCTGGGAAGGGGCCAGGCCTGGAAGCGCCACAGGCGAACTACCATAAATGGTGCCTTTCCCAGTTCCCGAGTCCTGGCTGGGAAGGGGCTATATATATAAATTTTATTTTTTTAAAGCAGAGAGAGCTGGAAAGGAGATGAGAATCAGTGAGCATGGGCCCTGGAAGCTGCTCGCCCTGACTTCCCTCCAGCTGGAGCAGTGACAGGAGAGCTGTTTGAGGAAAGATAGGCTGTGGGCTGTGGTCAGGTCAGATGTGGCTCACCGCCTGCTTGGGACCCTGCCAGGCAGATGGAGTCAGTGGCCCGTGGGTGGGATGGAAGTGCAGGGAGAGGTCAGGGTGAGAAGAGAAGTCCCAGCTCCTAAGCGCTGTGAGCGCCCTGGCGCAGACAGACCCTGGAGCTTCTGGTCTTCACCCTCAGGTAAATGGAAAATTCCGGATGTGCTCCCTTGGGAGCGACACAGCAAATCCACCCGAATCCAGGACGGAACAAAGTGTTTCGCTGTCCACAAGCTCCTCAGACGTCGTCTGTCAGACGTACGCATAAGAACGTTCACGACAGCATTTGTTACTGATGGGGAAGGATGAGATGTTCCAGAATCAGACCTAGAGCAGCTGGGGTTGCCACAACAGAGTACCCCAGACGTGGCTGACACAACAGAAATTCAGCCTGTGACAGTTCTAGAGGCTGGAAGGCTGAGGCCAAGGTGTGGGCAGGGCCTTTCTCGATGCCTCTCTTCCTGGCTCGTTGATGGCCATCTTCCCCCTGCGCCCTCACGTGGTCTCCCCCTTGCAGGTCTACTGCCTGATCGCCTCTTTTACTCGGCTGTGGTTACAAAGAACAGGAAGAACTATGTGTATCAGCAGGAAAAGAGTTCCAAGTTTGCTCTTAGTCACAGGACAATAGGATACTGGTATTGGTGGTCTCCCTCTGGAGAGGGAGCAGATCAGGGGCCAGGGTAGGACGAGGGGGATTTTATTTACTTGTGTACAGACTGAATTATTACGCTCACCTCCTCACTCCCTCCCTGGCCCTGGCTCTGCGCCTCTCCTGCTGTGGCCCGAGTATATTTCCCTGCCCCGTGGATGTTGAACTTGGCCGGGTGGCTTGGTTGGCCCATTGGAATTTTGATGGATGTACCCAGAACGGAGGCCTTAAATGTGCTTGCTTGGCACAGCTTGGCCTCCTGGGCGGCCATGACCCTCCGTGAGAAGAATATACCCCAGGAAATGGCTGGTCCCGGGAGAACGTGGAGACAACCATGAGCAGAGGTGAATTCCACCTCAGCCTGGAGCTAGCCCCACAACCCGCACACCCATGAGCAAGAAAAATACAGGCTGACTTTGAAAACATGCTGAGTGAAGTAAGCCAGACCCAGAGTGACAAATATTGTATGATTCCATGTGCATGAACATCTGGAAGAGGGAAATCCATAGACAATAGATGAGAGGGCACCGGGAGCAAGGAGGGAGCGGAATAGGGAACTATTGCTGAATGGGTACAGCCTCTGCTTGGGGTGAGGCGAAGGTTTTGGAAATGGGAAGTTAAGACGATTGCCTGACATCGTGAATGGACCAGCGCCACTGAATTGCACGCCGCAAATGGTAAATATGGTAAATTTTCTGTAATATCTTTTACCCCGATTAAAAAAAAATGTAAAAGAACAAAATCATTGGACTCAACACAGCGGGTCATGAGTCGTCTGTTGTGTGAATGACATTTCAATAAAATAATTTTTAAAAAAGAAAAACGCATGCTTGTTGTGTAGGTCATTGAGTTTTTTTTTTTTTTAAGATTTTATTTATTTATTTGACAGAGATAGAGACAGCCAGCGAGAGAGGGAACACAAACAGGGGGAGTGGGAGAGGAAGAAGCAGGTTCATAGCAGAGGAGCCTGATGTGGGGCTCGAACCCATAACGCCGGGATCACGCCCTGAGCCTGAGCCGAAGGCAGACGCTTAACCGCTGTGCCACCCAGGCACCCCATAGGTCATTGAGTTTTAAATGATTTGTTGCAGTAGCACGAGCCTGGCAATTTTCGGCCAAGAGAGTGTGTGTAGGTATGTTTTCTACACCGAGCACATATTATTTGTTTAATACAGAAGATGCGAAATCAGCCTGTGCTGGGTTCCCCCTAAACAGCCCCCTCTTTCCTGTTTTCCTGCCTGGTGGTGGCACCAGGACGTTTCTGGACATTGTTCATCCTAATTTGGAGTGACTCTTGGCTTCTCTCTCTATCCTCGGCAGTTAACCACATCCAAGTCCTGGCTGCTCCTGGAGCACGTGTCTCCATTGGCTCCCTAATCTCAGTCTCCACAGCCGTCTCCCCGGACCTGCTCTCATTGCCCTGGGCCTAGATTGTCTGCTTTCCCTGGGCCCATCCAGGCTGTGGGAGAGCAGTAATTCCCAACAGGTTTCCATTAAGTTACCCCATTCAGCTGACCCTGAGGGCGTCTCTCAGAACACACACACACTCGAGCACACCAACTTTCCACTCTGTAAAATGGGTTTACAACAGCCTCTACTGCTTGTCAGTACCCCCAGGGATACGTGAAGAGGTCCTAAAATTGATCATCTGGAAGGGGGGCAGACCACTGTTCCTTCCCCATCTCCCATTTCCCATCTCTTCTTCCTCCACTTTCAGGATCCTACTAGTAGGTGGGGGTGGAAACCTCTAGCACCACAAGTAAGGGGAATGTTTCATTCGACATTGGTTAGAAGTTGAGAAAGCTAAAAGATTCTAATGACTAATTATTGTGGCTTCCAATTCGGAAATGAAAAAGGACCAACCCAGCTGCTAGGTGCATGAAAATTATTTTTGAAGTGCCTTTTAGGCTTTAACTTGAAATGTGCTGAAGGAATTTAGTTCTGATGCTGAAGCAAAACTCTCTCCGCCCTTTTTTCTTCATGTGAACAGTTTCTCAAATTTCATGTCTGTAAATATGAAAAATAGGAATAAATTAACATTGGACCCCATCTTATTCTAGCAAAAACTTAATAGTCATACACTCTATGAACTACATAGGATTAGAACATTGCATCCAGGGACACCTGGGGGACTCAGTCGATTAAGCTTCTGACTGTTGATTTTGGATCAGGTCATGCTCTCAGGGTCATAATCTCAGGATCATGAGATCGAGGCCCACCCAGAGCCTGCTTGAGATTCTCTCTCTCCCTCACCCTCTGCCCCTCCCCCTGCAGGTGCACGTTCTCTCTCCGAAAAAAAAAAGAACATTGCATCCATGTCTGGGATATTTGTTTTGGATAAAGTTTTACATTTTGTCATTTAATAATCATACTTCAAATCTATATATTTATGAGTTTTGATAAAATAATAAAATACCAATATATCAATCGTTATTTTGATAAAATAATAAAATAATGTATCAGTTTAGAAGAAAATGTTGGCACTCTGAGTCTTATGGTCACAGGAAACAAGAAGATTGCAATTCATGTACATGTTTTTGTTGCTGAGAGCTATGTTAGGGTGACCAATAATAATCATCCAAACATAGAATGTGTATTATATGAGGACAAAACTCTGGGACGGGGGGACTAAAATGGAAATAGTTCAGAAGGGGAAATAAATGTAAACTCACCCAGCATTAAAAGGGAGCTTGTTCATATGTATTTAAAATAGATAATGGGTTTTGGCCAGGTGGGGGAATGGGGTGTCTGGGTGGCTTAGTCGGTTGAGCATCTGACTCTTGATTTCAGCTAGGGTCATGATCTCATGACCTGGCTGTGTCCGGACTGAGTCTGGAGTAAGGGGTGGCCAGTGTCACCTACCCACCAGGGTAGCAGAGGGGATCCAGTCCCGCCTGGGGCTCTAAGCTCAGCACAGTCTACTTGTACCTCTCTCTGCCCCCCCCACTCTCTTTCTCAAATAAATAAATAAATCTTTTAAAAAGTAGATAATGGTTTGTATGGAATCCATAGGATGCTTTTATTTCATTGGATGCATGTTTAAAAAATCATAGTTTTATTTTTTGAAAATCTGCCTATCCTGGAAATTGCATCTTTTGTAACTGAACTTACAATGAGAAGGTTTAGATATCAACATTATTCAAGGAAGTGCCTAGATGTTTCTGAATTATTTTAGGGGGTGCACGTGAAGAAACATGTTGGCCAGCTGCTGCTGGGGGTGCGGGGAGGGCTAGAGAGAGGCCCAGCGCTGGTTGACCCTCGTGGGGTCCTGCGTCTCCTGCAACCAGCGGTTCCGATTTGAGCAGGACGCCTGCTCGCCTTCTGTTTGCATTTGCGCACCTGTAAGTGAACAACAGGGGTGGTACTGACCCCTTCAGGTTGTTCCGGGAGTCAATGAGCCGCCGCAGAGGACGTGTTCAGCTGGGAGAGAGCAGCGCCCCCCAAGGGAGGGGCAGGGGGAGCGGGGAAAGAAGCGGATGAGGAAGGAAACGGGGATCAGATTTTGGCGGAGGGGGTGCCGTTTTAGCTGGCTGAAGAAAGGGAAGGAAGAGATCCCTGTCACAGACAAGGGGCTTGGCGGTGGAAAAGGCATGCCAGGCCTGGAGAACAGCCCGTGCAAAGGCCACGAGGTGGAAAGGGCTTGTCTGGGGATCCCCTGCGCCGACACCACCTGAGGCCCTGCGGGTCCTCGGCCATCATCACTCACTACCAGCCAGGCCCCCGGGGGTCTGCGTCTGCTACCCTGTCGGGCTGGTGACACCGACCACCCCTTACGCCAGACTCAGTCCGGACACAGCCGGTCAACGGTTCCCTGCGCGGCATCCAAGAGGGGCCGAGAGGGGGCTCGGCCCCTGCCCAGGTTCTGCAGGAGCGTGGGCCTCGTGGAGGCAGGGAGGAAGCAGGTGTGTGCGACTCAGCACACGGACTCGCTCGGAAAAGCCTTTGAAAACTGGTGACACGCGTATTTAAAAGATGGAGATACTTTATTTAGTGGAATATTTGCCCCCTTCACTCCTATGGTCTACTTTCCATACACAGGTTTGGGTGATGATGGGGCCCCCCCTCCGAGTGGGGGCCCAGCGCGCTTCCCCCACGCGGTCGTGGCGCAGTGTCACGGACCTGACCAAGCGGCCGCGCCCCCTCCGCCTCCCCGCATCCGCTCCCCTGCCCCTCGCCCTTGTTCCCCGGCTGCCGGCCCAGGGAAACTCTAGAACCGAACCGACGGGCCCGCCTCCTTTCTCCCGCCTTCCAGCGCCAGGACGAACCAAACCCGAGGGGGTGAAGGCGGGGACGGCTGGGCAAAGCGCCCCCTCGCGGCCGTCCTGGTAGGCCTGGACAGGGGGCCCCGCGCAGGGATGCCCCCTCACTTTCTCTTCTCCCTCCTTCCTCTTCTCTTCACCTTCCCCTCCTCCCTCTCCTTCATCTTCACCTTCCCCTCTTCACTCTCCTCTGCCTTCCTCTCCTCTGGTCCCTTCTCCTCCACCCCCCCCATCCGCACCCCCCGCCTCCTCCCCTCTCCTCCTCCTTCCTTGTTCCTGCAGTTTTGGGTCTTTTAGGTTAATTGATGCAACATTTTAAATAGGTAATAGATCAACATAGTTCAAATATTTTATTTTCAACTATTCAAAGATATACTGTGAAAAGTCTTCATCTCAGAAGAACATCAGACAAATTCCCAAACTGAACATCAGTCTATAAAATATCTGACCAGTCCTCCTCAAAACTGTCAAGGTCATCGAAAACAAGGCAAGCCTGAGAAACTGTCCCAGGCAGGAGGAGCCTAAGGAGGCATTACCATTAAATGTGATGTGGGATCCTGCATAGGGTCCTGGAACAGAAAAGGGACCTTTGGAGAAAACTAAGGAAATCTGAATCAGGATGGACTCCAGGAAATAACGTATCAGCCCTGGTTCATTAATTGTAGCCAACATAGCACAATCATGTCGGATGTTAGTAATAGGGGAAACTGGGGGTGGTCTTTATGGGAACTCTACTATCTGCAAGGTCTCTGGAAATCTAAAACTGTCAACATAATAGTTTACTTTATAAAAAAATCTTCATTCCATCCTTGCCTTCAACCATACAATTTCCACCCTCTTCCAACACATATTAATCGCTGATCTTGGTTTTCTGTGTATCATATTGGAAATTGAGTGCACAAACACTAGCAAATATGGATATTCTCGCCTCCCCTTCACACAGTAATGGCGGCACACCCACACCCAGTTCTGCCCTTGCTCTCTTCACTCATTTCATCCCAGGCATGGAGTATCCCGCCTTCTTGTTTTCAGTCTGGACGGACCCTCAGTCCTGTAGCCAGTTCCCTGTTCACGGACTTGGGCTCTTTCCAACTTTTTGCAGTTCTAACACGACTTGAGGGCGTAACCGGGGAGGGGTGAGTTTATCTGTTGACCTGGGGGACCCAGGAGCGAGTCATTTGGAACTGTGGTAGACAGGGACCCCTTAAGGGTTCTTATGAATGTGTGTGTTGGGGGTTTCCCTCTCCGGCCCCTCGGCCGGGTCCTCCGCCCTCCTGCCCCCGCGAACTGTCCACTGGTCCCAGAGACCGCACCTGGAGCAACCCCCCTGTAGGGTTCCCCCCTCCCGCCACCTCCCCCGGGAACCGTGGGTGGGAGAGCTTCTCCGAGGACTGACTGGTCGTGGGGTTTCCACCGGGGACGGTGAGGGTGGAGAAAACTCCCCCAGGATTGCCTGCTCCACCTGCGATTCCTCCTAAGGAGACTTGCAGATGCCCTTAAGAGTCGTCCCCCCAAGCCCTGCAACCCCCTCCCGTCCCCCGACCTCACCTGCCCTCGAGATCGCTCTCAGTCTTTCCCTGTGTGGGTAGTGCTGACCCCTCATTCCAGGGGTCTCTCTCCAAATATAGAGATCTGTCACCCACCCCACGCCTGGCTTTCTCTCCCCCAACTCCCAGGAGTTCTGGTGGCCGCTCCGAGGTAATGATAGCATTTCCCCCACCTTCTTACACATACATGGCCATTCGTTGCCTTCCACATCCCACCGTGTCTCCCAAATTCTGGGTGATTTAAACAACTCCTCCCGCAGCATTTTGTAATGACAAATTTCAGAAAAATAGAAAACGTTTAAAGACTTGTATGGTGAGCGTCAGTGGGCCCACCGCCTGGACGGACCTGAACACCTCCAGCAGTCTCCAAATCTCTACCTCGCTGTCCTTCTAGGCCCGCCGGCCAGCAAACTGCCCGCGTTTTTAAAGCAATTGAAGCTTGCAACCGTCAGTACACTCCCCCGAAGCCCTTCTGCATGCCCGTCGTTGGCTGGAGTTCAGTCTTAATTTATGTTTTTTTAAGGTAAAGTTTACATACAGAGAAACAAACATATTAAGTGTGCCAGTATGTGGCTGATTTTAGATGGTACGTGGAAGAGTATTTTCTAGTTTAATAGTTATGTATTTATTTTAACTTGTGTTCAAAAACGCACGAACCCCCCCGACTTCCATGTACCATAGTAACAAAGTTTCCTTTAACAAAGAATGTAGTATTTAAAACAGCTGATGTAAAGGACTGGGGAGTGGGGAAAGAAAGGGAGGGGGCTTCCAAGATGCTGAGGCTGTGCCTCGAGGTACCGTTTCCCGAGCTGCTTGTCGCTCTGAGAGTAGCCTCAGCCGGCGAGCTCCGGGCCGCGGTGCAAACCTGGGGCGCCGGGAGGGGTCGGGCACCGGCTGGATCGGGGGTCTGCGGTGGGGCTGGAAAGGCGTGCAGATGTGCTTGCCTGGATGTGTGTGTTTTCAAATCATTATGCATCTGCGTCTCCACTCCAACTCTTTGAGGCTGGGAATGTCCCTGTGAACGGGGACAGGGCCGGGAATACAGTAGGTGGCCAGTAGGAGTTTCACAAGATCACGAGTATGCAACGCTTTGTAAGCACTCTACAAAAATAAGTACAGAAGCAAGGAAGAATCCCACTCCTCCGCGTCGTCTCTACTCGGCGCAGTGGGGTCAAGCAAGCCACAGTGTTTGTTGACTGACAGTCCAGCAGGCAGAGGAAGACCCGAGCGCTAGTAGGAGGTTGTCAAGAACGCGGTCTGGCGCGAGCGTTGGCGCTGGGGTCCGGAAACCCGGAGAAGACAGAAATAAAGCCATGGTTTCTTATCTGAGCATGCGCACCGGGGCCTCGCGCTAGTCTCATTATGCTACTGCCGGAAGCGAAGAGTAGGTGCCTCGTTAGCGCAGTAGGTAGCGCGTCAGTCTCATAATCTGAAGGTCGTGAGTTCGATCCTCACACGGGGCACAATACTTTTGTTCGCTTCACGTCTCCCTTTCGACGGGTTTTATTTGATCGTCTGTGCACAAGGAGACCTCGACGTCCGCGCTTTTCCTCGGAGGGCTTACCAGCGTGTCGCTGGGCTCGGCCTCGCCTCCCGGAAGAACCGGCGTCCGGATGCTGCCATTCGGGTAAAGTCTCCCTCCTCTGTTCCCGGGTCGGGACTGAGGACTGGAAGGAAGGCCGAGGCACGACGACAGGGGGACACACGCGGGAGACCGCGCGCGACTCCGTAAATCCCTGACAAAGAACTGCAGCTTCCCCTGCGCCCGGCGGCGGCGGCGGCGGCGGCGG
>NC_048226.1:87260492-87327729 GCF_002007445.2 Ailuropoda melanoleuca | reverse complement strand
TTTTTTTTTTTTTTTTTTTTTTTTTTTTTTTTTTGAGGGCTCTTGGGGGAGGGGTGGCGGCTGCCGGGCGGAATGGGACCCGGGGCCGTGCTGCTACTGAGGCCGCAACAGGTGCACTTGGAACTGCAGTCGTCAGCGACGGTTCCTGGTAACTCTGGTAACTCTGCTCAGGCCAGATGGCAAACCGAATGGGGATGTGCTCGCTGTCATCGCGCCTTCATCCTTCGAGTTTTTAATGGCGGCACTAATCTCTGCAATGCACCCCCCCCCCCCNCTGCAATGCACCCCCCCCCCCCAGCCCCAGGGATGCGATAATACTTCTGGCTCACTACCCTGATAGGGAGCACCTTCCAGAGGCTTTCGCTTCGTCCTTTTTACCATAAGGTCCCTTCCTCAATGAGTCGTGGTGCCGGTGCGGAGATTCTGCCGTTAGTCAACTAGGTTTATTCCGATGATACGTTCAGGTACTCAGAAAATAACCACAGTTGGCTTCATGGCCCTACTGCGTCCGCTGTGATTCCCCCTTGGCCCCAAACCCCATTACCTGCCACCATTAGCCCTGACTTTGATGGACACGGGGACTAGTGTCAATTTAGAGGCCGTGTCTAGGAGCCCCTGAGAGGGCTGGGTCCAACCCTTCAGGTAAATGGCAACAGGTCCCTTTGGAAAGACTTGGGGATTATGTACAGCATAATATGTGGCACTCACAGCTGCAGGATCCTTCCTGGGGGGGACCCGGCCTTCCCTTCCGTCGGGAGACTTTGGATCTGGAAATAAGTGTAGGTCTGGAAAGGGTGACAGGCATGGCTCTCCACTGTGGGGACTCAAGTCAGGTTTTCAACCACCCGATCCGGAAGCTTTCCTGTTACATACATCGAGCCACAGTAGACTGCCAACTATTTCGTTCTTGGGGACAACATAATCCATTAGCAATGGCCTCCAAATCCCCTGCTACGACTGCCTCTCCGCTGCCCACTGCTCTAAACGGTCGTCTTTGGTTAGCTGAACGCTGCCCCTCAGCCTCTGCTACTACGGAATCCCATCATCTCCCCTGAAATCAGGGAGCCTATCAACAGGGGCGTCTCTCACCATCTCACCCACAGAACCAGCGCAGAGATTTTCGAGTTCGCTTGGTGCCGTCGCGAAGGGAGCGTCTTTGGGGCTGAGCCGCTGAGCGAGAAGTTTCTGCCTGCATTCCCACCTTCCTAAGCTTTTGGATACCTTCATCTACATCATGCCAGGCAACATCTGGCGTCTGAGCCTGGTTATCAAGAAATCTACCCTGAGTCCACATTTCTGTCAATCAGCAGAGTAAACTTAGAGCCACTTTTAACCGCACGTCGGTGCCAGCGACGGGCTCATTGCCTCCCGGCTCCCGTTTCCGCCTTGCTCTCCTGCCCTGCAGAGACCCACCGACTCCTCGAGCACTTCCGCAGTGTGCAGGATGGCCAACTGGCAGTAGGGGGCGCTGGAGGACGCGACAGGGGGAACGGGCCCTCTCCTCCTACTTCCAAGGGGCTATTTTGTTCCTTTCGGGTTGGGGGTGGTGTGTGTGTGTGTGTGTGTGTGTGTGTGTGTGTGTGTGTGTGTGTGTGTGTTTCTTTCGGGTTGGGGGTGGTGTGTGTGTGTGTGTGTGTGTGTGTACTGTGGGGGGGGCAGCCAGTGCTACGCCGCCCCAGCCGTGTGCCCAGAGTGCACAATCCCATAGTGACTTCACAGCCTCAGCCTGATGACCCTTTGCCACAATCCTCCCATCACAGACAGGGAATGTTCCAGGTTCATGCCAGTGGCGACATCCGGCAGGCTCTCGGCACCTGCCTTCCAGCCTTGGAGTGCTTGGGGCCCGCAGTGTGGTTTCCCATGGCCCTGTGACATGGACAGTGCCAGCCCGGCACTCACCACCCCGACAACACTCAGGGGTCTGGTGCGCTGACTCCCCATGCCTTTTCACGCCACAGCCTTGGGCTGACTTACTGTGGCCTGGGCAACCCACCGAACTTCTCCCACCAGGTCTGAACCTGAGCTAGGTACAGAATGCTCTTTACGTCGTTAAGGTTCTCTCCTATCAAAGTTTAGTAACTCATTTAGTATCTGAAACTTTTCCTGTTCAAACTGGCATGTGGTTTGTCTCCTGACGGGGTGTAGACGTGACCTCTAGAAGCTGTGTGGAGCAAATTAAGCAAATTAAGCTGATGGCGGTCCTTGTCCTCACCACTGCTTCTGTAATGGTCAACATGGAAACCCTGTGGAAAGGCCTTCTGCAAATGCTCAACTCTTGCTCAACATCAGAGAATTCATACTGGAGAAAAACCATATGAATGTAATAAATCTGAAAAAGCCTTTAACCAAATTAATAATTTATTCAACACCACTGAATTCATACTGGACAGAAACTCTTAAGTGTAGCCGATGTGGAGAATTCAACTGAAGCCCCAAATTTATCCAACATGGAACACTTCACACCAGAGAGAAACCTTATGAATGTAATAAATACGGAAAGGCCTGTAGGAACCGCTCTGCTTTAACAAGCTCAAAGGAGAACTGGAGAGAACTTCTAGAAGATAGCTGGAGTGGGAAGAATTTTAGCTAAGCTCAACCTTTCTTCAATTCCCAGAGAATTTACACTATAAAGAAACTGGGGTTAAGTTGAAGATATGTCAAGAAGCAGGAAGAGATCATCAGAAATGTAGTTCACATATTACGTGTGATTGCGTCCGAAAATGACAACCAAGCATATTCAGATTCAGCCCAATATCCCAAATCATGACAGTGACATGATCAAGATTATTATTGGGAGAACTAGAGTCAGAGAAAACTGAAAGAATTGATATGAAGAGCTCATGTGGTTGAGAGTATGCATAACCGTCACTGGATAAATGGAAACTTTAAAAAATGAAATACTGTAACATTATAAGAACGGCATATTTGCAAAGCCAGTCTGACTAGGTATGAGTTCTGGTGTAAAGGGGACCTAAGTAGAGGTGAAAATCTGGTTTTACATAGCTGATTCTGGCTGGCAGGATCAGGATATTTTAGAATTCGAATCCTTTTAGGTGAGCAGGCAATTTCGAGTTCACCCAACTTTCCATTCTACCCTATACATTTTATATTCTGTGGCTTCCTGTTGCCAAACACACACCAGCCTGGCCCATGAAGGCATGTTTGCAGCTGCCTGAAAATGGACAGAAAAGTAGGCTGAGGAAAGTGCTCTTGGGAAACCAAAGCCTTGCGTTAGGACTTTGCCTATTGGATAAGAGAACATTTTGCTTACTGCGAGTGTTTGGTTTACTGTAAGATTATGCTTAAAAAAAAGAGAGAGGAATTATGCTTTATGACTGCAGACACAAGAATTACTACTACGTATTGCATGCTTTCCTATGTCAAGCACAGTACCAGAACGTTATATTATCTTAATTTAATCCTTGTATCAGGCCCCTGAGCTATTTCTACCCTCCTTTTTAGAAATGGGCTCAGGGAAGGTTCTGGAAGTAATTACCCAAGATGATGAAGTTGTGAGTAGCCCTGCTGTGGAGCAAAGGGCCAGAGCAGGGAGAGCAGCCGGTGCTGTGTGGCAATGTTATGAGCAGGGTGGGCTCACTGGGGAAGAGGAGACCCCGCCGCTGGGGGGTTGCTGGGGGACAGAGGGACGTGGGCACACCACTGGTGCTCTAAATGTCCTCCTGCTGACGTCTCTCTCAGTTCTGGCTGTACAGTTGTTGAGATGATTTCCTGTTCTTTGTTTCTGTTTATCTTTATTTTTTAAAAGATTTTATTCGTTTATTTGACAGAGAGAGACAGCCAGCGAGAGAGGGAACACAAGCAGGGGAGTGGGAGAGGAAGAAGCAGGCTCCTAGCGGAGGAGCCTGATGTGGGGCTCAATCCCAGAACGCCGGGATCATGCCCTGAGCCGAAGGCAGACGCTTAATGACTGCGCCACCCAGGCACCCCTCTCTGTTTATCTTTAAAATAAACCCTCATCAACTCAAGTCAGAGGTTTATGCTGGTCCTTGCAACCTGAAAGAGCCTAACACAAGCTTTAATAGCTTCAAAAATTTTATTATGAAAAGTACAAGAAGGCATTTACAAGCCAAAAGCATCAGAATGAAATAGTACACATAATTTTTATACACACTTTTTCTATACAAAAAGTTGACCTCCGTAGGGATATAAAATAAATAATCTAAAAATCAGTGTCACTGATTGGAAAACAGGTATCTCTCCGACTGTCTCCAGCCCTCTATGTGGCCAAAAGGTGAGGCATTTGACATCTGTTGCGGGCCTGGGCGGCGAGTCTCTGGCGAAGATTTCGCACTCTCTCCATAAGATCCCGCTCCGTGGTGTCCCACTGTATTCTTCTTTGATTTAAAGAAACTTGAAAACAACATTTAAAATGAACAATAGTTTAATTTTCCAGTAAATACATTGCCAAAAATCAATAATGAAATGAGTATTCGAAAAACCAAGTTTCTTGAACAAAAAGCCTAACATACTGTTTCCTATACTGTTCCATTTACAAGCCAAATATTTATTTGTTGAACTGGATGAAGGCTATTAGAGATCTTACTTGCTTTTGGATATGTAGCACTTGTTTTTAATTTGGGGGATATAAGACAATCTTTTAAATCAGGAACAAACCTTGTCCAAGAGTGGATGAGTGACTTCTTTGCAACAGTAAGTTTCCTCACTAGGATACTTAATGATAATGAGAAAAAGCATTCCAAGTTGCCAAAATTAATATTTAGAAAAGTACACCAAGACTACTTTCCCAATGACTAAATAAAAATAAATAAATCAAATGGTTTTCATAGTGGCCAACACAGGGCGAGTCCAATTAAAATATTACAATGTGTCCAAGGGCAACAGTCATTTCATATTAGTTTGAAGGGCTAAACACTGGGATCTGAAAAAAAAGCACCTTAAAAATACACTTCTCTCAAACTTAGTGACATATTCAAACAGCTCCAATTTCTGAAAACTGTATTTTCCTCCATAGGAATACAATTTCTATGTTTTGTTTTGCTGCTAAATTGAGCTTACCAAATATCTTGACTTGATTTCTAATTTAGAATTATCTAACTAAAAAGTTCTGACGTGTCAGAACAAAAAACAGCTGAAAATCCCCTGTACTTTCATTCAACTTACGCAAGACTTTTGGTTTAATCCCTATTCTGACACTGAATCCGCAGAGATGCATATAAAGAATGAGTTAGCAAAAAGTTACAACACCGGAACCTCACAACTTGTTATTAGGTATATTTCTCATAAAGCTTGTCTTCAGAGGACACTGTATAAGAATCTGTTCTTCTATGGGGCGCCTGGGTGGCTCAGTCGTTAAGCGTCTGCCCATGTCAGCCTCCTCCACTGGGAGCCTGCTTCTTCCTCTCCTGCTCCCCCTGCCTGTGTTCCCTCTCTCACTGGCTGTCTCTCTGTCAAATAAATAAATAAAATCTTAAAAAAAAAAAAAAAAAGAATCTGTTCTTCTAAAAGAACTCAAAAGATCTTGTTAAATCTTGCTGCTTCTATGTGGTAGTTTTGTTGAAAAGGTCAGCTGAAATCAAAGTCTAACAGAGTTTCTTGTCCCCTCCCCCATTTTAAAAAGAAATCAAAAGCTTTATTGGGAAAACTGTCAGCTCCCTTACGGGCTGATGCTGTGGCTAGGTTTTTGTATCACGTTTCCACCCTGCCCCTTACAAACATAGACAAAAACTTGTAGTGACTCAGCGGAGGGATCAAAAGTCAGCTAATCAGCATGAAGCCCTCTGTCTTCAGCAGGCTGGCCACTCGCGGCCCCAGCGTCCATCACAGCGCCCCGAGCAAACCCCTGTCCTCAGTGGCTATTGGACAGAGCCCAGTCCAGAAGAACAGCGTCAGAAAATTCAAATAGGTAATAGCTTTGAAAACTACTGCTCAGACTCTCTTTCCACCAGGGTGTAAACACCAGTAGTGAATATCATAACTGTAGCTAGCGCAGACTTCCGCAGCGCCTACAACTAGTATTAGAGGAAATCACATCAGTGACATCCACCTGGCAAATTTTCTCTACTTGGTTTCGGTCTGATCCAGTGTCTTCCCCAGCTAGAAGAGCTGAGACTCCTGCTATCTCCATTTCAGGATTTCCCTTATCAACGCCCTGGGAAAATGGCAGCAGCATACGGCAAATATAACTCAAGCCACAGTCTTGCTTCAGTGAATGCTAAACTTCCAATGAGGGAAGAAATATTTTTTGCTTATCCACTTACTGCATGTTGACGAATCCATTTCCGAAATGGCGTTTAACTGTGAGGTTCTAGGCAAACAGCTTGAGGCGACCTGTCCATTTTGGTACCTGGGCACTGCTGTGTGGTGATACAGAAGATGTTTGGGAGTGAGCGGAAAGCCTTTCTGAGTTCCAAATGGTCCCTAAGAAATGACAATTGCCAAGGATGAAAAGTCCCCAACTTCTATTCTAAAGACAGGGTGAGTTCAGTTCAGAGCCGCAGTTTCGGCGGCGGATTTTAAAAACACCTTTAGCTACGACAAAGAGTCAACAAACCAACCACTCAAAAATAGAGACCTTAGGATAGAGATCCCAAGTATTTCTTGGACAAGATTATGAAATGGGATGAGTGAGCCTTTCCTGAGAACTCCCTAATCATGGCAACAGAGAGCATGTGAGAACCAGCGAGAGGCAGGCCGCCCTGAAACTTTCCAGAGCAGCGGGCAGAGCAGGGCTCCAGCACCAGCCTGGTGCCTCCCCGTTTCCTGATCAAATCACTCGTCTCAAAAGTGATACTGGCCCCTCGGCTGTGTTCTCACTGTCCCCCAACTCCTACAGCTTTTCAATAAGACACCAAGGTCTTTTTTTTTTTTTTTCCAGCCCAACAAGAGTCTCATATGATTGTCCCTTCCTACTCCCATCACTAGGGTCCAAGCCTCGAGGAGCCAGGCCCAGACTGTCTGCGTTACACTGACTCATTAAGATGCCTGCCTTTTTACCTGGTCTCAAGGGTTGTAGCTAATGGTTTTAACTCAGAGTTTTAGCTCAATGAATCATTAAGACTATTTGGGGTTGATTACCAAATGACTAAATTGAACTGGTGTGGGGAAATGGGATGTAAGAGGCATCTTCAAGTATCTGAAGGGCTGTCACATGGCAGAGGTGGTGGGTGTAATCTGCATTTGCTCCAAAGAACGGTTTCTAATGAGGGAATTTACGAAAAAAATAAGGGGGGGGCATATTGAATTTTACATAAGGAAGAAAGACCTAGCTTGTAAATAAAATACTGGCAGAAACAGAGTCGGGTAGTGACCCCGCCTGCTCCGTCATATTCTGGCATAAGCTGGATAAGCAGCGTTCACTACTGTAAGATGGCAGAGATGATTCACACAGGAGATCCTTCCAGATTTGCGACCTCACCGTCCCTTGTCTCTCATCTGTCCATCCTGGCCCTGGCTGTTTACTTCCTCTTCCCGAAGGGCCACGGTATAAACACTGCCTCTGTGCCAGCCTGAATGGTTCCCTCTGCCAACGGCCGTGTTTCAAACACTGGCTGAGCAGACTCACCTGTGAAAGTTTAAAACAAAAATCCAGCTTCCTAGCTTCTATCCTAGATCTACCAGATTAAATCACTGTTGGTGAAGTCATTAAAAGGGTTTTTTTTTTTAAATCTGCAATTTACAAAAAAATAATAAATGCTAATAGTAACACATTTGAACACATAAAGAATAAAGCAAAAACTTGAAGTTCCTTTCCTGTACTTTTTGTACTGCAACCTGTTCTTATTCTTAATGTAATATATTTTACAGCCCCCAAAGTGATTATTAGTTTAAATCAATATTTATTTGCTGAATTTGGATTAAGAGTACAATTTAAAAAGGAACAAAAGGTATAAACTAAAATTCCTCGCTTCTCCTAACCCCAGGCACCAAGTTCTTTACCCGGAGGTGAGCCCTACAGTGGAGTTTCCAAGTCATTCTGCCGTGTGGCCAGGTTGGCAGACAGGATGTGGCCCACTTCCTGAGCCTGGCCCTGAAGGTCCCTACCCTCTGTCTTCCCCAGTGATACCTCTAACCACCCTGTACATGAGCTCTCTGCTCTAGCTGGTCTAACATGTCCCACGGCAGGCAACTTTCTGCCACTAGTTAATTACATCTAACAAGTTCTATCCCGTCTGAGTGGAGCACTTGGAGGCTGTGGCTGGGGAATCCACAACAACTGTAAAGGAAAATTCTGTGTGTCTGTGCATGTTTCTGGGAAGAGTCTCGGCGAGGCCCACAAACCATCAATGGCTAGAAAATGGGGCACTGGAACAAAATTAAAGATCACCTGGTCTATGTCTCCATGTTCATTTTACAAATGAAACTGAAGACAAGTCACCATTTCTGAATAAATCCAGTGACTCTGGCCAAGTTTATTTAAACTCCGGTTTTCATTTACCATAAAGCTGGGACTAGGACCCAGGGTTCCTGCCACCCGGTGTGGGATCCCACACCACACCGTGAAATCCCCTCTCTGAAGGGCGCTCCCCATTGCTCCAAGTCTGTCCCTTGTTTTAAAGACCTAGTAATTAAAAACCTGGTCCGATGGTCCCACCTAGTAATAGCATTTACTCGTGTCTTTTTTTAAAGTAAGTTTCATTGGGCTATAACCCACATACCGAAATTTCACGCCGTGAAAGTGTACGGTTCAGTGTTCTTAGTGGATTTGGAGTTGTGCAACCATCACCACTAATTCTAGAACATTTCCATCACCCCAAACCCCCCATCGGTAGCCACCCTCCCAACACCTGTGAGACGGCTAATCTACTTTCGGCCTTAATAGATCTGCCTGTTCTACACATTTCATATGAATAAAATCATATGATATGTGTCCTTTTATGTCTGGTTCCTTAAACTTAGCACAAAGTTTTCAAGGTTCATCCATTTTACAGCATAAATTAGTACTTAATTCCTTTCTATTGCTAAATAAGTGTCCATTGCATGGACATACTAGATTTTGTTGATCCTTTCTCTGTTTGATGGATACCCAGGCTGTTTATACTTTCCAGCTATTATGAGCAGCGATGCTACGCACGCTTCTGTACAGGTTTTTGTACAGACCTGTTTCCTAATCTTCTGGGTACGGACCTATGAGCACAACTGCTGGGTCATATAGCTACTTTATGTTTGACCTTCTGAGAATTCGCCAGACTATTTCCTGAAGTGGCTGCCACTTCACACAACTCCAGCACCGTCCCCTTTTCTCTCTGACCCTCGTCAACACTTGCTTGTGTTTGATTACAGTCACACTAGTGGGTGTGAAATCGTATCTCATTCTGTTTTTGTATTTTTATCTTTTTTTTCCTCACGTGGTTTTGGTTTGTACTGCCCTGGTGACTGATGAATTTAACATCTTTTCGTGTGTGTACTGTGGCCACTTGTATCTTCTTTGGAGAACTGTACATTCAAATCCCTTGCACATTTAAAACTCTGCACTAATACCATTTTATAGGACAGGGCTAGTCAGCTACAATTTGTTTATAGACCACAGATTTTAGGGGTAGCAAGGGCCATCCAGAAAGTCCTGTTTTCTAGAAAGTAATAAGAATTTCTTTCTCACAGCTAATAAAGATTTGACACTAAGCAAAAATTTTATTTATTTATTTTTTAAAAGATGTATTTATTTGAGAAAGAGAGAGACAGAGCACGAGTGTGGGGAGGGCAGAGGGCAGGAAGAATCTCAAGCAGACTCCATGCGGAGCACAGAGCCCGACGTGGGGCTGGATCCCAGGACCCTGAGATCATGACCTGAGCCGAAATCAAGGTGCCCCCCCCATTTAAAAATTTTTAAATAAATGACCCGTCACTGGTACACTCTTATCTGCTTATTTCCTGGTGCCTCCATTCTAGGCCCTGGGTGACAAACAAATGCCGAGCGGCTCCAATCAAATGCCATTTTCCTAATTACAGCTGATTATCTCCCAGTGTTAAGAGCAAATGACTCTGATTTCATTTATACACCCTGATTAAGAAAATGACAAATCCTTACACGTTTGCCTTTTGAAAAATGGATGATTATTAACCAAATTATCTCTCATCGGTGAAATTTAGGAAAGTTAAAAAAATGGAGGTAGCAGGGTGGGAAGACCTCTCAGAGGCAGAGGGGCCAGCGTGCGGGAAGATGACTGATGACAGAAGGGGAAACTTCTGCAGTTTCTTCCTTTTTTCTATTTCTTTTTTTTTTTTTTTTAAAGATTTTATTTATTTTTTTGACAGAGATAGAGACAGCCAGCGAGAGGGGGAACACAAGCAGGGAGAGTGGGAAAGGAAGAAGCAGGCTCATAGCGGAGGAGCCTGATGTGGGGCTCGATCCCATAACGCCGGGATCACGCCTTGAGCCGAAGGCAGACGCTCAACCGCTGTGCCACCCAGGCGCCCCCCTTTTTTCTATTTCTAAATCCAAAGGTTCTCTAACAGGCTCAAGCTTCGTTTCCTTCTAGGGGAGAGTAAGTGTGAGAGGGTTAGGGGCAAGGAGCAGCTAGCTCCACTGCTCACTACCTCCTGTAAGCCAGCTGTAACATCTGCGTTGTGTAAAGACTGACACTCCACTCCGTCCTTCCCCAGGGGCCGGTGCTACCCGGGACCCGATTCTAAAGCACGAGAGCTAATGAGGAGTTTCAAAAGTAGGCATAATTAAATGCTGATGCTTCTCACCTACATTTCTACTTTCCCACTGTGTGAATTACAGAAGTGACACATGCAGCGACATTTTTCATAGAAGCCAAGAAGTGGACACAACCTAAACGGAATAAATAAAATGTGGAATACCTCCGCAACGGAATACTGGCAATAAAAAGGATGATACACTGATGCATGTCACAATGTGGATGAATCTCAAAACATTATGCAAAGTGAAAGAAGTCAGACACAAAAGCCCATAGAGTGTGTGATTCCATTTATGTGACGTTTCCTGAACAGACAAATCTATAGAGACAGGAAGTTGGTCTGTGGAAGCTGGGGGCTGGGAGGGAGTGAGGGGATATGGGGAGTGACTGCAAATGCATACAGGGTTTATTTTGGGGCACTAAGACCTTCTAGAATTATTACGGTGATGGCTGTGCAATCCCATGAATATATATATATTTTTACATATGGTAATATAATACCACAAAATTGTATACTTTAAATAGGTAAATCATATGGCATGTGAATTACTTATCAGTAGGACTGTTACTAAAAAAAGGTAATCCATATACATTATAAAAGACTGGAACGATACAAAATGTAGTAAAATAAAAGTTCATCGTAACTGCATGTGTTTCTAGAATTCTAAATAAGTTTTCAGTTGATGTCATTGTAAGTCTGGCACCAAAACTTAATGGTTATAGTAAGTTTCCTTGTGCTACTTTACTACACTATTGTTTTGAGGACCAGCTATTGGCAAAGTACACATTTTTACCGAAATAAACCAGAAGCACTGTGGGAACGAATCATATTCTGAAAGATTAAGGAGATAACAGGGACCATGGAATAAAATAGAATCGTACAGGATGGCTGAGAGAGTTTTCTTGATCAGATTTTTTTTTTTTAAACAAGCCCCAGCAACCAAAAAAAAAATGTGACTAGTGGGCACCTTTTAGCTGAGCGCTAATCTGAATAAAGCGTACCTCAGGGACTTACCGGTGGCAGCGGAACACACTAAGCGCACGAGTCTGTGGTACCATGAAGAGAAAGGCACTCACGGATACTCACCCTTGCTATACGGATGTTCAGCATCTTCTAAAGCATCATTTATCTCTTTCTCTAGAAACCACCTTCTAGACGCATCTGCGAGAGCTGAAGCTTTCTTTTCTGATTTCAAATGAAAGTCTTTTTCTTTAGCTTCCTCCCACTGCACGCAAATAAATGAAAGAAAAGAAAAATCACCTAAAAATTGGCATAATGGCGGCTTCCACAGTGGAATGAGCCCTTCCATTTCCTCTACTTCGCTTCCTTTGGGATTCCCAGGGCGTGCAGGATCTGTCTGGTTTTAGGGTAATCTGAGTGCCTGTCTTGGACCTTGAGGGCAGAGGCACTTCTCACGTACCAGGCAGTACGTCAGGGGACCACGCAGGACACAGATGGGTGCCCAAATAACAAGTCATTTCAATAGTCAAATCCTGTGGGATTAAGCTAGTTTTTAAAATTCATGAGAACATTCTTATTTAATTTGAACGCAATCCCTTAACAAAATCTACAGAGCTCAGAGAATGAATTCTTTGCCCAGCTCCAATACACATGCCGACCACAGGGAAGTCAAGGAATTTCTATTAACCCCAACTTTCTTTTTCCAAAAGTGAGAAAACGATGATCTTAAAATTAGCTCAAGGGTAATGAAAATAATACAGTTAGGATATCCCACAATCCTGAAGTTTGTCAGTGTTCTGTGCCACAGCTCTTATGTGCAAACACACATATAATTTTTACGTTACAGAAATGCTAAGCCGTGAAATAATACAAGTTTAAAGAATTATGAGGGCCAGGAAGGACCACAGAAATGCAGTCCTTTCCTGTCACTGCAGAGGAGAGAGAGTCCGAGTGATCTCAAGGCCACACAGGAGTCAAGCTAGCTTTAGAACCCCAGACACCAGATACAAAAGGGCATCTCTGTATAATAGGAGAAGCTCTCACGGTGATTCTCTGTCCATCTCAAATACACCATTTTACCAAAGTCCAGTAGCACCTAACACGGCATGGTTCAGGGCCAACGTCCACAATCCTTGAAGACGTGGGCCTCCGCCGTAACTTCCCTGGGGAGCGCAGCCTCAGCGGGCATCGCCCCCACCGCTCCCTGTCCTCGACTCAACGTGTTATCGGATAGGGCCACGTACCCTTTAGATGGGGTGGCAGGAAAATGAATAGGGATAGGGACTTGAAGGAAATACGTTACAAAAAGCTTTCAGAATAGACATCATGACAGCGCAGCATAAAGAGGAATGAACCACAGCCAGTTCTCCAGTTCCTGATCTCTCCCTAGCTCTTAGTGTCCTCAGGGAGGTCCGCCGTGTCTGTGATAAGACCTGCCGAGCGCGGGCGCCAGAGCTGCTCGCGGGAGCAACCGAGGGACACATCTGTGTGACGTGACGAAACTCTTAGGTGCCTCCTCGAAATCCATTCTCTGATTCCTCTTTAGGGGAAGAATTCTAATTTTACTGGGGATAATAATGCTCCATGCGAAAAATACCCTATTTCCCAACATCCTTTGCATGACGAGGGACTTCTGGGAAGGAGTTACAGAGTTGTCTCAGCTGGGCCTTGGACCTTTTCTATGTCTGCCCTACCGGCTTCCTGCTGGCTGGAATGCATCTGTGATGGCAGGAAGTCCAGCAGTCATCTTGGACGGTGAGCTACCCTTGAGAAGGAAAGCCATGTACCAGGAAGCAGTGCAGAAAGATTAAAGGGGCCACTTTCCCTAAGGACCTCGGAGCCAGGAAACAACCCTGGACTTCCTGCTTCCACACTTCTTTCATGTGGAAAAGAAAAACATGACCATCTTGCTTACAGTCACTATTATTTTGGGTTCTGTTAGCAGCTACATATAATCCCTAACTGTTTAAAAGCTGTCTACATAGGAATCAAGAATTAGGTAATATTAGTAATATTATCCCATCAGCCAGAGAAAACCTACTCAAGGAAGCTGAGAAGTTGAGAAGTGCTGATGTAAATGAGAAAGATGCCTAGTTATTTTTAGGTATCATATTAGGTTACTTGTCTGCTCATACCTATTACAATTCCATGATCGTTAACATCTTTTCCAACAAAATGTATCTGCTTTGATGCTTTTGTCATTAGATTATGTAATATTTCAAAATTTAAATGATGAGTAACAAAAAATTTGGGACACCATTCTTACCTTTTTAGCTTCCTCCCCCGTCATTGCGTTTAATACTTCTGTTTCTTTCCTTCTGTTTTCCCGAAGGAGTCTGGCCACCTCGTGGTAACACTCGTTTCGCTGCAGATCGTCACATCTTTGTTTATGTAAAGCTTGAATTCTCCAGTCGGCATTTAGACATGCTTGTTCAGCTTTTGCCAAATCTTCTTCAATTAACTAAGAAATATTTGCAAATTTCAGAAACAAGGTCAGACTATATATAAAATACAGTATATCTGTTCGATGCATCCAAGTGTCTAGGGTAGCTGTTTTTTTAAAGATTTATTTATTTATATGAGAGAGAGAGAGAAACAGAGAGAGTGCATGTGGCTGGGAGGGCAGAGAGAGAGAGAATCTTAAGCAGATTCAGCGCTGAGCATGGAGTCCGAGGCAGGGCTCGATCTCATGACCCAGAGATCAGGACCTGAGCCGAAACCAAGAGTCAAATGCTTAACCGACTGAGCCACCCAGGAGCCCCTAGGGTACCTCTTTGTGACCTTGGTTGCATATTAGAATCACCTCACAGTGTTTAAAACAAACTGGTGTCCAGGACCCAGCACAAACTAATTATATCAATCTCTAGGGTGGCAGGATATTGGAACTTTTTTTTTTTTTAAGATTTTATTTATTTGACATGAGAGGGAGCCAAGCAGGGGGAGTGGCAGGCAGAGGAAGAGGGAGAAGCAGGCTCCCTGCTCAGTGGGGAGCCCGATGCAGGGCTTGATCCCAGGACCCTGGGATCATGACCTAAGCCGAAGGCAGATGCCTAACCGACTGAGCCACCCAGGTGCCCCAAGGACATTGGAACTTTTTCAAAGGTGATTCTGATGCATACTTAGTCAACGTTAAGAATTTCTAGGCTAAGCAATGAATGGGATTAAACAATTCTCATCTTTCAACCTTTTGAAAAGGAGTAAGAAGAGCTCTTATAGACTGGACAAAAGCCTACAAGGAAAAATAAATGGTAGGCTATTCTGGTGGGACCACCTAAGGGATTGTTGTTGAGTAGAAGGCAAGAAATCTTACACTATTCCTGGCTTTTGGACCAGGGCCAGGCCTTGCCACAGACCCATTTAGCATTTTGCTAACTGGATAATAAAGTTCTTTCCTGAAGCTCTCAAATTCTACTTCAATTCACTTAGACAGCATTTCTGAAAGGGTACTCCACAGAAATTCTACCACATAAGTTTGGGAAATTTTCTTAAAGACTCACAATGTACCATGTCCTCAAATGTGGCAGGAAAAAAACCTAACTTTAAACAGCACTTCCAACACTTACTTGCCACTGCCCATTTTACTGAGTAATAGTTATTAATATTCTACAGAATATACTTTGGAAATGCTGGCTTATGTACCAGGAGAAGACCTGATGTCTTGCAACTAATTTACTCAGGGATAGGATAGTATCTATAAAGCTATTTCCCTTGTATTTTCTCCTAAGTCTTAAAACTCTGCGAGAGTATAAAAGATACGTATATGTCTGGCAGTGAAGTCAGTAACCTGTAAAAATGTGAGATTCTAGGAACTGTGATAACTGAAGCAAAGAAATGAATTAATGCGACTTTACAGAGTTTAATCTTGAATTTCTTCTTTTGAAAGGATGACAGATGCAGGGGGGCATCTGTCAAAATAAATACATAGAAGAATGACCAATGGAAACGTCCCCCTCTCTAAATACTTTAAATTTGCCATATTTTTACCTTCTGAGTTTTTTGGTTCTGAGTTTGATCTGTTTCTATCAGTTTATGAAACATGTGTTCTTCAAGATCCACTTTTCGTCTAAAGGCATCTGCATCTTCTCTCATTTCTTTTGCAACAGCTTCCTGATTTCTAATAAGATTCTGTTAAAATATTCAATTGTAAAAAAAAAGAAATCACAAATCTATATAATAATGCTAGAACACAAAATGACTTTTTTTCCCCTAGAATACTAGCGCACAAATGAAAAACTGTCATCTGATTTTCAAAGTAAAAAGCAAACATCAGTGACATCACTGAAAACACAAGAAAGGACCCCTGAAAATTCGCTCATCCAAAAAAGCATTGAGAACACTGGCACAACCAACTTTTTCAGTACTCTGGAAATTAACCAAAGGCTTGTAGCAATTTGGGGAGCAAGTAAATGCACAAAAATGGCTGAATATTGGTAAGAAGAGTAACCCTTAGGGCATTTTTAACTTGCACTATCCCTAGTCCCACCCCACCCGTCAACTTTGCATTAGCCTTGAAAACCAGTAGCCTGGCAGCCACTGGAGGGAGTAAAGTGGAATCAGAGCTCCTTCAAATTCCCATTCCCAGATGATCGTCACCATTTGACCTATTTGGTGGTTCTGGAAGAACCCACTCCCAAGGCTGTCTTTATTTGTCCTCAGAACTCACTCCTTTGAACAGCCTTTTCCCTGGGGACATTTGCTGAAAAACATCAGAGGAAACTGTTGAATATCTTGGCTGCCTGAGGCAGTGGATCACAGTGCAAAACACAAGTTAATCAAAATCTTTACAGAAAAAGTTGGAGAATTAGATGTCTGCAGGGGACTTTGAAAAGTTCTGATGGATTCCTGGGACCCTAAAAGTCCATGTGCATCTGTAAAACTTACACATAGCAAGGACTATGTGAATGCTCAGATCTGAGAAGGTCCTGAGCTCTCAAGTCTGGTGAAATGAAGTACTGCACAGTCCGGAAGTGAAATCTAAGACACAGCTATAAACTATGGAGCTAAGCGTTGAAGGCATACCCCAACACAATGCACACAGAGCCTGCTGGCGAAGACTAGAAGCTTACTGGTTCAAGGCAACTATGGAAATCTCTGCTGGTCACTAAAACTGTGTAAAGACTTTAATTTAGTTCTATAAATTAATCTTTACAGAATTAATTCAGACAAGTCACTAAGTAAAGAGACAAGAAACCCTGAGGAGGGAGGAGAATTTGATTTTCACAACCACCACATTACATTATTTAAAATATCTAGTTTTCAACAAAAAATTACATGAGACATTAAAAAGTCAAAGTATGCCTCTACATACTCTGAATAGACATTAACCATATGTTCTCCAAAGAAGGTATTAGAATGGCCAATAAACATATGAAAGCATCACTAAGTGGACTAGCATCATTAGTCATTAGAAAAAAGCAAATCAAAACCACAAGATACCACTTCACACCCAGTAGTATGGCTATAATCAAAAGGATAGACAATAACGATTGTTCGCAAGAATGTAGAGAAATTAGAACTCTACACTCCTAGGTACATATCTAAGAGAACTGAAAATGTATGTTCAAAAAAAAGTTGTACATGAATGTTCACAGTATCACTAGTCATCAAAGCCAAAAGTGGAAACAACCCAAATATCCACCAAATGATAAATGGATAAACAAAATGTGGGCTTATCCACACAATGGAATATTATTTAGCCACAAAAACGAATGAAGTACTCACTCACACCACTACCTGAATAAAAGAAAATTTTAAATAAGTTATGGTTCATCAATAGCTATTACAAATGACAACTACCAAGATATGTAGTCACTTAGAAAAGGGATTTTATTAAGTAAAAAAGAAAAGCAGAATACAGAATCTTGGCTGCTCCATAAAGAGGTAAAATGATGTTTGTGTAGAGATTAGGAATTAGGAAGAAAACAATGGAAATCTACAAACAGCGAAGAGGGAGGAAGACAGGGTGGTGGTTTAAAGAAGCAGATGAGGGAAGGAAGTTGTCTGTTCATTTTGTAAAATGGTAGAGCATTTTAGGCCAAGGGGCAATGATGGGAAACTATCTACCCAGCTCGTGCCAGGATCAGATGCTGTATTTGTAGCTGGAGTTATTCAAATCCTGCACATTCCAAAGAAAAGATTAGCCCTTGGCCAGCTCTAAACCCCTGGAATACCCTGTCTAGTAAGAGTGTCTTTGTATGTTTGGGCCCTTGGGCTCTGCCAGATAGTTTATGCTAATAATGTGACTTATGGTAGGACCCGCTGTATCAGCCTGACCTCTGCACAGCAAGTAACTAGGGTCAGCCATATGCACACTCCATGCCTATGTGACTGACACCCAGTCAAACCCTGGATACTGAGACTCAAGTGAGTTTGCCTGTTAGCAATACTCTATATATGCCTTGTCATACATCTTTGCTGGAAAAATTAAGCGCTATCTGTATGACTCCACTGGGAAAGGACAAGAGAGGGGTGTGCCTGGTCTTTCCTGGACCTATCTTATGTGCCTTTTACATTTGCTGAGGGGTTTTGTTGTTAAGTAATCTCAGCACCCATCATGGGGCTTGAACTCATGACCCTGAGATCAAGGGTCACACGCTCCACTGACTGAGCCGGCCAGGCGTCCCCTACCTTTTCTGAGTCTATTCTGTATCCTTTCAATGTAATAAACCATAACCATGAGTATAACAGCTTTTCTGAGTTCTGTGAGTCCTTCTAGCAAATCACTGAACCTGAAGGTAGTCCTGGGGAATCCTGTCACTGACATATAGATATTAACTTATTTAATCCTCATAGCAGTCTTGGCAAGGGTGGTCCTACGCCAAGGAGAAGGTACATGTGCCCGAGAGAGAGAGACTGAGACAGAGGCAGAAACTGCATTTGATGAAACAAGGTTCTAGGAGATGAAGGGGATGGATTCTGGATCAGAGATCAGTATGTGCTTATTTGTGCTTCATTTTATTCTTTTGTTAAAAAATTTTTATTCAAATTAGATATATATGGAATATTGAGCATCTATTTCCAATAGGGGTCATCACAATATTGTCTGTTTTCTGGGATATGATTTGTTTACAAATAGATGCAGTTAATCAAACTAATGTAGGAGCTAAGTTTGGCAGATGAAGTATTAATCACAGCCTGTACGCTGAATCTCATGAGGAAACAACAGTCAAATGCCAACTGAGGGACACTCTACAAATTATCTGGCCAAATGCTTCAAAAATATCAATGTTATAAAATATAAAGTCAGACTCAGGAGTGGTGCCAACATAAAGGAAACTAAAGAGACATGACAACTGAGAAAATGGATTATCTGAGATTTTCTTTTGCTCTAAAGGGCATTTTTACCACAACTGATAAAATCTGAATAAGGCTTATACAATGGATAACAATAATATGTTCATTTCCTGATTTTGATCATTGTTCTGTGGTCATGTTATAAGGATTCCTTGGTTTTAGGAAATATACACTGAAGCATTTGGGGGAAAGGGGCATCAGGTTTGCAACTTTCTCTTAAAAAGTTCAGAAAAAAATGTATTTACATGTGTACAAGTACATACACAGAAAGAGAAGGATAATGCCAATTTAGCAACATGCAATATTTGAGAATCTAAGAGAAACAAATTTGGAAATTCTTAGTATTTTTCTTGCCAATTTTCTGTTAACTCTGAAATCATGCCCTGCTGGGGCCACCACCCACCTACCCCAAAGAAAAGTCAGTAAAAAGTAAACTTAGGTTTGGTCCAAATGAACTGAATCTAATTCAAAATCATAGGAGACCCAGCCAGGGTGCAAATCCCTGACTCAGTTCTAGAAGTAGTTCAGTGTGCAACTTAAAAAAGCGTTATAGGTACAAATGGATGCCATGTGTTTTAAATCTTATTTAATGTGACTAACAGTCAAATGCTACCTGTTACATATTTGCAGTTATCATTAATTTCAAAGTCTCATTTTAAAAGAGGACTGAAGGAAGTGAAAACTTATGGTTTCTACATTAAATAAATGAATAACAAAGTGCTTTTCCCAAATAATAAATATTTATATCAGCAAAATTCCTTTTTTCAGTGTCATGGAAACTAAATTACATATTTTAAGTAGATACTTGATAATTTAATTCCAGAAGATTCAAATTTGAAGTGCTCTACAGCTCTTGTGTGATTTGCCTTACTTATAAAGATCCTTACGGAGTACCGGGTTAATTTGGTACTCACTATCACAGATACGGGAAAACTTAGTAACTTGGTAGAAAATGGTGAGGCAAAATCTGGGCTTACATCTGGTACCTCAGACACTACACTAAGTTGCTAAGAGAAACATGAATTAAAGAATTACAACAAACTGTACATTCAGACATTTTGGCTACCTTACAATCCTGGATGACACTATATTCTGCTTAAAAAAAAACAAATAAAATGAACATTAAAAAATCATGAATAAATACAATCTAAAAAAGAGTTTGTATAAACCCTGCTTCTCTCATGGTGGAAATAGATGATTTATACCTTCTCATAAAGTCTTTTTTGTGATTCGAGTTCCAGATGTCTCATTTCTAGGTCTTTCGTTGTAGTAGCAATTTCTCGATCTCTCATGTATACCTATGGCCAAACAACAAAGTGTGAACACCAAAAAGAATTTACAAGATAATTTGTATTTAACGGATTTGGTAATCTTGCAATCCAAACAACCCACTAAGAGTATTCAAAATAAGAAGTACTGGGCTTTTGATACCAGAGTAATTGATAGTATATTAACATTCATTGTAGAATCTAGGAAAAATGTCTGAGTTAACGTTAAAGCTGAATTTTCTCAAAAGGAAAGTACAATGACCATATGCTCATCTACCCAGGCTGCGAGAACAGATGGCAGTTCTTACCACACTATATCAGCCAATATTATGAGTTAGAAAAACTTGAGCAATTTAAATTTGCGGTGGTTAAAAATATAGAATGTTTAATCTTATTAAATATAACATTATTTAATGTTCTTTTTGATTAAATGACTATACTTAAAAAACTTTTTAAGATTTATTTATTTTTTTTAGAGAGAGAGTGAGCGCACGTGAGGGCAAGGGCAGAGGGAGAGAGAGAATCTCAAGCAGATTCTCCACTGAGCACAGAGCCTGACATGGGGCTCAATTTCACGATCCTGAGATCATGACCCAGCCAAAATCAAGAGCCTGTTGCCAAACCAACCAAGTCACCCAGGTGCCCCTAAATGACTATACTTTTACAAATTCAGTTTGGCAACCAGTAACTCCAAGTTTAAATGTGCTCTGCTTGGACTTAGCTAATTTAAAGTTCACCATTCTCCAAATTTTGATTACTTGGAAGCTTCTCACTCCTATACACTAGAGGGTTTGAATAAGGCCCTCTTTGGGTAGATAGAGAATCTCAGGAGTGGTCTTAAATAAATACTTGGCTGCCAAAAGTCTCCATTTTTTAGGAGTGGTATGTGTTTCAGAAACAAAACAAAACAAACTATAACCCCATCTAACCCTATCATTTATTCAGTAAACATCTAATGATTGCATTAGTTATTTGCACCTGTAAGTATCAGACATTGTAAAGATAAAAGATACATGATCAAATACCTATCACTGGAGAAACAAAGAGTAAAAATGAAAATACAGTGAGATTTAGAAGAAGGACAAACATCTGAGGCGTAAATAAACCACTGACTGGCAACCAGTTCGACTTAAGGAGGTTACTGGGAAAGCAGCTAAGTGGGGATACTTGAGTTCATGAAACAAGAGTCGTTAAAATGCCAAAAGGTAGAGGAGAGGTTTGGCATAGTTAATCGTGCTTTCCAGGAATTTCAATTAGGGAAGTTCTTTTGCTTATGAATTTTTAGACACACACACAGCTTAGTGTCAGAGCAAACCCAGTCACTTGTGCGTGTCACCGTGCACTCAAACAGTCCTCCTGCTGGTGCCTGCACTGTGAGGAGAAAAGCTCTGGCAGTTTAGCAGGGTCAGAGCTCACGTTCAGAATAGGGAGATGAAGGACAGGAGGCTGGAAGGGTAAGCAGAGGCCAGATCATGCAAACTGAAAGGACTTTACAGGATTCTTTGACAAAAAACTGCCTTCACTGTCTCAAAGAGTTTGGAATAAAGAGGTCAGAGTTCTAAGCCTGTATTACTTTTGGAGAAGAACATACGCTTTTCTAGAATAATGAATTATCAACCTCACTTACTCAGTGACATCATGAAAAGAAACCATAGCTTTCTAAAACCAATTTAAAATTAATTGGCTTTAAACAAAACAAAAAGTATTATGTCATGCTATAAAAGGACAGATTTCTTTCTTTTTTTTTTTTTTAAGATTTTATTAATTTATTTGACAGAGACAGCGAGAGAGGGAACACAAGCAAGGGGAATGTGAAAGGGAGAAGCAGGCTTCCCACCGAGCAGGGAGCCTGATGCAGGGCTCGATCCCAGGACCCTGGAATCATGACCTGAGCCGAAGGCAGACGCTTAATGGCTGAGCCACCCAGGCACCCCAGGACAAAATTCTAATACAGATAAATTCAAAATACTTTCAAAGATTGAAAAAATACTGAGTATTTTAGCAAAACTTAAAACTCCCTAATCTAGTCTATAAATTCAATGCAATCCTAACAAACATGCCGCTAGGATGGGGTGAGGTAGGGATTCAGGAAGAAAGAGTGACACGATTCCCAAAGTCTATTTGAGATGATACACATTTCAGAATATGGCAGAGGACCCTGAAAAGGCAGACTAATAGTGGGAATGAGGCCCACCAGTTAGAAAAAGATTATGAAGCTGTCATTCAGGGTGGTGCTGGCTTAGGGGCAGACGGCGCAACAGAGGAGATAAGGTATGTAAGGGAATTTAACATTGATAAACCATCAGTTGGCAAATGACTTTGTTAATCCACAAATGGGTGTGACTGTGAGCCAATAAAACTGTATTTATGGATACTGAAATACAAATTTCATGTTTTTAAAAATAGCACATAATAGTCATGTCATGAAATTATTATTCTTTGAGTTCTTTTAACCATTTAAAAAGTCAAAGCCAGGGGTGCCTGGCTGGCTCAGGTGGTTAAGTGGTTGACTCGTGATTTTGGCTCAGGTCATGCATGATCTCATGGGTCATGGGATTGAGCTCTGTGTGGGGCTCCATGCTCAGTGGGGACTCCGCTTGAAATTCTCTCTCTGCCCCTCCCCCCACTCATGCTCACACTCCCTCGAATAAATAAACCTTAAAAAAAAAGTGATCAGTCCAAATTGAGGTGTACTGTATGTATAGACTGCTAGATTTCCAAGATTTAGTATAAGCAAAAAGTAAAACATCTCATTAATAATGTCTTTATATGGATTACATATTCAAAAAAATTGGGAAATATATTGAGTTAAACAAAATGCTATTAAAATAAATTTCACCTGTTTTTTATCTTTTTTTTTCCTTATATTTCCACATGGCTGTTAGAAAACAAAATTGCCTATGTGGCTCACATATTTCTACCGGATTCTGCTACCCCAAATGGCACGAACAGCCCATGTAAATTGATAAGAAAAAACTTGATGGAAAATGGACAAATGCTATGGACATACAATTTATAGTTCTTCTATAAATGGAAGATAAATAACTGGAGAGATATCTAACCCCACTAGCAAGGAAAAAAAAAAGGCAAATTAAAATATGTAACTTCCACCTATGAGATTGGCAAATATTAAGACTGATGTTCTCCGAATTGACTAGGGTATAAGCACCCTTCTCTAGACACTTAAAATAGGTAGGTTCATTTTTGGAGAATAATTTGGTGGATCTTGGAATTTACTCAACAAAACGATGTGTGCAAGTACTCAAAGATTTGTACCGAGTGTGTAACCCAGCACTCTCTCACACAGCAAAGCATGCAAACAGCCTCAATGTCCCACAGCAAAGGATTAAGTAAATAAATGATACCATAGCCACACACACTGGAATACTATGCAGCCATAAAAAAGGAAAAGGCTCTATCACCATTTTTTCAGTTTATTTCTGGGGACGAAATGAGAGAAGAGTAGGGGAGGTCCCTTTTTTTTTTTTTTTTTTTTTTACAGATTTTATTTATTTATTCAACAGAGATAGAGACAGCCAGAGAGAGAGGGAACACAAGCAGGGGGAATGGGAGAGGAAGAAGCAGGCTCATAGCGGAGGAGCCTGATGTGGGGCTCGATCCCATAACGCCGGGATCACGCCCTGAGCCGAAGGCAGACGCTTAACCGCTGTGCCACCCAGGCGCCCCGGGGAGGTCCCTTTTTGACTCCATGTATTTTCTAATGGGAATTTTCTTACACTGGCCACGTGCAAATTTTTATATTAAAAAAGAGTATTTCTCCTACTTCATGGTTCATTGATACTTCTATTTTTAGAGAAACAGTCACCAGGGACACCCATCGAATTGACTATTGGCATTTCTAAAACTTTTAGCTATTAATGAAATTTGAAAGCAAAGAGGAATAGCTGAGGGAAAAGGAAAAGTAAAGAGGCTATTTAGTGTTCCCTGTGAATTCTAGCAATGACATTTAACTTGAAGGTATGAGAGTAAGTGGAGTAAATGGAGACCCTGTGTGAGCATGAAGATACGGATCATAAACCTTTCTCTCGAGCTCATCGTCCATCCTTCTTAGTTCCATTTCACGCTGATCTTGCTGAAGCTTCAGGAAGCGCCTTCTCGTAGCATCTTGTAAGTGCATTTCCTTTACTTTCAGCTCTCTTTTCACAGAAGCGAGTCTTAAATACAAAATACGTTGAGAGGAACAAATGGACACATTTCCCAATATACATTTAAGTGGAAAAATTCTATGTTTCACAACAACGAAAGGCCCGCCACCGACTTCGGTGCACCTGCCCCAACCTGCTGGTGCTGCTGTGGCCTCGCACACACGGAGGACACGTGCCCGTGGCTGCCTTCGTGGAAAGGACAAGTGTCCAAACGCAACTGACTATTCTTTCCATATTTAAAAGTTCCTAACAGGTCTACTTGGATCATCTCAGTACAGTCAATGTCCTTTATCTGAAGGAAGAATGCCACACAGTGCTCTGGAGTCAGCAAAGATGATGTAAGCTTACTCTGCCAGAATTTTAGTACAAGGTTAATGCTGAGTTCAGTGATTGTGTTTAACCCACACTGGAAATCAGTTTCATGAAATCCCAACTGAGAGTAAAACTCAGTGAACACTTACAGAAGTGAGCTTCCCAACAATTAGGCTTAGCCTCAATGCTCAAGCCCATAATCCTAACTAATGTCAACATTTTGCTTTATTAATATACTTTTGAGTAAGCATTTAATACGTCTTCCCCTGTCCTACAAAGTATGAAATGCCCAATGAGATAAACATTTTATGTTTCAATTTTCAAGTCATACAGATATGTTTAAAACACAATTTTAAAAATTCTGCTCCCCTCAAGGGGATTTATTCAGCACTGTACCACAAAGCATATCTGCCTGTTGTCCAACGATCTTTCCAATACTGTCCTCCAAGGTACATGAGATCTTGCATTACTTCTGAATAATCAGTGCAAAGGGATATTCAGCATAGTTTCAGAATTACATCTCACTATATGCCAATTTTTTTGAAACATGTTAGATGCAGATTTTTTAGTAGCTTACATTTTTGCTTAATGGAAATGCCACAGCTGGGTAATGCTACGTAGATAGAAAAGAAAGAAGAAAATAAAAATTATTCAACTAACTCACATGTCCAAATTTTCTCAAGGTGGTACCACATACCTCTGTCTTTGCTGTACCATCTTCTCCTCCTCCTGTAAGAGCAATTCTCTCCGCGTCTCTTCCGCTTTACGAAGTAGTTCTTGTTTCTGGTACCAAGCTTCGTCTTCCACTCTCTGCTGGTCGACTTCGGCTTGCATATCTTCAACCATCTGCCTTAAGTAGGGAATATTCACTATTAAATCCAGACACAGACAAGCCCCCAATACACACTCGTGATTACGCAAGAGACCTTGAACTACTGCCTTCCACTTTCATATTTATCTCATCAGACTAGGAGAAAGCACTGAAAAGGATGCCCTATGTAAGTCTCACCAAAAAATGCAAACAAAGAAAAAATTCAAAGAAAGCCGAGTAATTTAAGTCCAAGAACAACCAAAACACAAAACGTACACCTGATTAATATATAATTGTTTTACTTCTATATGCAAGAATTATATAGCTTTAAAGATATTCCCAGCCTTCAAACTCTGATTTTACTCAAATACTTAATAATTTACATGTGTTTTTCATTAAAAAAATTGTCTGTATTTATAACTAACTATTCCATGATTACCTCTCCCTCAGGTAGTCCAATTCATCATTCCTGATTCTTTCTCGCTCCTGTGTCTGATAGTCCACGATAAACTTTGGATATTGGTTAAATACTGGATATTGCCCTTTTGTCAATGCCACAAAGACATGAAGCATGCTGTTGGGATGGATATCAGTAGGCGTGGTATCCATGAGATGATAGACTTCTCTAATGACAACACTTATATCCAGGTTATTCCGATGATGAAAAAAATACTGTAAGAAAACTTTGTATTTAAATTGTGATTTACCTAACAAAGCAGTTATGAGGTAGAATTAAAACAAGAGTTTAAAAATTGTGAATTTATCTTTATCTTTTCTTTCTCTCTTCCTTCCTTCCTCCCTTCCTTCCTTTCTCTCTCTCTTTTCTTTCTTGACAATTCACTGAAGTTTTTCTTAATTTTTAAAAATGAAGAGTCAATTTCATATTTCCAAAGTCTAATAAAATTTCAAAACCAAACTTTTGAAATAATACTTTTTAAATTTTAACCCAAACCAAAGGCCTCCTTTATATTAGAAGAACACTTCAACCAACAGTGGAGCAAACTCTTCTGCTTTTTTCCTTGCAAAATCCAAAAAAAATAAATTTGAAAATAAATTAGCTTGATTCGTTAAAAATGTCTGAAAGTTTTCCCCATTACCTTGTTATGCTAGCAGGTTCAAATAATAAAATATATATAGGTATGTATCTTGTGAACATTAAGTAAAAATAAAGTTTGACAGGAGGCTCCTGGGTGGCTCAGTCGGTTAAGCGTCCAACTCTTGATTTTGGCTCAGGTTATGATCTCAGGGTAGTGAGACTGAGCCCCTCATCAGGGTCTGCACTCAGCAGTCTGCTTGAGATTCCTTCTCTCCATTTCCCTCTGCCCCTCCCACTCGCTCTCCCTCTCTCTCAAATAAATAAACCTTTAAAAAAAGAAAAACTTGGGGCGCCTGGGTGGCTCAGTCGTTAAGCGTCTGCCTTTGGCTCAGGGCGTGATCCCTACGTTCTGGGATCAAGCCCCACATCAGGCTCCTCCGCTGGGAGCCTGCTTCTGCCTCTCCCACTCCCCCTGCTTGTGTTCCCTCTCTCGCTGGCTGTCTCTCTTTTTGTCAAAATAAATAAATAAAATCTTGAAAAAACAAAACAAAATAAAACAAAAACTAAAAACCTTTTTAAAAAAAATAAAGATTGACAGGGACCACAAAATAAGTAACAAGCCCAATTCATTCTGTCTACCAAAAGAGCCTCTCCTTTTATTTTTATTTACTTTTTAAAAAGATTGTATTTATTTATTTGAGAGAGAGAGAGAACACGCACGAGTGGGGTGAGCAGCAGAGAGAGAGGGACAAGCAGACTCCCCACTGAGTGCAGAGCCCAAGCCGGGATCAATCCCAGGACCCCGGATCATGACCTGAGTCAAAGTCAACACGCTTAACCAACTGAGCCACCCAGGCGCCCCAAAAACCTCTCCTCTTAAAAACCTCCTCTAATGCTTTCTTTCAAGTAACCTTCCTGCCATATCTCAACATTCTCAGAGTTGCCATCTCATATGTGTAATAAGCATCCACATTGTCACAGACTGGATGGGTCATGGATAAAACCACCCGCAGAATTAACAACGACCCAACTGGTAAACATCCTTTACAAGGGCAACAAGCACTAAACTCCAATATTCCCGTGTTTCTTTCTTTATTTATTTATCTGAAGCTATGACTTTTAAGACAAATAAGTGTGCTGTAACCGCCTGCTGGATTATCCACCAACGGTGTCAGAGTGAGGACGAGGCACACCTTGCTCTCCGCTGCGTTACTCCCACCTGGCACCAGTGCCTGACATGCAATAGGTACTCAATGAATACATCAATCTTTTGATGGAAATGAAACTTGAGAACTGCTACTTAAGAAAAAGGATACTTACCTCGAAATCATCTTTAAGACTGCAGTTGAGCAAAGGAGCTCTAGAACATATGTTGTAGGCCACAACAGTCATCAGGAGGAATGAAGGGTGGTTGGAAAAGACATTATCAAATAATTTTAGCCACTCCTCTCTTGTTAGTACTTCTGAAAAAATGGTTTCAAGAAGAGGCCATGCATACAGCTAAAATAAATAAGGAAAAATTTATTAGTTTTCTATGGAAAAGTTGCAAGTCTTTGCTAATACTCTCTTCGATGTAGCTGTTAAAATCATTATATTAAAAACAATTATGAAAAGAACTACCTTAATATGGACCCTTCTTTACAGGCTTTTGGGAAAGCAGTTTAATGAAGAAAAAGAATGGGATACTGTTGAAAATACAAAAGGTAGTATGTTCTTTTATTACACTCTTTCAAGAAAATTCTGTCTTGTTTATACCAGAACCAATGTTAGCTTCCAAAATAAGTCATGTTATCCTAAAAACCTTATACTTCTTACCTGGGAAGTTATGTCATGATCTATGAAGTGCTGTAGCAGTTCTTTGTCATGGAATGCCAAAACATTTTCTATCATACTGAGAATATTGATGGGAGGATTAGGAAAATATTCAAACCAGTGTTGACACCAATTGACTATGAAGAAAAAAATTGAAAATTTAACTTTACCATTCTGTATTATCAAAGGACTTTGCAATTCTTAAATGTATCCACTCTATGTCCTCACTATGCCCATTAATAAAGAAAACATGACAACTCTAAGTTCTAGAGCCACTGATTTTAAAGTTCCACCACGTTAACATTGTATTTTAGGTTTATAGAATTGGCCAATTTCTTCAACTGAGAGCCGTCAATGAGAACATGTCCATTAAAACAAACAAAACTTCCCAAAGTATTTCTGATCTTCCCCACAGGGCACTCTGCTTTCTGCTTCTCCTGGTTAACAAAATGACCCTTCTAAAAAAGATTCCTTCTTGAGTCTTCATTAAATGTGATGAAGGTTAAATGCCAATCACCTGAAATCTACTCAAATTCATACTAATCAAAATTAGAAAAGTTTACAAGAAATATTCAAAGTTATTATTTATTTATTTATTTATTGAGAAAGAGAGCATGAGCGGGGGCAGGGCGGGGAAGAGGGAAAGAGAGAATCTTAAGCAGACTCCATGCTCAGTGTGTGGAGCCCAACATCATGACCCTGAGATCGTGACCTGAGCCAAAACCAAGAGCTGGACACTTAACTGACTGAGCCACCCAGGCGCCCCCAAAATTATATTCTTACACATCAATAGCAACACAGAACAACAAATGGGCATGTTATCATACCCCTATCCATTAAATGTTATAATAGGAGAATAAGCACGTCCCTATTACTAGGACAAGAGTGACTGTTCTATAGCTGTGACAACAAGTAACCACCAGAACTGGTTTTAGATCTCAGCCATCAACGACAACTTATTCAATAAACCCAACTTTGAAAACCAACCAGTGACTGAGGGATTCTCTGAAAATCAGCCAGTGGAAAGCAGACTCTATTCTGCTAAAGATGTTTCTAAAGCTCATTTTAACTCAGTGAGTAACCACTACAACCCCCAAAACATTCTCCTAAAAACCCTGGTCAGATCAGTTTCACTCAATGAACTATGTCTAATCACCACAGACCTCCTTATTATTAAATTCGGATTTTTATTTTCAACATTGAATTGCGGTTCCAACCTTTGACAATAAGATCTCTTTTCTCATATTAGCAAAAGAAGCTTAGATCAGCAGAATTTTGGATTACATCTGGTTATAAAAGGGCCTACTAATTCCGGAAGTCAAGTACTTATTAATGAGTAAATTTGAGTTAATAATTAAGGCATAAATAAACTCTTGCAAAAACTAAGCTTTTAAGAAGTTATTTCAACTTCTTTAACTGCTGCTCTTAACTTTAAAAGAAAAATCCAGTTCAGCTACACATTGCTAAGTACCTACCACGTCTCGGATACTGCTAGTCCTAGGAATTTTAAAACACCACACACACACACACACAGAGCCCAGATTTTTACAACTAATCTTCATCAAGGGAAACCCTGCTTTATAGAGTACGTGTTTGCCTTCTCTACTCTTTGTTTTTTTTTCTTTAGAAGATTTTATTTATTTATTTGACAGGGATAGAGACAGCCAGCGAGAGAGGGAACACAAGCAGGGGGAGTGGGAGAGGAAGAAGCAGGCTCATAGTGGAGGAGCCATATGGGGCTCGATCCCACAACACCGGGATCACGCCCTGAGCCGAAGGCAGACGCTTAACCGCTGTGCCACCCAGGCGCCCCTGCCTTCTCTACTCTTGTGTGTGGGGTCACCACAACAGAAGTATGGGTAGAGGACCCAGAGAGAGAACTGGCGGAGAACAGGGTAAAGAGAAATAACCGGGTGGAGATCCTTGACTAAACTGGAAGAATCCCCTCTTGGTCAGAGGGAGGGACCGACAGAGGTCAGAGACCGTAAAGAGAGCTTAAAGATGACTTCTATAAACAGATTCCTAATTTATATCAAAGTGACTGTATTCCTTCAGACTTTCTCCCAGCTCCCAACTCGACTGTGAACCCAAAAAGCCAGAACAACGGTGTACTGCAAGCAGCCAACATTTAGTTGGAGCTCAGTGAATGTTTACTGAATAAAGCTAGTTTGAGACCCTTGCTGAAAACTCACAGCTGCTCATGCTGACCGTGATGGATCTTCTAGATTTAAATTTCAGGTTTAGAAGAGAAAATCAATTTCTCAGCACATAATCAGACTCCAGCAATATAACAAGATTTTACTGGAAATAAAAAATAGTTTTGCATGCTTACCTAAATAGCTTTTCTTATGGTAAAAAATAATTTGCCATTTTAACCATTTTTAAGCATGCAATTCAGTGCCATTAACCATATGCACAATGTTGTGCAAACATTTCTATTTGTGAAGCCCTTTCCCAAACAGAAACTCTGTACCTATTCAGCACTAACCTCCCATTCCCACCTCCTCCAGCTCCTGGTAACCTCTAATCTACTTTCTGCGTCCATAAATTTGCCTATTTGAGATATTTCACATAAATTTGTCCTTCTGTGCCTAGCTTTCAGGATTCATTCCTTTGGATGGTTGAATCATATTCCACTGTATACTATACATACTATATACATAGTTTATCCATTCACCTATTAACAATGACGATGTTAACATGATGATGATACCTGGGCTGTTTCCACCTTGGCTATTGGGAATAACGCTACCATGGACATTCACATACAAGGACCTGTTTGAGTCTCTGTTTTCATTTCTTTTGGGTATATCCCTAAGAATGCAATTGCTGGATTATATGGTAATTTTATGTTTAACTTTTTGAGGAACTGCCAATTTTCCACAGTGATCACCATTTTACAGTTCCAGCAATGTATGAAGGTTAGAATTTTTCCACATTCTTGCCAACACTAGTTTTTTTCCTGTTTTTAAATTATAGCCATCCTAGAAGGTATAAAGTGGTACCTCAGTGTGGTTTTGATTTGCATTCCCCTAATATCTAATGACCCGGAGCATCTTTTCATGTACTCATTAGCCATTTGTGTATTTCCTATGGAGCAAAGTCTAATCAAGGCCTTTGCCCTTACAAATATTGGATTATTTGTCTTTTTGTCGGTGAGTTGCTTCTTTTCCTTTTAAAACTCCAAGTGTTGGGGCACCTGGGTGGCTCAGTCATTAAGCATCTGCCTTCGGCTCAGGGCGTGATCCCGTTGTTCTGGGATCAAGCCCCACATCAGGCTCCTCTGCTGGGAGCCTGCTTCTTCCTCTCCCACTCCCCCTGCTTGTGTTCCCTCTCTCACTGGCCGTCTCTCTCAAATAAACAAATAAAATCTTTATTTATTTTTTTTTAAAGATTTTATTTATTTATTTGACAGAGATAGAGACAGCCAGCGAGAGAGGGAACACAAGCAGGGGGAGTGGGAGAGAAAGAAGCAGGCTCATAGCGGAGGAGCCTGATGTGGGGCTCGATCCCACAACGCCGGGATCACGCCCTGAGCCGAAGGCAGACGCTCAACTATTGTGCCACCCAGGCGCCCCCACAAATAAAATCTTTAAAACAAAACAAAACAAAACTCCGAGTGTTATTGCCAGGTTAAACTAGTATAATTCTTTTGAGGAATCAATTGAAATATTAATATTTTATGACCTAATAATACCAATTCTAGGACTTGACCAAGAGAAAATATTATAAATATTTATATGTGAAGATAGTTATAACATTGTTTCTTTAGGTAAAAGTTAAAAGTAACCTAAGTGTCCAACAACAGACTAAACTAGTACATTCACATTATAGAATATTACAATCATGAGGGAGAAAAAAAGAATATTACAGTCAATAAAATATTTATATAAAGTTTATAAAAAGAGAAATGTTCAAACATTAAATAAAAGGAGTATAATTATAGAAATTTTAAAAACTGCTTAAAAAGTATGGAAAAATTATTTAAAAAACTGATGGTCTAGCAGTTGGAGGACTAAACCCTGACACACCTATATGATGAAATATTGTATTACACATTATCAAAGATTATTAATGAGGAGGAGGAACATTGGTGATTTTTCTTTTCTTCTGCATGTTTTCAAACTATATTTTCTCCAATGATTAGGAAAACTTTATCAGAGCAAATACAATGTAATTAAATGAACAAAAAAACATAAAGAGAAATATACTATAATATTCACAATATGTATGCTTGAATCTTTTTATTTCCACTTTTCAAATTTTTACTGTAATTACAGTTAAGTGCTTATCTCTTGTACAAGAAAACCTTTTAATTTAAAATACATATAAAATTGGTTATTTTTGTTAAACCAATCTATAACTAGATTCAGTTTATTAACTATTCAACTGACCTGATTATACTAATATGAAAAAAGGACTCACTTTTCAGAGTAGATGGTGTTGATGGCAAGCAGTAACACAAGGGTTCGGAGCACAGGCCAGAGTCTGTCTGGGTTCAAATCCTTGTTCTGCCACCAACCTACCCTTGGGAACTTAAGGTCCGTGTGCCTCAGTTTGTTCAGTTATAAAAAGGAAACAACAACACCTACCTCACAGGACTGTTGTAAGAATTAGATCAGTAAAGGCAAGACATGGAGAGTGGTACCCAGTACACAGAAAGCTCTCAGTAAATGTTTGCTCTGGACGCTGAGAATAAGGACAGAAGTCAGCACCCTGAACAACAGGGACTGTGTGCTAAACCCTTTACAAACCTGCTACAATCCTATGAATAATAACTGACTTTCAGTAAGGGAAGCATCTGCTTCCTTCTTCTTTTTTTTTTTTTTTTAAGTAAATCATTCTCTTTTTTTAAAAGCATTTATTTATTTATTTGAGACAGAGAGAGAGAGACAACACAAGCAGGGGGAGTGGGAAAGGGAGAAGCAGACTCCCTGCTGAGCAGGGAGCCCAATGTGGGGCTTGATTCCAGGACCCTGGGATCATGACCCGAGCTGAAGGCAGAGACACTTAACCAACTGAGCCACCCAGGTGCCCCACTTCTTTTTTTTTTTAAAGGATTTTATTTATTTGAGAGAAAGAGCACGTGTGCATGCACAAACGGGGATGGGTGGGACAGAGGGAACAGGTGCCCTGCTGAGCTTAGAGCCGGATGCAGGGCTCAATCCCAGGACCCTGAGATCATGACCTAAGCTAGACCCTTAACCAACTGAGCCACCCAGGTTCCCCTGCTCCCTTCTTAGGCACAAAATCTAACCTGTAACAGTATCTTCTAAAATGCAACTATACAAATTTTTTGTAAATAAAAAGGTTTATGTATAAATGTTTGAACTGTCCATTTCGTGCTCTCTGATTGTTTAACACCAGAACTGTTAAATGTTGCAAAGCTGCAAAAACATCAGAAAAATATACAGGAAATCCACTCTTGGTTTCATTATTTAATACTTAATTACTTACTTATGAGAGTAGCAACAACTTCAAAACAAATGAGTTGGTTGTTCTGGAACAATTTTACAAATGGAAATGCCAAGAGCGGAAGATATGGTGTTTCGCTAAAGATGGCAGACCAGTGAGCTAATGCAGATAGAGTTCTGTGAATCAGGTAAGGAAATAAAGACCAGAGAACAGTTTATTATTAAAATTTGACTAAATAATACATTCACCTGATAAAAAATTTGCTGTGGAAGGTATATTTGATGAAAATTCTCCCTACTACCTTTATCATCTATCTTATCTCCCCAGAACCACTGTTAAAAGTATAGATCCTTTTTTTAAAAAAATCACAAAGGCAGGTACAAACATCGTTTTGCACCTTGTATTTTTCACTTAATAGTATCTTGGAAATAGTTCATTATCAGTATATGTGGAGCCTTGATACACAGGACAGTTTTGTATAGATATACCTTAATTTCTTTAACTTGGCCTTACTGGGCATTTAAGTTGTTTCTAATCCTTCATAAATAATGCCATGCTTAATGTTTTATTTACATCATTCTTCATGTTGGAATATAGATTTGGATAAATTCCTAGAAGTGGAATTGCTAAGTCAAAAAACACGCGCATTGATTTCAATAGCCAGTGCCAAATTATTCTTTGCAAAAACAGTGTCTGTTGACATTCTCATTAGCAAAGTCATGGCCATTTTCTCACGCTGGACCAATGTGCTCTATTATCAAACTTCTTTAGTCTAGGTGAGAAATGGTATTTCAATGTGGTTTTAAATGTATATGTGTATACATATTTTCAGTGTAATTTTAATTGGCATTTTTTTATAAGGGGCGTACAGCATCTTTTCATGTTTAAGAACCATATCCCAGCTGTGAGCTCTACATTCAATCCTTTTTCCATTTTTTATTGGTTGGTCCTTTCCACACTCATTTACATGAATACTTCATATAGAAACCAGCCTTTTATTTGTCCTATGTTTTGTATATACTTTCTCTGTTTTACATCTGTGTTTGGGGAATGTTTTTACATGTAGAGATTTGTGTTCATATCAATCTCTTCTGGATATGTCAAGCTTAAAAAAGCCTGCCTTACTCCAGGGCTATAACTCTCCCATATTTACTTCTGATACTTTCAAGTTTTCCTTTTTTTTTTTTTTAACCTTTTGTTTTGAGAGCTTTAGGTTTACAAAAAGTTGCAAAATCAGTAGAGAGTTCCTATATACATTTCACTCAAATTAATGTTAACATCTTGCATGAATATAGTACAATTATCAACACTAAGAAATTAATATCAGTACTGTGCTATTAACTAAATCAGACTTCATTCAGATTTTATCATTTTCCCCATTTTGCTATGTGTCATTTTTTCATTTTGCCAATCTAGGATGCAACACTGCATTTCTTTGCTAAGTCCCCTAGGTTCTTCCAATGTGGGAGCTCCCAGTCTCTTATCTTTTGGACACTGACATTTTTGAGGAATACAGACAGTTATTTTATAGACTGTCCCCCAATGTTTTCTCACAGTGTTAGAGTGAGGTTATAAATTTTTGGCAAGAACCAAGAAAGTGATGTGCAACATACTGATGTGTATTATTACTGCTGATTGTAAATTTGACAACTTGGTTAAGGTGGTATCGGCCAAGTTTCTCTACTCTAAAATTACTATCTTCTTATTTGTAATTAATAAATATCTCGAGGAAGATGCACATATTGGGGCAATATACCGAACATACCTCTGTAATACTCTGAGTAGTTTCCTGCTTTTGATGGGGTATTTCTTCTGAAGGTTGAGAAATGCCACATGGACACCCTTATCTTCCAGGCTGCTAAATGCAGTATGGTTTTCAGGCAGTTGTAGCAGAGAGCGCCAAATGAACATTCTGAAATAAAAATGTAACTTAAACCAAGAAAAATTTGGGGGGGGGATTGATTTAACATGAAAGAATGTAAATTTTACCTGTATTTCGTTGGATATTCACCATAGCCTTTTAATAAGATCTGTAAACGCTTTTTGTTTAATCCATCTGACAACTCATTCTTAAAAAAAAAGAAAGAATGTCAGCAAGTGACATAATCACAAAACTGAAAAGGTAATCTAGCCCACAGTGGCTTTCCAGATTTACTTATTTATTTAAAGATTTTATTCATTTATTTATTTATTTGACAGAGAGAGAGAGAACAAGAAGGAGGAGAAGCAGAGAAAGAGGGGGCAAGAATCTCCAGTAGACTCCATGCTGAGCATGGAGCCCAATGTGGGGCTTGAGCTCCCGACTCTGAGATCATGATCTAGGCTGAAACCAAGAGTTGGACTCAACTGACTGAGCCACCCAGGCATCCCATGGCTTTCCAACTTTAGAACATGACACACAGTAAAAAAATATTTTTACAGCATGGGACTCTCTATTCTCTCTCTCTCTCCAGTGCACATGTACACAGCAGATAAAGTTCATGACATACCGTCCTAGATCCGGGTTTCACAAACTTTCTGTAAAGGGTCAGAGAGTAAATGTTTTAGGCTTTGTGGGCCAAGAGGCAAAATCAAGGATATTATGTAGATACTTAAAATGTAAACATTGATAAATGTGAAACTTATTCTTAGCCCAAGGAGCCAGATGTGGCTGACGGACTATCACCTGCTAACCCCGGCAGCAAGAGCAATGCATCCTGGGATTTTCTTCCTTCTCTCTCTCCCCACCCTTTTACTTTTTTCCCCCTTCTTACTTTTAGGCCGATTTTTATCTTAATGGAAAAGTACTTTATAGATTTGGGGATGATAAAGCCATTTTCAGAGATGACCTCATTTGATGCTGACAACTCAAACAGATGGGATGTTGTTTTTCCTTTGAGAAAATGGTTACGTCAGAGCTCAGTGACACAAACCTGCTCAGTAAGTCTTGGCTCAAGACTCAAAGGCAGATTTTCTGACTTAGTTCAATGCCCTTTTTACCATAAAAAACAGGTAATCCAGTATAAGAGGGGGTGAAGGGCAAACCCAAGATGATGGTGAATGAAGATCCCCCTTTGAGAGCCATGCGCCAGAGACTGAAGACCAGACTGGAGCAGTACCATCTAGGAAAGAGACACATTCACTCCTGTCATTGGCAAGACACCTGCTGCCACCGGAACCTCTTTGTAAATGGTAAAACGCCCAGGTGAGTTTGGCCTGAGTTTTATCTGTTCGTATCTTGACCACATAGGGATGAAGCTCCTTCTTCTCCTTCCACGTCCCGATGCCAAGATTAGTGGAAGAGAAGCATCTCACCCTGTACCAGTGTTCTACTTTGACCTCCTTAGAGCTGGCTGCGGATTCCCTGACATATTTCTGCAGGATTTCCAAATTTGACTCACACTACAGCACTGCCAGATGCCCTGGCTGGCGGCAGTGCCTCTTGTATTTCCCAGAAGTCAATTGTGATCATGCCCTTAGTTTTCCCAGAAAAGGCTCCTGTACATTCTCAGGAAAGCTGAGGTCAGACCATGTCTCAGAGCTGTCACTCGGCTTATTGTCTCATTAGAACATTCAACGAACAGGAACAATATTGTCCCATCTTTACTCGGCAAGATTTGTTGCTGCTATTTAGCTTTTTAAAACTAACCAATATTTTTGGAGGGGAACTTTGTGGGGGGATGGGGTAACTGGGTGATGAGAAGTAAGGAGGGCATGTGTTGTAATGATCACTGGGTGTTATATGAAACTGATGAATCACTAAATTCTACCCCTGAAACTAATAATACACTATATATTAACTAAATTGAATTTAAATTAAAAAAAGAAAAAAAAAGAAAACTAACCAATATTTGGTTTAGGATTACATGTAGAGGTAGTAAAACTAAAGAAAATCAAGGACATAATTAACACAAAAATGAGGACAATAGTTATATCTATGGGATAGGGAGGGAAATGTGGCTGGGGATAAGCACACAGGAGCTTCAAAGCTACTGGTAATACTGTTTCTTAATGTGGCTATGGGTATGTCCAGAAGAATGTTACCATGGCAGGTCTGAGAATGCTACTACCTTTAGGAAGGCATACTTGCAAGGTGGGCCCTTGCCTAGAAATCTGGATTTCAGGAAAGTTCCCACTATCCCTAGAACCAGTAAGAGTGGCTCACTGTGCCTAAATTGTTGGTACACTGTGATTTTTGCTGAACACCTGTTTTCCTTGTAGAGTCTGGGATTTTGAAATGTACCAAACAGATGATGCCTGCAGAACCAGCCTCTACTGAAAACTCCGGCCACTGGGTCTCTGGTGAATTTCCCTGGTAGACAATGCTTTACACAANGAAATCTGGATTTCAGGAAAGTTCCCACTATCCCTAGAACCAGTAAGAGTGGCTCACTGTGCCTAAATTGTTGGTACACTGTGATTTTTGCTGAACACCTGTTTTCCTTGTAGAGTCTGGGATTTTGAAATGTACCAAACAGATGATGCCTACAGAACCAGCCTCCACTGAAAACTCCGGCCACTGGGTCTCTGGTGAATTTCCCTGGTAGACAATGTTACACATTCTTCTTTTGATGTGAGCTTCACAATTTTACAATGCTCAGAGAAAAAAAGAGGTTATTAAAATTAATGTGACAAATGTCACGTGTTGGTGAGAATATGGAGCAACTAGAGCTCTCAAATACCTCTTGGTGGGAATATAAATTGTTTCAATCAACTTCCTGGGAAAGCTGATAGCTCACTACAGTGGGACATAAGCATTGCCAACAAGCCGGTAATCCATTCCGAGATTTACATCCAGCATAAATGTGTCCTACGTTCACCAACAGAGATGTATAGTACAATGTGCGCAGCAGCACGACTTCTAACAGCAAAAAAAATGCCTACTGACTGCAGAATGGGTAAAATTTGGTTTATTTACACGATGGAATTTTATACGGCTACGAGTTGTAAATTATGTTTCTCAAACATAAATCAAACATAATGTTGAAAGAAAAAAGCCAGATGCAGAAGAGTACAAACGGAATGATCCAATTTATACAAGGACGACAAAGGGTAGAACTAATCTATGTGTTAGAAGTCAGGAGAGTAGCCGTCCTTGGGGTGGGGGAAGTGTCTGGAAGGCACCAGGAGAGGCCCTTCTGGGCTGCTGGCAATGGGTCCATTTTTTGATCTGGATGCTAGTCTGTAAAAACGCATTCAGCTGTACATTTACGTGTACTTTTCTGTGTGTGATTAATTTAATGTCAATAAAAAGTTTTAAAAGTCCTAGAAAATGCTAGCCACTTCTTTAATATTTATATTTACTTTCAATTCCAAAGTAATATATGCTCTTTGCAGAAAATCAGGAAAATACAAAAAAATATATAGAAAGAAGAAAGTAAAACTGACTGAAAGCCCTTCCCTCAAAGGTAACTCTATTCGCATCTTGATTTTTCTTCAAAAATAATACATGGGTACTCCTATCCTTTTTAAATCAAATTGATATCCAAGCATACGCTCTTATAGCTTGCTTTTTATATTTAACATACTATAATTATTTCCCTTTCCTCTTAAATATTCTTAGATTTCTAGCCTATAGCTCTATCATAATTTATATGTTTGGTTACCTACCATTGGACATTTTGGTTGTTTCTTAGTTTTTCTTGAATAAATCTCACATACACACACACACACACACACACACACACAAAGACATACACACAAGAAAGATCATCTCAAACAAGGTAAAAAGGCAACGTGGTACATTCTTTTTTAGAACCACTTGGCTTCTACTATCAAAATTTTTATCCAGAGTCTGACTTAAAAATTCTACTTCTCCAGATACATTTGTGCAAATGTTCAACGATAATTGTAGAAGCCTATACACCGCATCACAGATTGTATCAACAGGAGACTCTCTTATCATCTAAATGCCAGCTACGCGGAGTAAATTAAGGCTAAGGAATATCCACAAAGGCAATACAATGCAAATGTCTTTCAAATGTTGTAGCACCATATGCAAAATATAAACAGATATTCAATATGTTAAGTGATAGAAGTTATAGAACAGTGCTGTACTATAATTTCATTCATGTAAAAAAATAAATAGAAAGGTTAAGGCACATATGTTTATATATGCACGGAAGACTTCTGAAGGATATCAACAGCTATTAGCAATGGTTACCTCCAGGAAGTGTGAAGAAGAGTGGGCTACGGAACAGGAGGAAGAAAGGTATATTTTTATTTTTTCCCTTCATAACCTTCTATACTAGCATTGTCTAACCGATAATGCAAGCCACGAACGTAATTTTAAGTTTTCTAGGAACTACATTAAGAAAGTAAAAAGAAAGAGGTAAAATTAAGTTTAATAATGTTTCACTTAACCCAAGGTAATCAAAATATTATCATTTCAACCTATAATCAACATAAAACTATTAATAAGATATATTTTATATTCCTTTTTAAAAAATTTATTTACTTAAGTAATCTCTACAGCTAACGTGGGGCTCGAATTCATGACCCTGGATCAAGAGTCGCACGTTCTTCTGACAGAGCCAGCCAGGCGCCCCAAGACATTTTATATTCTTCTGCTTATACGAAGTTTTCAATATGGAATGAGTAGTTCCCATGTACAGCACATCTCAGTTCGGACTAGGCACATCTCAGGTACTTACCAGCCACATGTGGCTGGTGGCTAGTGTACTGGACAGTACAATTCTATACTGTTTGACTTTTTAAAAAACCATAAACATGTACTAATTGTATATTTAAAATTTAGAAAGCACATTATAATTTCAGTTAGAACTTTCTTCTCTTCATATCTTTCCTTTAACTTCTAAGAGAGGGAAGAGTGATGATGGTCTAAGGTATGTCCACAGCAGTCATGACAAGCAAAAATGTAATTATAATATATTCTTACCTCTTTATTTTCAAAACTACCAGCCAGGTCTTGCTTTAGTATTCTGGTTTGTATTCTGTTTTCCCTTGATTTTGCTGGCCGCTGTACTCTTCCTGTTGTTACTTTCATCTTAAGGTCACCAGAATTCAGTTTACTCTTAGGCAAATCTTCAATCACTTTCACTAAGGGAGGAGGTGGCTAAAAGGGGAAAATAAAGTCCAGTGGCTATCCTTGGAAAACAGACCTGTTCACATAGGATTTACAAAATTTGTTGTGATCAATTTCATAATGTGCCTTTAACATACATCATTATTCTTCAAGCAAAAAGTGTTAAGTAAAATATCCAAGAGTGTTTCCTTGTTGTCAAATCAAAACAGATTTCTGCCAAATTCCTTTGAAGAACACAATAAAGATACATGATTAACAACAATAGAGAATTTAATTATCCCTTGAAAGCTGGCCTTGAATCATAGGATATCAATCCATTTTTTAAAAAGATTTTATTTATTTATTTGAGAGAGAGAGCACGAGAGAGAGAAAGAGAGAGAACGAGCATGAGCGGGGAGATGGGAGAAGAGAAGGACAGAGGGAGAGGGAGAAGCAGACTCCCCACTGAGTGCAGAGCCCGATGCGGGGCTCGATCCCAGGACCCCGGGATCATGACCTGAGCCAAAGGCAGACGCTTCACCAACCGAGCCACCCAGGCATCCCCCACCCTTTTTTTTTATACTTGCATGATAAAGTTAGTAGTTTGGTGATAATCTGCAGCAGAGAAGGCACAGCTGGACATAGGGCCCTCTAGAATAGGGAGAGAAGCACCCTAATATTCTTTGGGCTCAAGTGAATCTCTCTGAGGGAGTTGTCAAATGACATTCCTCTGGAGGCATGGGACGCCTGCCTCTCTGTCCCTGGCTCCACAGAGAAGGCTGTTAGCCCCCTGCAGCATCTATAGTTTAATGGGCAGTTTGGACAGCACGACTTCGATTCTTAATCCTCATTTTTATGGAAAAATAACAAGAAAATTAAGCCCAACAACCTCAATGGACTTAAGGGAAAATGATTCCCTAACACGTTTTCTCTATGAATAATACCACTTTGAAATCAAAAGATCTTCCTTGTTCAAAGGAAATGAGCAGATAAGGTAACTGAGGCTTCCTGAGTTCTGAATGTTAACAAAGTACAATGACTTTCACAAATCATTTAAATGTTTGAGGCCATTATTGCTAAAAGTTTCCTTAGTAAATAGCCCAGACCTAAAACAAAGACCAGGCAGATATGTGTGATTTTAAAAAATTTTTTCTGGAAGCCAAAGTGCCGATTCCTTTCATATGAAAAGAGAGAAGAACACAGGGAAGACCCTGTATGTCCAAATGAACACATTAGATTCCAGAAAAACACGTGTTAGACACAGTACCCTGCATTCACATTGTCATGAAAGCCAGAACAGTGATCTTCCAAGATCATGTCTAATGAAAATGAATCACCACTCCTCAGGAAAGCTCTTTGAAAAGGAAACCAAACTTTTTGATCTCCTCCCCTCTCACTCCCAAAAGAAAAAGCAGAAAAAAGCAAACATCTTGACCCTTTTTCATAACATAGACTACTAAAAGACTACTTTGAGGTTTCAAAGATTTTTCTCATGTTATCTTCAGAGGTTTAGGACTCCTGCTTTTGAAACCTGCAGCCTACTGTCTGAGTCCAAAAAAGTCTTCCCTGGGGCACCTGGGTGGCTCAGTCGGTTACGCGGTTGACCTCAGCTCAGGTCATAATCTCAGGGTCCTGGGATTGAGCCCTGCATCAGGCTCCGTGCTCAGTGGGGAGTCTGCTTCTGCTTCTCCCTTTGCCCTTTCCCGACCCCCCGCTTATGCATGCTTGCTCTTTCTCTCAAATAAATAAAATCTTTAAAAAAAAAAAGTCTTCCTTATTGCCAACCACACTATGAATACATAACACTGTAAAATGTATAGAGTAGGTAATGTGATAATATACGTGGCATAAATACTAAGTTTTTGTTTTAAAATTATTATAAAAAGGATTTAAACTTGTAACTGTTTCTATAAGGTTTTTTAAGTAGTGTTTTTTCTCAGATACGCTGTCATTTATTCACATGTAGAAAGAACACAGAGATAACGGAAAGTATAACAATAGCTCTGACCAAAAAAAAAGCATGATAGCCACCCATTCTATGATTTAATTTTTCAATTCTTTATCTATGAAATGCAATTAAAAATGGTCTGACTTCTGAATATTGCCCATCTTTAAAATCCTTGAACTATCGCCTAACCTCAATCCATTCTTCCAAATTTTTATTAAAATTTTTAATCTAGGGACGCCTGGGTGGCTCAGTTGGTTAAGTGTCTGCCCTCGGCCCAAATCCCGGTTCCAGGGTCCTGAAATTGAGCCTCCCCCACCCCCCTGCATCAGGGTTCCTGCTCAACGGGGAGCCAGCTTCTCCCTCTCCTTCTTCCTCTGCCTGGCACTCCCCTCGCTTGTGCTCTCTCTCTCACTCTCTGTCTCCTTCTCCTTCTCTGTTAAATAAATAAATAAAATCTTTAAAAATTTTTTTTATTCTAGTGCCACATTTTTCTCTTGAACTCCATGTGCCTCCATGAAATACAATCTCCCAAAAGTTAGGGCCTGAGATATGACCTGCATGGCCATACCTTAGTAGTGCTAAAACTTCAACACAGAAGTAGGAATTTTATTATCACAATACCAATAATTCTCCATGGCCAAAAAGCAGGACTTGGAGACTGGCACATGGGTCAGTTTTGTAGAAACTACAGACCTGAGCATTCATGTAAGCCTACAATAGCCAGAAAGACACCGGTGGTGCTGGGAATGTGTGCAAAAGAAAAAGAAAAAAAGATTATCCTACGTCTGTTATATGCTAGCTTTTCTGATCAATATGATGCTAATTTGCTTAACAAACAGCGGAGAGGAAGTCACTGACTTACTCTTACTTTGGTATTTCCCAGGTCTCTCCCCGCTTCTATTAATAACATGTACCTAGCTCCTGCAAAATTCAGCCAAGCTGAAAACCCTCATTAAGAGCAAATAATATGTTATTACAATTTTTAAAGTTTATGAGAACAGTAGAGTATAATTCCATATGGTTAAAGAAAATATAAGCACGTGCACACACATACACACCCTAGATTCTCACTATTCACAGTAGTTATGTTCTATAAAGAAGCCGAAAGTACTGAGTTAGTGAATACTGAATCACTCACTCCTGTGAGCCAGTGATCACAGCATTTCTGTCAACCAATCATTATGTAACTCTGTTTAGGGTATGTTTGTGTTTAAAGACACTTATTTCATACGTATATATAAATACATATATATATACATATTTTTAAAGATTTTATTTATTTATTTGACAGAGACAGCAACAGAGGGAACACAAACAGGGGGAGTGGGAGAGGGAGAAGCAGGCTTCCCGCTGAGCAGGGAGCTCGATGCGGGTCTTGTCCCAAGACCCTGGGATTATGACCTGAGCTGAAGGCAGATGCTTAACGACTAAGCCACCCAAGCGCCCCAATTTCATATATATTGTTGATTCACGAACAGTGAATTCATGCCAACAGCACTATACTTGTGCCTGAGCTAAGCTTATGTATCACAACCTTCTTGTGCTTAGCACTTCAGCACGGTGTGTAGGGGGTGCATTCTAAAGAGCAAAGTTGGGGTGCCTGGGTGGCTCAGTTGGTTGGGCGTCTGCCCTCAGCTTGGGTCGTGATCTCAGGGTCCTGGGATCAAGTCCCACATGGGGCTCCCTGCTCAGCGGGGAGTCTGCTTCTCCCTCTGCCTCTGCCCCTCCCCCACTCGTGCTCTCTCACTTTCTCTCTCTCTCAAATAAAATCTTTTAAAAAAATTAAAAAAAAAAAAGAGCAAAATCAGCTTGTGCAANTTAAAGATTTTATTTATTTATTTGACAGAGATAGAGACAGCCAGCGAGAGAGGGAACACAAGCAGGGGGAGTGGGAGAGGAAGAAGCAGGCTCATAGCGAAGGAGCCTGATGTGGGGCTCGATCCCATAACGCCGGGATCACGCCCTGAGCCGAAGGCAGACGCTTAACCGCTGTGCCACCCAGGCGCCCCAAATAAAATCTTTTAAAAAAATTAAAAAAAAAAAAGAGCAAAATCAGCTTGTGCAAAAAGCACAAACATGAAAAATGTGACACTAAACAGACCATGGAAAGGACACCTGCTTGCAGAATGAGTGAGGAAATAAGGCCGAGGGCTGCTGGGTGTGACCTCAGTTGCGGAGCTGCAGGCCGGGAGGCTCGGCTATGCGCTGCTCTGCACATGGGAACACCTGTCACTATGCACTGAGGATTGACCTGGGTCACAAATATATTTCTACCAGTAGGTAAATTCACATTCATAACAATGAGGCTAATCCATAAACAATGAGGACTGACTCTCTACATTTACAAACATAAAAAAAAAGCCTGGGAAAATAGACACCTCAAAATCATCCAAGAGGTGAGACTGAGTGATTTTCATCTCTTTGCTTATCTGTATCTTTTGATTTTTTTTCTGCATCAAGACACTTACTAATTAAAAAAAAAAAAAAGGATAAAAAGGACAAGAAGGAGCACACACATCACACACATAACAAAAAGACTATCATTTTAAGAACAGAACACGGGGCCCTGCTAATGACTAGCTGTGTGATGAGGCTGAGGCATGAGCTTCTTCCTCCATAAAAGGAAATGGTTAGACCAGGTGATCAGCAAAGTCCCTCTCAGGGCCAATAACCAGACTCCAGACCTCGCAAGGCTGCACCCAGGCAATGAGACTAGGCAACAAGCCGGGGAAATTCTAGATAACCATAAAAGAGAAGTGGCAAGTATATTTTAGGTGAGATGAACACTGGAGCAGATGTAGAAATGAGAATGGGGTCTATGGGGGGACAAGTGAGGGAAGTTACAAGTCCGGGGAAGTACGTTCCACAGGTAGACTAGACAAGATTAGAGAGGACTTGGACAGTCAGGCATTAGTCTGGACTTAAAGCAGGGGGCAAAAGGAAGGAAGCCACTAAAGTAGCACCATTTTAGGAATGAGGATGACAGGATTATTTTAGAAACATGCTATCTAAAAGATGGACTGTAGGGCAGAGGCAGGCCCCGAGGGCTCTGAGTTTTGGTACACTGGTTTATATAACTGTGAACTCAAGAGTAGTTATTGAGTACTAATACAGGGACGGCTGAGGTGGAGACGGACAACAGGAAGCATTTATACAGATATTATTTCAAATTTAAAAATTACGACTTAATATTGACCAGATCTAAAGATGCAGAGGCACAGTCCTCGTGCTCTAAGATTTCTAGCCTCTAAGATGGGAAGAAAGCCTGAGCCAGAAAAGGAGAGAGTGGGGCTGAAGATCCCTTTTGGGAAGGAGATCATGAGAGACAGCCGAATGGGACAGGGACCCCACACACTACCTGTGAGGCAGGCAGCACCTTAAGAAAGGAGCACAGCTGAGAACAGTGTGGAGGGGCCTGGCTGGCTCGGTCAGTAGAGCATGTGAATCTTAACCTTGGGGTTGTAAGTTCAAGCCCCACGTTGGGTGTGGACATTACTTAAAATTAAAATCTTAAAAAAAAAGTGTGGAGATGTGGCTTTGGGAGGAAGAGAAAAAACAAACCAACAAACAAAAACAATACCCAGAAGATGGGACAAGGTCCAAGGAATTTAGAAAACCAGAGCACAAAGATTTTATTTCTGATGATACATTTAAATCTTAAAAAGATCTTGATGTTCTTTACTTGATAACATACCTTATTTATTTCCTGTGTTAGAGCTTGAACAGAATATATGTTCAGACTTCCATTTTCCATAATAGATGCAATGTACCGTCCATGTGGGCTAATGACTGATGAGCTAATTCCTTCATCAAGGCTCCCAATTTCAAAGAGAAGTTTACAAGTCTGTATATTGACAAATCTCATTATACCATCTTGACTTAGCACTCCAAGAACCTAATAAGAGTAGAGAGAAACTATATATGAGTTCCAAAAACACATTTAAAAGTCAAATGTCTCGGACATTAACTAGACTTATTATAGTGATCATTAAACAGTGGGTACAAATATCAAATCATTATGAAGCTAATGCTTTAGGTCAATTACAACTAAATTTTAAAGTCAACTGTCAAACTACACACACTTACATGTACATATGTGTATGTATCTACATACGGGTTGTTTTGGTTTTGAGGGGGGAATAGTTGGAGATTATATTCGCAAAGAGCCATCATACACTTCACAATCCCTAATTACGGCTCCTGTAGATTTGCCCTACTCAGGCCCAGATGAGACTGGCGCTGACCAGAAGCGGCCAGGTGCCGATCCTGGGAGACTTGATGGGGAGACTACGGCAGGGGGCATCTGTACTAATCCCTTCAGAGGGAATACAGACGATTAGACAGTCCTTAACTTTGCTGCACTCTGGCTGTCAGAGGCAAGGAGCAGGGAGGGTTTGTTTTCCTTCACCACCCCCACAGCTTGATCAGAACCAGCATCTGTCCTGCTGCCCCCACATGAACCTGACTCTGGCGAGTGTAACATTTGGGGAATAGAGGAAAAAAAGTCTGTGGGCTGCAAGGAAGCGTAAGAAGGAAACCAGTTTTTAAAGGGGTAAAAACTGGGGCGCCTGGGTGGCTCAGTCAGTCAAACAGCTGCCCTCGGCTCAGGTCATGATCCCCAGGTCGTAGGATCGAGCCTGGAGTCAGGCTCCCCGCTCAGTGGGCAGTCTGCTTCTCCCTCTCCTGCTCCCCCTGCTTGTGTTCTCTTTCTCTCTCTTGCTCTCTCTCAAATAAATAAAATCTTTAAAAAAATAAAGTGGGGAAACTTAGTTTTAACTCACATAATCTGAAAAATTAAAAACATGTACTAAAAAAACCTAAGTAAATACACAACAGACCCCTCTACTTTTTGTCTCCGCAGCAGTTCCTTCCCCAGCGCCGGGGCTGGTAAGCGGCGCCACCACTGACTGCATGAGGTGCTACGTGAAAGACGACAGTCGCAAGCAGCTGGAGGCAGTCTGAAGGTGGCCATCTCTTCTGTGGGGTCAGGCTGTCGGAAACCCCCTCATTCACAGTTGATGCAACCTTTCTAGAGGGCAATCTGGCAAGATCCTCAAAATTACAGCTGCACATAATCCTGATTACTACCATTTCAACTCTGCGATTTTATTGTATAGACGGGATGTGTGAAATGGTATGTGCAAAAAGTTATTCAGTGCACTGTTTTTTTTTTTTTAAGATTTTATTTATTTGAGAGAGAGAGAGAGAGAGAGAGAGAAAAAAAAAACATGAGCAGGGGGAGGGGTAGAGGGAGAGGGAGAGGGAGAAACAGACTCCCTGCTGAGTGCAGAGCCCAATGCAGGGCTCAATGTGGGGCTCGATCCCAGAACCCTGAGATCACGGCCTGAGCCGAAGGCAGACGCTTAACCGACTGAGCCACCCAGGTGCTCCTTGGTGCAGCATTATTTGTAATAAAGGAGGACTAAAAACAGGCTAAGTGCCCAATAACAAAGCACTGGTTAAAAAACTATGAAATACTATGCAGCGGTAAAAAAAAAAATGAAGTTCTTTACTGACACAGAACAATCTTCAAGGTCAATTAAGTGAAGAAAAGCAAGGTGCAAAGCTGCATAAAAAAGTGGGAGAAACACAGGACTGCTCTAACAAAAGTGGGTATGAAGAGTGAGTAACTGCACAAAAGGGAGAAAAGAATAAGAGATTTCACTTCATTGTCTTTTTTTTTTTTATGTTTTCAACCTTGTGAATGCATTATCTATTCAAAAAACAAGTTACGGGCACTTAGCTGGCGCAGTTGGTAGAGCGTGCAGCTCTTAATCTTGGGGTTGTGAGTTATATATAACTTGCTAAAGTATAAGATTCAAAACAGTCCATTTAAAGTAAGAAAGGTAAGGTCTGACTACTCAACTGTTAAAAAGAAAAATGGTGTGAGGGCGCCTGGCTGGTTCAATCCGTACAGCGTGTGACTCTTGATCTCAGGGTCATGAGTTCAGGCCCCGTGTTGGGCGTGGAGTCTACTTTAAAAAACATGAATAAAATGAAATAAAATACATAAGCAAAGAAAATTTTTACAAAATGGTGTGTAGAGGGGGGAGTACTTTGTAAACTAAGGCAAGGTGCAAAGAAAACCTGCTTCATAAAACTGAGGCAACCAGTTATGGTAGATAGAACCGTACAACAAAGAGAAAACTTTAGTTCTGCTTCCCCTTTTAATCCTTACAATGAATAGGAATGTTGACAAACCACTCAATGTTTCTAAGCTCTCATGTCAGCCTGTGTAATGGTGCAAATAACAAATGCCATGCTAGCGCGCCCTGTAAGCCATGAAGGACGACATAAATTTAAAGTGTACTGATTTTAGGAAAAGGGTAAATTGTCGGTCATGTACAGAACCTAATACTGTACATTTTTTTTCAATTTTAGACTCTTCGTAATATTAGCAATTTCAAGTCCTTGTAACAATCACGGTACAAGCGCAAAGACAGTTCAGAAACCGATATGCTCTTTCTCAGAAAGTATAATGTCCTACCTTTATATTACTAACCTGATTAGAACCAGCATCAAAACTATCAGGGAGAAATTCTAGGTGGCGGATGGCTCGGACTTTGGTAGGCATCTGAATAATTCTGAATAACTGTTTAGCTTCCAAGCACCACAAGTGAAGGTGATTTGATTTCCCTCCAGCGGCCAGGATTCGACCATCTCTGCAGAACGAAAGGTGGGAAAGTACGAGGATGTGGCTTGTTTACAGAAGTACTGTCCAGTATGACCCAACGAGGTAGAAATGTTCTATGTCTGTGCTGCCCGATATGCTCACTATTGGCCACGTGTGATTGAGAACCTGAAATGTGGCTAATGATTCTAAGAAAATAAATTAATTTTATTAAGTTTTTACTAAATAGACCTATGCACACAGTGGCTACCTTGTGGGAAAGCTCCGATTTACAGTATATATATTTTCTACCTATTGTACTAAGATACCAGCTTAACAAATACTTGCTTGATGACTTGACTGAGGATTTCTGAGTAACATTTACCTTTTATAGCATAATCTCAAAGTCACTTACCACTATGAAACTTCCTATATTTCACACAGGAGTATACTGAGTTGGTACAGCACTGCTACATGAAAAACCTAGAGCCCCAACTTTTTTTCCCTGCTCAAAGTAAGCTTTTACAAGGTACAAAAAGATTAAGCTGTATTAACTTCATTCAGCAAGGACTCATTCAGCAAAGACTTGTAAAGTGTCTACTACAAGCCAGGTATCATCTCAGGCACCAGGGACACAATGGTGAACAAGGAGGTGGATCCCTGCTCTTGTGGGATTTTTAGTCTAGAGGAAGGGAAGCAAACAGATGAACTTGATCTCAGCTGATGATAAGTTCTATAAAGAACTATAAAATGAGATGGGAGTTACAGAGTTGGGAAAGGAGGAAGGCCGGCTCCCTAAAAAACGTGAATGAGCCAGTTACAGGATGATTCAGAGGAAGAATTCCATGCTGGTCGGTATTCCAGACTGGTCAACATGCAAGTGTTAAAAAAAGAATAAGGTTAGCCACCTAAGGAAGAGAGAGAAGTCACACTCAACTGTGGCCAGAATTGTGTTAAAGGGAAAGCAAAAAGGAGAAAAAGAGAGGAAAACCGAGGCCAGATGACAGAGGCCTCAGGGATATTATGGGGAGTTTGGGTTTTATTCTAACTACAAGGGAAAGCCTTTCAAGGGAGTTCAATAGGGAAGTGACATGATTTGACTTATGACTTAAAAAGACCACTCTATCAGGGCGCCTGGGTGGCTCTGTTGGTTAAGTGTCTGATTCTTGATCTCAGCTGAGGTCTTGACCTCAGGATCGTGAGTTCAAGCCCCACACTGGGCTCCACACTGGGTGTAGAGCCTACTTAAAAAAATTGAAAAACAAAACAAAAAAACCAAACCCCCCACTCTATCTGCTATGTAGAGACTGACTTTAGGAAATGAAATTGAAGGGCTCCTGGGCGGCTCAGTCGGTTAAGCGTCTGCCTTTGGCTCACGTCAGGATCCCAGGGTCCTGGGGTCTAGCCCGCACGGGCTCCCTACTCAGTGGGGGGCCTGCTTCTTCCTCTCCTCTGCGCTCATGCTCTCTCTCACTATCTCTCTCATTCTCAAAATAAATAAATAAAATCTTAAAAAAAAAAAGGAAATGAAATTGAAAACAAGGAGACCAAATAAGGAGACTACTAGAGGAGTCTGTAAGAGACTAGGGTAGTTGGAGTAGGGCAGTAGCTGTGACAATGACAAGATCAGACCAATTCAAGATATCATTTGGTGGAACTGATGGGATTTATTCATGACTTAGAAGACAGTGAGAGAAAATAAGGAAATAATATGTATTTTCTAGCTCTTTTCACTGAAAAGGCCTAGTGACAATGACCAAATCAGTCACAAGGAGTACCACTCGCATCCAGATTAGGTTTTGAAATATCATTACCCACTAAAACGAACCCAGGTGCTTTAGAAAAATGGCTGATTCCAGGTTTGGGACCGAAAATGTGGAAGATAAGCCTGGAACATCTGGTTAGATAAGAAAGAATGAGAGCTTTCAAAACAGACAACTGGGGTTGTATCAAAAGGGTTCAGAGCCAACTTAAAAGGATGCCAGTGGTCAAAGATGAGAGAACTTGAGCTAAATTCATTATTTTTCATTAAAAAAATTTTAGGGGCACCTGGGTGGGTTGGTCAGTTAAACTTAGCCTGACTCTTGATCTCAGGGTGGTAAAATTGAGCCCCGCACTGGGCTCCACGCTGGGTGTGGAGCCTACTTAAAAAAATTTTTTTTTAAATTTATTTTTAAAAGACAGGGAAATCAAGCATTTATCCTGCCTTTTCTTTGCAGCTATAAAGTAACCAAAGAGTTGACGAGAGGAAGTTCCTTTCTATTGAAGGCTTCCATAGAAGGCTTCTAGTAAATACAAGAAGAAGGAATGACAGAATTAGTGTGGCACCATTTTGCTAACCTCTAATGCAATACTGGTTCTAGGTCATAATCATCAATGGCCACTAATTTTAGAAAAGAAATGTTCGTCTGATGAAGGTATGCAAACCACCTATAATTATCATGTCTTCCTGACCCTAATCCAACCTGAATCAGACCAAGCCTCCCATTTACAGGAAATAGAGGGGTGACCAGTATACAGGAAACACAAACAAGAAGGGATCCTATTAAACACTACCGCAGGGATGCAAAAAGCAAAACCTGAAATACAGAGAGTTCTATATGACAAATGATCAGTTCCTTAACAAATAAATTGCAAGGAAAACATTAAAAAAGGGATATATCATCCAAGACACTGTGTGAACCTTGTTTGGTTCCTGATTTGACCAAAGACTGGATATATGACAATATTAAGAAATTATTCTTTTTTTTTTTTTTAAAGATTTTATTTATTTATTCGACAGAGATAGAGACAGCCAGCGAGAGAGGGTACACAAGCAGGGGGAGTAGGAGAGGAAGAAGCAGGCTCATAGCAGAGGAGCCTGATGTGGGGCTCGATCCCATAACGCTGGGATCACGCCCTGAGCCGAAGGCAGACGCCCAACCGCTGTGCCACCCAGGCGCCCCAGAAATTATTCATTTTTAAGAAGTGTGAAAATAGGTTAACTAACTGGAATTTAAATAAAAACTTGAAAAAAAGAAGTGACAATAGTACTATGGTTATGTTCCATAAAGGACCCTTTCCTTTAGAGATACACACTGAAATATTTATGGATGAAATGATATTACTTGGGCTTTTCTTTAAGGCAATGCAGTAGGTAGTAGGAGGTAGTAACAGGTTGAGTTATAGATAAAATAAAAGCGCCAATAAGTTATTGCAGCTAACAGGAATGCGGTAATGAGGGCTTCCTATATTTTTATATTTTCATATACATTTGAAATCTGCCACAATAAATTAAAAAGTTCTACAGAACATATATAAGTTTGAAGGAATATCTTCTCATATGACAGTAAGATATTGAAACCAGAATGAAAATTTGTAAAATTTTATTGGAAACTAGATTTCTTAAAAATTCTCAGTGTTTTAAAAATGTACATTTGGACTGGAGAGGGAGACACACTCTAAGAGACTCTTAACTCTAGGAAACAAAGTGAGAGTTGCTGGAGGGGAGGTGGGTGGAGGGATGGGGTAACTGGGTAATGGGCATCAAGGAGGGCACATGATGGAATGAGCACTGGGTATTATATGCAACTGATGAATCACTAAATTCTACCTCTGAAACTAATAATACACTACATGTTACCAACTGAATTAAAAAATTTTTAAAACGTACACTTAGGGTGTCTGGCTGGCTCAGCTGGAGGGGTGTGTGACTCTTGATCTCGGGGTCATGAATTTGCGTATATAGGGATTACTTAAAAAAAATAAATAAACTTAAAAAAAAGTGAAATGCATGTTACCTGGTCACGGCAAATACTTTGTATAATATACTAGAGCTTTCAGGTGGAGCTGGCAACTGATATCTGCAAGAAAGTGTATCACATTCCCAGGCGAAGATGGAATTATCTCTAAAACAGCTGAGGATGGTATTACTTAACGGTAGAAAGAAAACCTACGAGGGAGAAAAACAGTTATTGTTCATATAGCCCAGAGCCCTCTTTACATTTAAAATCATACAAGTCGTCAATTTTTCTTTTAAAAAATTACTTCCCTTTTTTTTTTTTAAAGATTTTATTTATTTGACAGAGAGAGAGAGAGCACAAGCAGGGGGAGCAGCAGGCAGAGGGAGAGGGAGAAGCAGTCTCACCAGTGAGCAGGGAGCCCAATGACAGACTCCATCCCAGAACCCTGGGATCACGCCCTGAGCCGAATGTAGACATTTAACGACTAAGCCACCCAGGCGCCCCCTAACATATGTATTCTATTTATAAACTACATATTACCAAACACAAGACATGAAATAGTAACTACTCATAAAGATTACAAATATTAAATGTTGGTGAGAGTATAGGAAACGGGCATTGTCCTACCTGGCTGCTGATAATAAAAGCTAGTTAACAGATACTATACAACGTATCTCAACAGTCTTGAAAATATGTAACTCTTCTGAACTAGTCCACTTCTAAGAGCTAATCCTTTGTAAGAAAAATTCAGCAAAGTGCTTTAAGATAAATGTATACAAATGTTTGTTCAGCATTATTTATAAAAGTAAAAAGTTGAAAACAAAACCACGATGTTTTTATTAGTCACTCAATTTATTTTATTTTTTTATTTTTAATTTTTTTAATAATAATTTTTTTTATTATATTATGTTAGTCACCATACAGTACATCCCTGGTTTTTGATGTAAAGTTCCATGACGATTGCAACTGAACTTGAGAGCAAAGTTGGACATAACCATTTTATTCTAATTTCTATTTTTCTATTACGTAAGCCCTGAACAATGCTGACTTTTGATAATACGAAATTTTAGTTAAAATTCACCATTTTCTCATAAGAACGTCAAGGCCTCGAATATGATTTTGTGTGTCATTTGTGTAAAGAAGACAAAGGGAGGGAGGGAAGGAAAAGAAAGAAGGAAAGAAAATGGAAGAAATCTATGCCCTAAGAACACAGTATTCCTGCTCATCCTCTCAAAATAATCTCCCTAAAGAGCCTGGGACATTTCACATGGTTAAATCCTTAGTTACATCTCTCGCTCTTTATTCTTTGATTCCCATCTAGAATAGGCTTCTTAACTGCGTTACAGCTTATTGTAACACTTTATATTTGAACATGTTTTATCCTTGTTTCCGCCAGTTTGTCTTTACAAGCTTTATTATTTTTTAAGACTATATGATTTGGTCTTGTGTTGGAGAGCAACAGGGCCCCACTGAGGAGGCAGATCACCCTGGACAACTTATAGCCTCTCATTCTGACCCGATTGGTCACACACCTTCACCATTTCCTAGTGTCAGAAGGAGGCCTGTTTTCTCTGAAATGCTACATTCTTTGGGGATGAAGTGTTCAATGTCTTGAACACAGGAGTGTCTCGAGTATTTACAATCTGGAGGCCATCATCACAGCAACGAGAGGGAGCAGGCCAAAAATGACTTTCCAGGGGAAAAGCAGGCTCAACACCAAATCTGCCATGAATCAATTTGTGTTGTAACCCAGCCTATTATATGTATACCGTTAAGAAATGATTATAATAGTTAATGATGTTACTATAAAAATTTCACAGGAGTGAAACCCGTAATTTTTTTTAATAGTTTGCTTTTTTTTTTTTTAGAGGTGGGGGGAGGGGCAGAGGGAAAGAAAATCTAAAGCAGGCTCCACGCCCAGCACGGCCCGATACAGAGCTCCATCTCACGACCCTGAGCTGAAATCAAGAGTTGGATTCTCAACCAAGCCACCAAAGTGCCCAAGAAATCTGTAATTTTTATAACAATAGTTGAAGGCTATTATCATGAACTATTTTTCTCATATACATATAATAGTATCTTTTAAAATAACAAATAGTGCTAAAAAACCACAACCCATATATACACGCATATGTGATGCACTAGGGGACTTACTGGTTAATTAAAACAATCTACTCAGTGTTAATGCTAATAAGACACAATAAAAAATGCTAATTCGACTGCTGTCCTTGCCTGATTCAACCCTCGCTTTTGTCCTTGGCTCACTTTGTCAAAGACAATCTCTGGTAGATTGTTTGCCAACAGATTCAGGAAGATTTATAATAGAAAGGTCCTACTGAAAGAATATGCAATAAATACATTGTGATCTATAATTAATGCACTGAAATGCTGTTTGAAAGCCAATGTTGAAAAAAGTGACTTAAGGTTTTTATTATAATTAGCAATATTTTTCTAGAAAAGTAATAAAGTTTATTCCTACTGGGAGAAGCAAAAGCTTAAAAGTTAATGAACACCAACTGCTATTTTAGGGGAATAGCTGTGATAGATTATTGCCTACATGATTATTCATTACTAGATTTGTGATTTTAATTGCCAGATTTTAATGATTATAAAATTGTTCCTAATGAATCATGTCAGTATTTAGATAGTGTCATCTCTTGACAATCATAAAAAGCTTAGAAAAAACTTCAAAAGCACTAACAAACTATACTTTTTGGAGGGGTGGGTAAAAGGGTGGGGCTAGAGTTTATTCTTATAAAATACAAAAATCCTAGGCTTTCCAACGTACTTTTGAGAGGGATGTGAACTCTTCAAAGTTGAGAGTTCAGTAAGATAATAAAGAGCAAGTTAAGTTAAATGCACAATTCAGCAGAAATTTAGTGAGCACCCATTGTACACAGAGACTGAATTAAGTTTAGTAACACATTCTTTGTTAATTTTCTCATATCCATCACAAAACCTTTTGCAACACATACTGAACCACAGTAATCAGAAACCCTAGGATTTATTCAAAAATCCCAAACTAAATATTTAATTTAAATATTCTACCTCGAACATCAACAAAATAATCAAAATCTCCTAACATGAAGAGGTGTACTTGGCTTACCCAAGAGGCAGTACGGTACAATGGAGTGACTCTGGAGTAAGACAGGCTTAGATTCAAACTCCAAGTCTTCAGTGAGCCTGGTGCCACTGGGCACGTTATGCAATGTTTCTGAACTTCAGAGTCCCCATTTGTAAAATGAGAATAGTATTTACTTTTAGGATTATTTAAGTTTAAAAATAACTAAACGAAGTGGTAGGTACATAATAAATACTCAACAACTGGGATTTATTGCTACTGGTATTGATTATTCCTATTGCCAGGTACAAAAACCAGTGGAAAGATGTTGGAATGATAGGTTATTTAATGATAGGTTATTTAAAAACATTTTGAAATCAGGGACGCCTGGGTGGCTCAGTCGGTGAAACGACTGACTCTTGATTTCGGCTCAGGTCATGATCTCAGGGTGGTGAGACAGAGCCCCAGGTTGGGCTCCATGCTCAGCGGGGAGTCTGCTTGAGATTCTCTCCCTCTGCCCCTCTCCCCCGCTTGTGCATGTGCATGCACTCTCTCTCTCTCAAAATAAATAAATAAAACCTTAAGAAAGAAAAAAAAAAAAAGAAAAACATTTTGAAATCAAAGGTCCATAGTTATTTTTCTGAACCCCTTGGTGTTAGATGTGTTCCAGAACTCAGAATTATTTCCAATCTGATAAAGGTAATATGATGTATATTCTGGAACAGTATATAGAACCCCTGGGTGACCCGCAGCAACACTCCATTACTCAAACATACTAACATTTCAGCCTCCGGTCAATTCAGTTCAGGCTTTGCTGCCAAATGAGTTCAGGCGAGATCGGATTTTGCCACCAAGTGAGTTATTTGAAAACTTTTGGGTTTCTGAATTGCTAATGAGGTACTGTTCATCTATTTCATGTAGTTCAAAAGAAATACAACAGTAACCTTACAGCTTTTTAAAAAGACACCTAACTGCACTGAGATAATCCCGTAGGAGAACCAGATAACAGATAAGAACAACAGACAACAGCAGAAGGAGCAGCGGCTGCAGCTGACTTAGTTATAAGCACTTGCTCCACCACGGCAGGTGCTAGGTGCTCAGTATAAGCGATCATATTCCGTCCTGAAGCCAACCCGAAGGTATCTGCTGCTACAATCTGCATCCTACATATGAGGTAAATAGCTCGTCGAAATGTTGAACAGGAATCTACTCAAGACTTTAGACTTAACTTCTGGCTTACCAGAAATACAAATGAAATAAGTTAAGTGACATAATGATGAACAGTAAGACAAATTCAGAATTTGGGGCATTTTCCAGGACAACTGGCCTGGTTGCTCTCAAAATAAATAAATGACTAAATAATAATGTCATGGGAAAAAAAACGGTAGAAGGACTTATTTGAGAGAGAGAGAGGACACACGTGGGGGGGGGTGCAGAGGAACAGGGAGACAGAGAATCTTAGGCAGACTCCCCACTGAGGGTAGAGCCCAACACAGGGCTCAACCTCACCACCCTGAGATCATGACCCGAGCCAAAATCAAGAGTCGGACGCTTGACCGACTGAGCCACCCAGGTGCTCTGGTAGAAGACGATTTTAGATTAAAAAGAGCCATCATAAAATTAGACTCATGTCATCATTTGTTACCAGTTATCACACACACACACACACACACAAAGTCACAAAAGTTCTCTTTATAGAATCAGAGCCTGGAATAAAAACATAGATTTAGTAAAAACTTCATAAGAATAAAAGTTTTACTTTAAGATTAGTTTACAATTACTTCCTATTTTAAACAGAATAAGCCAGGAGTGGCAACAATCTGGCCCCTTCAGCTCTTGTATAGCGCAGGAGCCAAGAATGGTTTTTACAAAAAAAAGAAAGCATAGATGGCCAGAGGCTATTTCAACTGCTAAGAGCAGTAGGAACAGAAAGAAAAAAAAAAAAAAAAAAAAAGAATGGTTTTTACATTTTAAAATTATTTCACTGTAGATGGTTATATAAGTATAAACATTCTCAATTTTGTTCTTGGTTTGCAAAACTAAGAATATTTACTGTCTGGTCCTTTGAGAAAAAGTTTGCAGGTACTGTAGAGACTGATGTTCTATTATTTTAGAACAATATACCTATATGCTTACTGCATACTATACATACATTTTCTAAATCTTATTCTCATGTCGCTAACATCTGGAGTCCTATCGTTTAAACTAAAATGTCTAAATGACCAAGCAAGGTTAGAATTGGCAACTATCCAGCATCTAGTAATTTTAATTTCATGGTAAAAAGAACAGATGGTTTTTGTGTCGCTGTTTCATACTCTGTTTCCATTGCGGGTTCAATTCCCAATGTGCTCTTCTTTGGAATTTAGAATTCAATTTAGTGCTGAAGCAATTAAAGAAGAAAAGACCTACTAAGATATTTGGCCTAAACCCCTGAGGAATAAGCTGGCTACAACTTTTATCTTTTTTTAATTATTAAAGGCAATCTCAAGAACTCTGAGATTTCCACGGAGACTACAAAATAAATTTCTGGTTGACATGCACTGCTAGCTGTTCACGTTAATGACCAAGAAATTAAAAGCAATACTGCATGAATAGTATAACCTGAAGCTACAGAATGAATCACATGGGAGATGCAGACAATCCTGAAAACGGTATTAGGCTAATCAAATGGAAAAAAAAATTAAGCCTTAAAAGCAAAAAAAGTGGATCTTTTTAAAAAAGTGATGTACGTATACAATGGAATAGTGATCAACAATAAAAAGGAATGAACTGCTGAAATGTCCAACAACAAGGATGAATCTCAAAACCATCACGCAGAAGGAGAAAAGCTTTACACATACCGCTACTGACTAGCTCTATTTATTTGAAATTTTATTTTATTATTTTATTTTATTTTAAAGATTTTTTATTTATTTATTTGACAGAGAGAGACAGCCAGCGAAAGAGGGAACACAGCAGGGGGGTGTGGGAGAGGAAGAAGCAGGCTCCCAGCGGAGGAACCTGATGTGGGGCTCGATCCCAGAACGTCGGGATCACGCCCTGAGCTGAAGACAGACGCTTAACGACTGCACCACCCAGGAACCCCTATTTATTTCAAATTTTAGGACAAAACTAATTTACAGTAGAAAAACATCAGGATAGTGCTTCCCTGAGAAGGGATAGAAGAGGACTTTCTGGAACGTTGATAGTAATAAGTTTGCACAGGTTACAAAGGTGTATGTATTTGACAAAACTTAACAAATGAATACTTAAGATTTGTGCATTTCATTATATATAAATTTCATATCAACAAATAGTGAACTCTAGTCGATTAAATTCAGGCTTAAGTATTTATGGGCAAGTATACTGACGTCACAATTTACTTTTAAATGAAAAAGAAAAACAATAAACGGACAGAGAGATGGATAGATCCATAATAGAGTATAATAACGTAAGTACAGTAAACGACAGTATAGGAACACGTTACTGGTAGAATCTAATGGTGTACGTGTGTTCACTGTGAAATTCTTTTTTTTTTTTTTTAATTTTATTTTATATTATGCTAATCACCATACAGTACATCCCCAGATTCCGATGTAAAGTTTGATGCTTCATTAGTTGCGTATAACACCCTCACTGTGAAATTCTTAAAAACCTATGTTTGACATTTTTTAAGGCAAAAACTCAGTAAGTGATAAACTGTAGCCATAGGCAACCTCTACAATCCCGTGGGTCTCTGCTTTGCGTGTTGCCGCATTATGAGAACAGAGCTATGTGGGACAAAGTGAATCATTCATGACTCTTAAATCACCTATAAATCCTAGTGATCAAGAAACCAATCTGGGGGCGCCTGGGTGGCACAGCGGTTAAGCGTCTGCCTTCGGCTCAGGGCGTGATCCCGGCGGTATGGGATCGAGCCCCACATCAGGCTCCTCCGCTATGAGCCTGCTTCTTCCTCTCCCACTCCCCCTGCTTGTGTTCCCTCTCTCGCTGTCTCTATCTCTGTCAAATAAATAAATAAAACCTTTAAAAAAAAAAAAAAAGAAAAGAAAAGAAACCAGTCTGAGAAGCACAACAGACCGAGATACGCCAGACCTCCACTGACCTTTTGGATACCCACAGACTGTAGAATATTCAGCTTTCTTTTCCTCTGAAATGTATCCAAGTCCCACAGCTGGGCCGTGTCCGAAGAAGTCGTGATGGCATATTTCCCTGACGCATGCACAGAGATTGAAAACACCGATGACTCATGTCCTCTCATCCAGCTAATGAGCTCCTTGGTAACTGTGGTAAAAAGTAAAAGTTTCACAGGTAAAACACTACATAGTATCCAAGAACAGACTCGACTGATGGCTAGGTATTCATGAGACACCTTCATTAACATCCACAAAAGTAAAAGCCTAGTTGGCCAGTTGATAAAACGCACGATGGAACATGTTAGTAACATGAATATCACCAATACATGAGGAGATAAGGCCAAATGAAAAGGGGCTTAAGAACAGCTTTCAGTGTGACAGTAGGGAGTTTGAGCTTTCTCTTGGGGGCTTAGTTTTATGTATAAGCGTATCATATCTGGTGTGTATTTTAGAGCGAGCACTTCAAAGGTACATGCTGGATATACTGGAAAGAAGGAAGAGATTAGACAACTGATTTACTTGTTGCTGTGATAATCCAGGGAAGAGATAAGGAAGGTCTAAACTAAAAATGTGACGATGGAGAAAGGAACAAATTCAAGAGCGATGAAGGAGAAATTCAAAGGACTTTGTGATCAAACAGATGTGTTGAAATAAAACACGAGGTAAATCTTCAGTGGTTTTAGCTAGATGGCAATACTAGTAACCAATTTAGGAAGCACGTGAGGAGAAACAGAACTGGCAGTGTGGGAAGAAGAGATCATGAATTTGATTTTTAAAACTGATCCTGAGTTGTGTGCATGCATGTGAGAGAGAGAAGCACAGAAAACAGCCCGGCAGAGAAAATACCAAAAACGTCACAATTATCACTAGCTCATAGAATTATACATGATTTTTATGTTCTCTTTACATTTTCCTGTGTTTCCAAGTTTGCTATGGTAGGTATGTTTTACTTTCATGATCAGAATTTTTTCCTCCAGAAACAAGAAACTGAGAATAGTACAAAAGCAAGATGTAAATCTGGGAAGCATTAAGACACAAAGTAGGTCAAAACTGAAAACAGAGGGAACAGAGAGAAACCCCTGGGGAGAGAGAAGTAGTTTCCAAACACCAGTCTAAAGTCTGGCATTAGTTAATGATCAATTTTTCACTGGTCTTCAGTGATAAAGGATAAAGGATAAAGAAATGAGGCTTTCATAAAGCTAAATTTAAAGTACTGCCTTTTAATCGAGTATTATATCCTTCTGAGTTCCTTTATGTTAAAAAAAAAATCTTGTTTCATGAAATGAAGTTCCATGGTTTTTTCCAATGTCATTTAGCAAAATTAAAAGTTGACAAGCCATGTGGGTTGTTCCTCTACTTTTGCTTTTTAATTGAGTGAAAAATCCAAAACTCTAGGGACCACCAAAATAACCCAGGAGGGAGCCTAGTAAAAAACAGTCAGAAAGGTAGGAGGAGAACCAGGAGAGAGAATGGAAACTAAGGTCCTGCCCTAATGCAAAGTGCTAAGTGCTACTGAGAGGTAGAGTGAAAAGTACAAAGAGGGTTTCAACAATCAGAGGTTACTAACGACCTTAGAGGAGTAGGGAGTGGGGGAAGTGAGAGTCAGAATCCACTGCTGGAGGTTGTGAAGCAGTGGGATTTAGCAGTGAAGACGGAGGTAGTCGGGGAGGTGGAGACAACGTCGTAAGAAGGGGCTTCATTGCCGGGGGAAGGGGTTCAACAGACAGAAGAGACTGTAAGAAGATGGACCTGAGAAGAGAGAAGAGGAGAATGGATGGGATCCAAGGGAAGCGATCACAGGTGAGTACAAACATTTAGTTTTTTAGAATTTCTGTGACAGCACCGTCTGTAACCAAAAACTGGAGACAGTTTAAAGTCCATTGATAGGTAACAGGTTTAGTAATTATGGTACTGCCAACACCTACAGGGTGGAGTATTACATGCTGCTTTTAAAACACTGCATGAATTTTTAACCAGGTAAGAAAATGATTCCACAAAACAGTCTAGATAGGATGATCATATGTTTGTTAGAATGTAAAAGAGGTGGGGCGCCTGGGTGGCTCCACTGGTTAAGCCTACAACTCTTGCTTTGGGCTCAGGTCGTGATCTCAGGGTTGTGAGATGGAGCCCCGTATCACCAGGCTCTGTGCTCAGCAGGGAGTCTGCTTGAGATCCTTGCTCCCTCTTCCTCTGCCCCACCCTCTCCCCATTTGTGCACCTGTGTGCTCACTTTCTCTCTCAAATAAATAATAAAATCTAAAAAAAAAAAGAATGTAAAAGAGGTACATGCAGAAAAAACAGACTGGAAAGATAGGTCCCTACTATAAAAACATGGACTGTGTCTGGGCATTACTAAAGGATGACTAGTTTGTCTTCTTACACACACAATGAGCATAGCAGTGATTAAGAGCGGGGCCGCTGGAGCCAGGATTCCTGCCCTGGAAGCCAGGTCAGGAATCCTGGCTCCACTGCTTACAAGCCATGGGACCTTGGTCAAGCCACCTCTATGCTCAGTGTCCTCATCTGCAAAATGGAGATAACACTATCCACACCCGTGGGTTTTATGACAACTAAAATTAATATGTATAAAGTCATAGAACAGTACCTGGCAAAGAGTAAACACTATATAAGTGTTAGCTATTACAAATATTACTATGGTTATTATTATCTTTCTTTTTTTTAAAAGGATTTTATTTATTAGAGAGAGAGAGAGCACCCTGAGATCACGACCTGAGCTGAAACCAAGAGTCGGACACTTAAACAACTGTGCCACCCAGGCGCCCTGGTTATCATTATCTTTCTACATATTCTATCAATTACTTTAATAACAACAACAACAAAATACGGTTATCTTTTTTCCTACGAGGTTCAATTTGTAGAACTCTAAATTCTCTAAAAATATACGATGTGATATAAAATGCATAGGATACATTAAGAAAGTTATTATTCTTGTACCTACGTACTAAGGAACTGGGGCTTCAAAGAAAGGTATGGCTTTTGTCCAAGTTCCTGGGAGGCAATCTCTAAACCCCTAAAGTTTCCCCAGTGACGGGGTGTCTCTGTTATTCATGGGAGGCCCCACAGGCAACAGGAGCTGGCTTATCTAAGGAGAGAACCTCAGAATGGGGGCTGGCCACATAGGAAAGACCAACTATGGGAGTGATTGGAAGGCTAGGGCTTCGGGCCACATGATGTCCGCCCGACCTCGAGAGAGAGGAGGAGGGCTGGAAATTTGAGTTCAAACTGGTGGGCAATAATCCAATCAATCATGTCTACGTCACGGAGCCTCCATAAAAAGCCCTGAACATCAGAGGTTAGGTGAATTTTTGGTTTGGCAATACTCAGCATGGATGGCCAATTATCTGATGCTGGGAGGGTAATATGTCCCTAAGGATAATGGCAGCTTCTCTTCTGGGAGCCTCCCACATTCTACCCTATGTGTCCTTCCTTTGGCTGGTTCGAATTTGTATCCTTCTGCTGCATTAAAACTATAATCATAAGCAGAGTGCTTTCTTTAGTTCTGTGAGTCATTCAAGTGAATTACCAAACCTGAGGGTAGTTGTGGGGAACCCTGAGTTTGTAGACAGCTGATCTGATGTGAGGATGGTCCCAGGACCCCCAAATTTGCAGCTGATGTCTGCAGTGAGACAGACTGGCAAACTCCTTGCAGTACCTCAGCCTAAATTTGACTCTTACTCAAAAGATAAATAGGAGGACTTCTTACCTGTATCGAAACATTTAATAGAATAATCAGCTAATGCCACAAGGAATTCAGACTTCCTACGGAGATTAAAGGCCAGAGCCGTGCAAGCTTGTGCTGTTCGCTGAACAAGATTAAACCTATTAAGAGATCACTGCATTAGTATCAGAAATTCTTCCAATAATCATAAATTTTACGTTGGAGGAGTCCTTAGAGATGAAGAAAATGAAACCCAGAAAAATGAACCCTCATTTTGGTAGGCCAAAAATAGATTATGAAGAGTGCTGTCTGCCACATACAGGAATTTGGAATTTACTTAATAGGTTTTAAGCACAGCAGAATTGCGACCAGCCACATCTTTTAGGAGGAGGAGTCTGGCAGCAACAGCAAATGGATAGAAAGAAGAGATCATGAAGCAAGCTACCACAGAGCATCTCAACCAGAGCTGCGGGTCTAAAATGGAAAGGACAAACAGGACAAGAGTCGGGAGTCAAGTGGGAGAAGGGCTGGTGATGCATCGAGCATGAGGTGGAGAGGGAGGAATCAGGAATTCCTCATGTGCAAGATGAAGGTAAGAAAAGAGATGATTAAGTGATTAAGTGAACTAATATGTTGATTGAATGGAATAACATATGCTAAGTGATAGCAGAGTACTTGGCACACAGCTAGAGTTTGACTAAAAAAATCAAGTTTTCAAGATTGGGCAGAAGAGGGACAAGTTCAGGGGTTTTAAATATGTTGAGTTCAAGGCCTTTGCAAAACATTTAGAGCTGTGCTGTTCAAGAAATACAGTGTGGGCCACAGTTGCAAAAGTAAAGAGCCACGTTGCAAAAGTAAAAAGAAAAAGGTAAAATTAATCTTAGTAACATATTTTACTTAATACATATTTATTATCATTTCAACATTTAATCAATAAAAAATTGAAATATTTTACTTTTTTTTTTTCATACTAAGTCTTCTAAACCCAGTGTGTATTTTACACTAACAACACATCTCAATTTGGACTAGCCAGCTCTCACGGGCTCCAAAGCTCGATGCAGCTAGTGACTACTGCACTGGACAGCCTAGTTTAGAAGATACCCAGTACGCAGAAGTAGATCTGGGTTCACAGTATTTACACGGCAGCTGAAGCCTTAGGCTTGGTGCTGATGAGATTAGGAAGGAGAACACGGAAGGAAGCAGGCTAAGGACAGATGCCTGAGCAGCACAATAAAGGGGTAGGCACTGGCAGAAGAGTCAGCAAAACTAGTGGGGGTGGGAATGATCAGAGAAGTAGAAAAATCAGGAAAAAGCCGTACTTTGAAGCAAAAGAAAAAAAAACTCTAGGGAAGAGGTGAAGACGAGTATTTAGTAAGATGAGAACTGCAGAGAGACCAGTGGGTTAGGCAAGTAAGATTTCCGGGGGACCCCAGCATGGTGGGCATTAGAACCAAGCAGGCCTGATTTCAAGTCTCAGTGCTGACACTCAGTCCTTTGGTTGGCTGTGAATATTTATAGATAGTAAAGGGACAGTGGACAAATAAAAGAGAGGAACACTCAGGGTGCCAACTCCCAGGGGTGACTACAGAATATCGAGATGAGCACTGGAAGAAATCAGGATCACTTATTTTATGAATAAGCCAACCACAGGGATGGCTATATATCTGAGGCTGCAATGGGGAAGAGGAAGGGAAGCTTGAAAGTATCTATTTTCGCATGAGTTAGGGGGCCAGGGAGTTGAGTAAGAGTAGGGTCATACCCAAGGAGACAAGGAAGCCGGCAAAGACAAGGAAGCTGGAGGAGAGTGGGAGAATAACTATTGATAAAATAATAACTATTGATGAGCAAACGAAGGGAAAGCATCATTAATGCTGAAGTCCATTATTCAGTAACAGAGTCCCTGAATAGCAATTTTTGTTTTCTTTAGCAGTGGGAACAGAGAAGAGACAGTCTTATGGATTTAAGATGGAGAACTGGCAGGGTGCATTAGGCAAGAGCAAAGGGTGGGAGAATTGTGACCATTACTTTTTTTGGTAAAGAGCAGAAACAATGATTAACAGATATCTAATAAACCACAGAGAAATTAATAATATACGACCTCTTCTTTTTCTGAACTATTTGAGAATAAGTTACCGAAATCATAATTCCTACAAACAAGAAAATTCTCCTTTATAATCACAATACAACTGTCAAAATCAGAAAATTACATTTATATATCACCATCGCCTAATCCTCCAACCCCATTCAGTTTTGCCACTTGTCCCCAATGTCCCTGACAGCAAAGGATCAGTTCAGACTCATACCCTTACTTGTCATGTCTCTAGTCTTCCTCAGACCAGAATAATTCTTCTGGTTTTTCTACAACTTTCATGACCTTGACCCTCGGGAAGATTACAGGCCATCTCGTCATGCAATCCCTTAATTGAGCTTTGTCTGTCTGATGATTCCACTGATTGGATTCAGGTCCACGTCCCCCGCAGGAATACCACAGAAGTGGTACTGTGCTGTTCCCACTGCGCCCTGTCAGGTGGCGCACGGATTTTGGTTTGTCCCACTACTTGTGTAATCATTTGATAAGGTAGTGTTTGCTCGACTTCTTCACTGCAAAATTAACCTTTCCCCCTCTATGATTAGTAAGTATTTTGTGGGGAGCTGCTCTGTGACGCTGCGAGTATCCCTTCTCATTAAATTGTTTCTTGACTACGGCATGAAGTTATAGATTTCTATTTTACTCAATGGGTTATGACCCCTTACTATCATTATTTATTTGGATACTCAAAGTGTCTCCCAATATGGCAAGAAGGAGCTCTTTTAAGCTGACACCTATGCCCTTTGGACACTCTTTCCTTGAATAATTCTTCCTTTCTGGCTATGAGATGTTCCAGGCTCACTGTTTCTGCAAGGATCCCTGACTATTAGTGGACTGTGGTATTTAGAACAGAACTGGGCACTGGGTGTATTCATTGCTACTGGGGTATTGTTGCTCCCAGATCCCACAAGTGGACAAAGGTAGGAAACATGTATACCTATAATGCATTCGCTCGCTCACACACACTTCTCTTTATTTTTACGTCTATATATTCAAAACCGGCCATGCACACAGATATACCTAATTCCAATCCAGTACCCCAGGGTTTGTTCTAGATTTTTACCTTTCCATATGTGCAACTCCCCTTTCCAGTCGTTAGATACCTGGCCCCTTATCCTCAACAAATTTACTCACTCGATCAAAGCCTCCTGTCTTTCCCATGATTGCTTCATGCCCCACACAGACACCTTCTGACTCTGGCCAGGCGGACACGGTTCTCCCTCGCACCTACCCCCACTGTGGGGATGACCCCCTCCGTCAGTCCCACCTAACTGCTTCTGTACAAAATTCTTCAGCAAAGGAAGAGGCAGACGA
>NC_048226.1:87255410-87260392 GCF_002007445.2 Ailuropoda melanoleuca | reverse complement strand
AAGTAACTGATGGACACAGTTTAGTGGAGCTCATGGAGCTCCCAGTTTAGTGGTGAAGACAGAGATTAAAAAAACAAGCACACGTATGAACAGATTCATAAACTGTGATTAAGTGATAGAAAATAACAAGATGTAAGAGTGTATCATTGAGTTAGTCAAATTGCTACATAAAGCAATAAACACACGGTAAAAACAATGAGTAATAAGTGAAAAATAGTTTTATGTAAATCACAAGCCACCACATGTAAGAAAAACTTCAATTCAATATCTTAATTTTAAGATACCTTAATGAAATTTTGTAATACAAAGTGTTCCAAAGTGAATTAAGTGTACATGAGTTTTATTTTCAGCTATATTGGTCTAAAGTTACTATTTTTTGAGAAGATCATGTACCATATATCTGTTGAAAAGAAACCTGTTATAAAACTTGCAGCACAGAATAACTAACTTCTTAAAATAATTTACGTGTGCCTATTCAGGTCACAAAGATCAGAATAATCCCCTTCTTTGTTGCAACAATAGTTTTCTAATTATGAATATTTTTATTGTAAATGACTTTTTGTGAGTTTCTGAACCCACATCTCAGAAACATTTATCTTCCTCATTATCACTTCATTAAGAAACACTAAACTGAGGGGTGTCTGGGTGGCTCAGTCAGTTAAGAGCCTGCCTTCAGCTCAGGTCATGATCTTAGGGTCCTGGGATCAAGTTCTGCCTTGGGCTCCCTGCTCAGCAGGGAGTCTGCTTCTCCCTCTCCCTCTGCCTGCTGCTCTGCCCACTTGGTGCTCTCGCTGTCAAATAAATAAATAAATAAATCTTTTTTTTAAAAAATGAAACTGAATTAAGTGTATTAAACATTTCCTTCAGTTTAAACATAAGGCTTTTCATTGGGTGAAATAGCAAGATTCTTAGGATACTTATGTTTAGCAAGTCCCTGACTAAGATACTTTGCTTGACCAAGCTTTAGTCCAGCTCCTCAACCTTCTCAGGGGCACTTCTCCATCTGCGCACCACCTTGTAAAATCTAATTTTAGCACAAACCCTGCTCAGTCCGTTTAACTAGAACCCCTGTTCATCCGTGATAACTGATCAGTTTCTCATTCTCCACCATCTTCCAGCTGACAACTAATCACCCTGGCCTGTCTTCAGCAAGAATTTCTTTAGGTTGATTTACCCAGAACTCCCTTATCCTAGATGCTTCCTCTTAGTGATTTTCCATCCACTGCCTCCCACCCTGTTCCTTGGTGGTACATCTCCACTTGCCCAGGCTGTATCCAGAGCTGAGCCCAGTTCTATACTGAAGTCTCCTTTCCTCTACTGCAATAGAGGATAAAATCTGTTTTTACCACTTTAACTACCGTCCAGCTCAGCTTTCCTTTGACATCCCCAAAGGGGAGAAGGAAAGAATAAATATACTGAAATGAGCAATAACATCAAAATGTTCCCCAGCAATTAAAATCAGACAGAGCGAACAATTTTTCCTCTGCTCTTGTTTCTATAACACTTACTATGTGTTTCGATTACAAAATTACATGATCATTGTTCAAAATAAGGAAAGTATGGAAAAACACTAATAAATGAAACTGATTATAACCCTGCCATCTAGATATAATCACAATTAATGGCAACATTCTGCCCCTCTGATTTCACATAACGCACACATACCAGCATTTATTTTAGAACAATTGCCTTTCAATTGTTCGCAGGTTGCCTGACAGTTCCTCAGTCCTTACAGATAATTTAAAAATCAAATATTTACCGAACACCAAGATGCATGAGACACCATTTTAAAGTCTTTATAATGCCCTAAGACAATCCTGTCTGGTAGGCACGATTATCTTCACCTACAGTCTTAGTGATTAACTTGCCCAAAGTCACAGAACTAATGAATGGACATTTACTTCTGTTGAAGTCCATTTGACTCCTCAGTCTGTGCCCCTTGCCTCTCGACACCGTAACAATGGATTTTGATGAACAAAAAGCAAACTATGGTTTAGTGGAAGCAAATAACATTTGCATAAAGCTTGTTTCTTTCCTTTTTTGAATCTTGCATGTATATCTGGATATTTTATAACAGGAAGAAATAGAATTATGTGGGTTGGCAATAACTTAGAACATTTAGAGAACATCAGAAGTAGGGGTAGTATTTACATAAATTCCAAGTTTGGAAATGAAAATCCCTTCTGAAGAATCCCTACTCTAAACAAAAATTATTATTCAAGAGAGTTGATGGGACAGCAGCATTGCTGGGGGGCTGACAGCAACCAGAAACCAAACAAGCTGTTAGTAGAACATCCAGCCCAGTGGTTTGCGCAAGCAGAGCTGGCACTTGAAGTCTGTTGATTTGTTGAGAAGCAATCAAAGGATCAACAGAAAAATTACTAGGAATAGAAACATGAATTCATGTAATGAAGCAAAGGCCATGAAATCTTAGGAAATCAAAAGCAACAGGATCAATCTGTGTGCAGCAATTGGAATTAAGATGGCACCACTTGGGGCAAAAGTTTCCATTAAAGTCTTGTTGTGGTTAAGACTCAAACAGGTCAGGTATCTGGGACCAGAATGAAAAGACGAGCTGGGGAGGGAGGGAAAAACAGGCAGAGCACAGAAGACCTTTAGGGCAGTGAAAACACTTTGTATGATACTATAATGGTGTATACATGTCATTGTACATTTGCCCAAACCCATAAACATACAACACCAAAGCGAATCCCAGCATACACTGTGGACTTCGGGTGATAATACTGTGTCAGTGCAGATTCATCAACTGCAATAAAAACATCTCTCTTATGGGGCATACGGATAATGGGGAGGCGATGCATGTGTGAGTGCAGGGGGGATATGGGAAATCTGTCTCTTGCTTTCAATTTGGCTGTGAATTTAGAGCTGTCCTAAAAAAAAAAAGTCTGTTTAAAAAACAAACAAACAAAAGCAACCGCCAGCAGTATCAGCAGCAGCAGCAGCGCTGGCCTTACTAGAAGGCCACCTTGCACTGTAGAATGTAACCCCCTGCTGTCACCGCCATACACGCTAACGTTAAACTCCACTAAACCGGAAGTTTTTGTTCCGCTGCTGTCCTCCAGAGCTTAGAAGCTTGGCACAGAGTAGGTGCTCAACAAACAGCTGATGGATGCATGCTTGTCTGAATATAAACGATGATTTAAGATAGATAAGTTGCAGCATTTGGAAGGGGTAGACGTGCACTCTTCCCCTTTCCCTTTGGCTGCATCGTTCCTCCTGAGTTCTTTTCTGGCTGCAATCGTTAACAAATATTTCCCGAGCATCTGCTGTGCTCCGGGAATGCTACAGGGCTACTACGATAATTCACGCAGGCAGAGTCCCGGCACAAATGCTCTCGCGCACCTCGCCGACCCCAGCCCCACGACAGGGAAGAGGTCTCCGACGACCTCGGTGTACGGAGCACAGCTAGTCCCAGGCTACCTGCCTTTCAAGAGGTCATCTGGGCCCGGGATCCGGGTCAGAGGCAGAGCCCGAACCTCCCCCCGGCCCCCTGCACCCCTTCCCGAGACCCGACCCAACAGCGCCTCCAACGCCTCTGCAAGGACGCGGACCCGCCCCTCGCCGGCCTGCAGGCCCCTCCGCAGCCCGCCGCCTTTACCCGTCCCGAGCGGCCGGGCAGGGCTTGCGGTGCCACAGCTTGCCGCTCTCCTTGTTGCCCAGGTTCGTGCTCTGCATGGCGAAGCCAACCCGTGGCCGCCGCCGCCGCCGTGTGCACAACCGACCCGGAGCCTTCCCATCAGGCCCCGCGCTCCCCGCCCGGGAAATTTAAGCTCCGGACCCGGGAGATTTGAGCTCCCGCCCCGGCGTCAGGTATCCCCGCGACCCGACCAACCGCGCGCTGGACGCCGACCTTTCTATTCACAGCCAATAGCAAGGCCGTTTTCCTCCCAACTCCGCCCAGGCGATCCCTGCAGCTCTGGACAACGGAACCGGCCAACGACCTTCTCTTAGACCCCGCCCCTTTTGGAGGTCCTCCCCCAATCCCGGGGCCCAAAGCCTTCTGGGAATCGTAGTTTTCTGCAGGTGGCACGGGGAGTCGGCAATCCGCTCGAGAATTCTGCACTCTTGGGGCCTCGCGGGGTTTTAGGCTCCCCACCGAGGCAATAAAAGTGTTTTTTTTCCTGCGGTCCCTGCGTTCCTTTCTATATTGCGTTTAGGGATTAAGGGGTTGTAGAGACAGCTGTTACAAAAGGACCCAAATGCAAAGAGAATTGAAGGGTTCTTTTACAGAGCATTCGGGCTTAAAAGAACCTCAACAGAGTCCATTTTTCTTGTCCTCTTCACCATCGTGATTCCTTTTTCTATTGTAATCTAACAAGAGGCTCCAGTATCATGATGTCCAGTCCACCAGCCGTGGACCAGAAAAGCAATGTCATCAACAAGTTGCATTGACGTCGGAGTTCCTTTTTGGAAGAATTCACTTAGCTCTTCTCTCGTGCTTGTCAGGTATCAAGCGTTCTTCTAAGTGCTTTATGAATATTAATCCATTTAATCCTCATAGCAAACCTGCAATGTTGGTAGTACTATTCTCATTTTTTGTGCTCTGTGAGGTAGTGTATTGGTTTCCTGAGGCTGCAGGAATAAATTACCACAGAATTGGCAAGAAGGAAAAAAAAGAAAAGAAAAGAAAAAAGAAAGTTATTTTCTCATAGTTCTGGAGGCCAGAGTCAGAAATCAAGGTGTTAGCAGAGCCGCTCCCTCCAGAGGCTCTAGGAAAGATTCCATTCCTTACCTTTTTCAGCTGGTGACTTCCTTGACCTGGCACCACATCATTCCCTTCCAACCCTCCATTCTCTGCCTCCACCTTCACATTGCCTTCTTTTTCCCACCTCTGTCTCAAATCTCTCTTGCTTTTCTTTTAAGAACACCTGTCATTGGATTTAGGGTCCACCTGGGTAAACCAGGATGATCTCCTTATTCCAAGATTCTTAATTACACCTGCAAAGACTATTTTTTGAAAT
>NC_048226.1:87222596-87255310 GCF_002007445.2 Ailuropoda melanoleuca | reverse complement strand
ATAAGGGTACATTGATGTATTGTGTAGGAAAGCTGACATTGCAAAGGAAGGAGTTGTGTTTCATCAGTGAAACAGAAATGTGTGTTACGCTGCTAACTGATGCAAACCCAGGCCATGTTTTCCACTTCCTAGACGACTCAGCTGTTTGGCATGGTAGGGAAGGGGTGGGGATAAGGCAAGAGCCATTACAGGTGAACTCTGACACAGCGCCTCTCCCCCACCCTTTTAACATGACTCAGAAGAGAAAAAGAAAATCACAGAGACAGGCTCCAAGTTGCTTAAATAAATATGCATGTCTAGGTGTTCTCATAAAACATACATGAAAGCAACCAAGGGCAGTGTTTCCTGTGTAATCAAAAGGATTTGGCAACTACAGCTGGAATGGTACAGTATCAAAGCAGAAGGGGAAATGTGATGTTGAATTTGACAGGCGGCAAGATCATCCCTGAGTACAACAAGAAACTGCTGACCTCGACTGCGGATTATAAAAGGCCTCCCGCAGGCTAAAGGAAGGAGGAGACCAGAGAGTGAAGCTCCCTATTCTGTGATGGAAGGGGCCGTGGCTGCAAGTGTCCAGTCTTTACACCCTTCCACATGGCACGAGAGGAGGAGGGTGTGGAAATCTTGGCCCCCATCATGTCCACAACTGTCCTAAAAAAGACAGCCTGTAGCCACCTCTGTCCTAGCCACAATGCATCATATTCCATCTTATGGATGGGGCATAATTTTATCATCCCTCTATTGTTGGCAGCTGGGTTTTAAAAAATTATATGCAAACTTTATGCCAGAGACATTAATAGCTAAGTGTGCTATTGTAGGCAGTAGTCAAAGGCTGCATAGAAAGGTTCTATTGGAAGCTTAAACCTTTAAATTACGCTCTGTCGGTGGTGGCCTGTGCCAAAGGCCTCCCTGGGCAGAGGATCATGGAGTCAGAGAGTGTGGGGAATATGTCCCACAGGACTGAATAACTAGCCTTGATTCACAGGCTCCTAATAACATTTGTGGGCTCAGAGGGCAGGCTATCAATCACATGGGACAGGATGCCAGTAAACCATGAGTAAAATATCTCTAATTGCTGTAAGGAAGGAAGGCGAACTGAGCAAAGTGTTTATTGTGCATTAAGGATTCTAGGGCAGTGTGGCCTCCTTCCTCCAGTGCCCACTCTGGGCAGTGTGTGAGAGACCAGTGAGGATGACCAGCAAGAAATCTGCATGTAACAGACCAGCCTCCACAGTCTCTTCTGATTTTTATGTGGCCTTATACAACAGTAAAAACCATCTTTCCCAAATAATTTTTTTTAAGATTTTATTTAATTTGAGAGAGAGAGAGAGAGCATGAGGGGGGTGTGGGGGAAGGGCAGAGGGAGAGGGAAAAGCAGACTCTGCTGAGCAGGGAGTCCGACTCAGGGCTTGATCCCAGGACCCTAGGGTCGTGACCTGAGCTGAAGGCAGACGCCTAACCGACTGAGCCACCCAGGCTCCCCCCAAGTAATTTTTTAAAAAGAATTTTTTTAGAGCAGTTTTAAGTTCACAGAGAAATTAAGAGAAAGGTAAATAGATTTTCCCATATACCTCCTGCCCCCACAGATGCACATTCTCCCCCATTATCCACATCCCCACCAGAGGGTCACCTCTGTTACAGTTGATGAACCTACATGGACACATCATAATTTCCCAGAGCCCATGGTTTAGATTATGGTTCCCTCTTGGTGTTGTACATTCTATGGGTTTGGACATTATAATACCGTACAGAGTATTTTCATTGCCCTAAAAATCCTCTGAGTTCTACCTATTCATCCCTCCCTTTTCCCTTTTCCCCAGGTATTTTTGTTTTCATTATATTGATGGCTTTGAAAAATATTGCAAACAACCTTCTGCATGAGGAAAGGGAAAGATAAGATAGGATATGCACAATGGGATTGCCTCTTTCATCTATAGACCTTAGAAGGGTGTTTCTCTGCCCATAGTGGCCTATGCAAAGGCCTCTCCAGGCAGAAGGCTGTGGAGTCAGAGAATGCTGGGACTATTTCCCATAGGACTGAATAATTTGAATTTTGCATAAAATTAAAACGTCTAACTCATGAGTACTGTGAACACGGAGTCGTAATTTCACATATTCCACCCTGTTCTCCCCAAAAGTGTGTTGCCTGAATCCATTGGCTCCAATGCTTACTAGTACTCTAAACTTGGGCATAATATTTAACTTCTCTGTGCCTTGATTTCTTCATCTGGAAAATCAGGATTAAAATAGGAGCAAGGGCATAGAATTGTGAAGAGTTTAGAACAGCACTGGCACACAGAAGTCCTCAGTGAATGCTAGCTGCTATTATTGCTGTTATTATTGTTTGTATCTTTCTTTATTAAACCATCCGGAATGCTACAGAATTTGCTGATTATTATTCACAGACAAGAAATGGGCAGTCACATTATGCTTTTCTCACTGGCCGTATAGCACACAGCAATTCCTTGGAGGGCTCCATGACCATTACTTAGCACTACAGATATACAAGAAACGATAATCCAATAAAAACTTGTACACCCAGGAAGTCTCTGGTGCTGCTTTCATCTGTATTCTCAAAGCATATTCTGCTAAACTATGAAGGGAATTCATCATTTGCATGATGATCCCATTTATTCCCCCTAACACACCACAAACTCCTAAATATCGTACTGTTTCTATTATTGAAGCCTTTCTAAGGAGAGTATCAGCGATGTGCTGATAAATTTAACAACGGACTCTCTGGACCAAAAAAAAAAAAAAAAAGCCCTGGTTTGTAGCATGTAAATACTTCTACTGCTCAAGACCAATTTCAAGCTAGCAATATGATGTCATTGGGAAGAGGTGAGCAATAGTACACTGTTACATAGTATGTTCCCTATACAGATACAGTGGACACGAATAACCTCAAGAGTGCTGATAATTGTAAAACAGGATACAATAATTAAGAAATGATTTTTTTTTTCAGATCATCAGATGTTTTAGTTACCTATTGCTGTGTAAAAAAATCACCTCAGAATGTATCGGCTTAAAACAAAACTGAGTTCCTAAATTCCACAGTTCTGTGAGCTGCTCCACTGGTTATAGCCCTGGTCACTCATGGCTGCATTCAGCTGAAGCTCACTGGGGCTGAAACATCCAAGATGGCTTCTCATTTACCAGTGCCTCTGCCCACAGGGCCTCTCGTCATTTGGCAGTCTAGCTGGAGTGCCTTTACGTGGCACTGGGTTCTAAGACAGGGATGCTCCAATAGGACAAGCCTGCATGTATAAGCATTTAACCAGCCTCTGTTTGCATCATCGTGGCTGCTAATGTCCCATTGGCTGAAGCAAGTCACATGGGCTGCTCTAGCCTCAATGTGGAAGGGAACTACACACCTGCATGCTCCCAAGAGATGTGTTTTGTTAGAGATTCCTAATGTGATGGTTGACCACAGATGACATCAGGAAATCCCAGAGGCACATTCAGTGGGAGTACATATAGGAATAAATCATCCTTTGAAGGAGGTTGGGAGGGTTGTCCTACTGTGTGTGTGTGTGTGTGTGTGTGTGTGTGTGTGTGTGTGTGTATCTTGGGGAGGTAAGGGGAGCTGCAAAAGAAGGAGGAGGAGTGGACAAACATCATATGTAACTCAGTTATTCTTAACCAAGAGTGACTGCCCCCAGACCCCGGAGGACATTTGGCCATGTCTGCAGACATTTTTGACTGTCATAACTGAGAAGGCGGGTGCTACTGTCACGTGGTGCTAAGGATGCCGCTTATCATCCTACCATGCATGGGGAAGCCCCTCACCAACAAACAACTTTTGGACCCAAAGCGTCAACAGTGCTGGGGCTGTGAAACCCTGCGTGCAACCTAACACACACACAAATTTGGCTGGTGAGCGTGTACTCTCTCTTGCCAACACATTTTTTCCTACTGCCTTTGACAGCACGTACAAGATATAAAACGCGTTCAGAGCTCTGTAAATGCATGTTCAGTCTACTTGGATTGGCTTCAGACAAACGAGACAGATGTAGCTTATTTGGCTCCAGTGCCTTGCCAGTCAAGCATATGCATGTTTGCACATTACATCTGCGGCAGCAGCAGACACGTCCTGTGACTGAAGGAGCTTGCACATCCCACTTTCCCTGAAACATCTTGAATTACTTTTCCTTCAAGTCTTCCGGCTCTCAGGTGCTTTTGATATCTCTCTTTGCTTTCTCAGGTAAGCCATTCTGTTCCATCCCTCATTGTACTAAGACTACATTTGCCCTCTCTCTGCAAAGGAGATCCTCATTTTTTGTTCAGTAAATATCAGTGGAGTTCCTACGTGGGCAAAGGCTGTTCTGGGTGCTGAGGAATGGCAGTGAACAAGACAAAATTGCCCTTGCCTGGAATTTACATTCTGGTTGGGAAGACAGACAACAACTGAGAAAATAAATAAATTATATCATGTCAGGCAATGAAAAGTGAAGAATTTTTTTTAAAGATTTTATTTATTTATTAGAGAGTGAGAGAAAACATGGGGGAGACGGAGAGGGAGAAGCAGACTCCCCGTTGAACAGGGAGCCCAACATAAGGCTCGATCCCAGGCTGATCCCAGGCTCAATCCCGGACTTGATCCCAGGCTCATCCCAGGCTCGATCCCAGGATCCCGGGATCATGATCTGAGCCAAAGGCAGATGCTCGACTGACTGAGCCACCCAGGTGCCCCAAAAGTGAAGACACATTTAAGTAAAGGGTTGAGCAGGAGGGGTGGGCTGATACCTGGGTTAAGGTGTCCAAGGAGGGCATAGCTGGCAGGTATTGTGTGAGCAGAGAACTGGGTGCCACCCAGGAAGGAGACACAAAGACAGGTTTTCAACAGTGTCCTCCTTGCACTTTGTAAGACATTGTTATTGGCTTCCCAGGGTTGCTGTAAAGGAGTATTGCAAACAGGGTGGCTTAAAAGAGTGAAATTTATTCCCTCACAGTTCCAGGGGCTGGAAGTCTGAAAGCAAAGTATTGGCAGGGTTGGTTCCTTCCAGAGGCTTTGAGGGAGAGTCTGGTTCATGCTTCTCTCCTAGCTCCTGGTCCTGGTGGGCAATCCTCGGCTTACAGATGTGCCACTCCAATCTCTGCCCTTGTCTTCCCATGGCCTTCTCTCCCTACATTTTCTCTTTTTATAAGTATATCAAGTCATTGCTAATCCAATGCACTGGCTCACCCTCACCAGGTATGACCTCATTTAGACATAGTTAATCTGCAAATTCTATTTTCAGGTAACATCACATTCACAGGTACTGAGGTTTAGGATTTTAGTATATCTATTTGGGGAACACATTTCAGCTTCTAACATGATTGTTTGGGGTTATCACAATGACTAAGGGTACAACAGGAATTTAGGAAAGGGGTCAGGGATGCTAGGCAGACATCCTACAATGTATAAAATGGTTCTGCATCCTTTTGAGCATTTCCAACATATTCCTGTAAGTGAAAACCCTGTTTGTAATATATGAACTAGAACCTGATTCTGTTTTACATGGAAACATAAGGAATATTTACAGGGATTTAATATACTCTCAATTGTCCTGGAATGCAGCTACTGGACTCATTGAGACAAGATTGTACTTGTTCTTTTTTTGTTTGGTTTCATTTTAAAAATTTAAATATATTTGACATATACCATTGTGTAAATTTAAGATGTATATACTTACTGTTTCTAATGTATATGTGTGTATTACTTCCTCTCTCTTACATAAAAAATGGCATATTATATATAAACTATTTGGAGCTTCTATTTTTTTTACTTACTAAGGTATCCTGGAGATCACTCCATATGCATTCATTGAGATTTTCCTTATTCTTTCAAATTATTCTAATGTGTGAATGCACCATAGTCTGCAACGTATCTCCGACGTATGGGCACTTGGGTCCTTTCCAATATGTTGCAATTACAATAACACAATAAATAACCTTGTATCTGACTTTTGTACAATTTTTTTGGTACTCTTCCAAGTTTATGTTCAGGATAAGTTACTAAAATTGCCATTGTTAGGTTAAAGCGTAAATGTATATGTTGTTTCTATTTTTGAGGGATTATACTATTTTTTTTTTTGATGATCTGGTGGGTGAAAAATAGCATCTCAGTATGGTTTTAAGTTGCATTTCTCTTATTATGGGAAAAGTTGAATATCTTTTAAAATGCTTCAGGGTAATCTATTTTGGGGGAATTATCTGTGCATTTTGTCCATTTTTCTATTGGGTTTTTGGTCTGTTTTCCTCTCATTTTTAAAAAAGATTTTATTTTTAAGTAATCTTTACACCCAACTTGGGGCTTGACCTCACGACCGCAAAATCAAGAGTCTCATGCCTTACCAGCTGAGCCAGCCAGGCACTTCACCCTCATTTTTTTTTTTAAAAACAAGTTCTTGGGGCGCCTGAGTGGCACAGCGGTTAAGCGTCTGCCTTCGGCTCAGGGCGTGATCCTGGCGTTATGGGATCGAGCCCCACATCAGGCTCTTCCACTATGAGCCTGCTTCTTCCTCTCCCACTCCCCCTGCTTGTGTGCCCTCTCTCACTGGCTGTCTCTATCTCTGTCAAATAAATAAATAAAATCTTTAAAAAAAAAAAAAAAAAAAACAAGTTCTTCATATATTTGGGGATATTAGTCTTTTATCTGTAATAAATCTTGAAAATATTTTCTCCCACTTTGTCATTTACCTTTTGACTTGGTGACTTTTTTGTCATGCATATTTTTACATAGTTCAATCTGTTCAGTCTATTATTTTATTACATATGAATTTTGATGTCCTTTCTTTATTCAGAACTTTCCCAACAGTTGTTCACTATTATGCATAATCACGTAACCAATGCTGGGCTATGGTGGTGTTTGAGTTACAAATACAACACGTGGGTATCTGTCTGCATTTGTAGCTCTTTGCTCGCATTACTAAGTCTCACTGCAAGCACCAGACGATTGCATTACATCTGCTCATGTAGTTGTGCCTGAGCATTTATATATTAAAATGCATATTATAGTATAAATTAATTTCCTTTATTTATCATTTGTATGACAATTAGGCATTACAGTGATTTTATTGAAACTATAACTCATGATCTATGGTTTTCATTTTGGGAGCAAATATTTGTTGTAAAAGAGGGCATTTGGTCTGATAGGGTTGAGCACCACTCCTCTAGGGGAAGCATGTTTCCAGTTAAAGGTCTAGCAAATTTGTGTGCTGCCTTGGCTTTTCCAGTGCAGGGAACTCAATGAGGCTGAAACGCTGTAACAAGGGGGAAAGTGGGAGGAATGAGTCACAGAAGTAGCCAGGATTCAGATCATCTAGGACCTTGAAGGTCATGTTAAGAACTTTTCATCACACTTCGAATAAAATTCGATGGAGCTTTGAGCAAGGGAGTGACAGGAGCGGATTTAGGCTCCTGTGCGAGAATGCAGAGGGCACAGTGGGAGCTGGGATATAGAGGAAGTGGGAGAAGCATAAACCTAGGCCAGGGGATACTGATGGGAAGTGGGGGAGGGGGTCAGAGACAATTTCTAAAATGAATAATTCATCCTTTCAACAAGTCTTTCCTGAGCACCTACTATGTACTAGGCACAGTTGTAGGCACTGGGGATACAGAAGTGAACAAAGTTCTTATCCCTGTGGAACTCACAGCTAGAAGTCACAACCTGAGAACTTCTTCAAGCTCTTTGGTGGAAGCAATCAATACTTGTTAGTGTATGTGGAACATAATTCACTGATGTTGTAAAACTATATATAGTCATAAGATTCTGGCAGGCCATTCCCTTGAGGCATCTGGAATGTTTTCAGATGGAAAGAAAAGGGAAGCGGAGGGAGGGCTTTGGCTGGAGTAGGAGGGAGGGCAGGTTTGAATTTGGGACTGGCAATTTCAAAGCCAGTCCCACTACCTGAATGGCTCTTCCCCAGATATCCCCATTTCTTGCTCCTTACCTCCTTGAGATCTTTACTCAAGTATCCCTTGAGATCAAAGTGAGGCCTTCCCGGACCAACCCAAATCTACTTTGCTCTATTTATTCCCCTGGTACTTACCAAGAGTTCATCCAGTATACCTCTTACTTTCACCCTTTTCAATTGTCTTCCTGCCTCCTCTAGAATGTAAGCTCTCAGATGGCAGAGATATTCATCAGTGTGGTTCACTACTGTATCCATAATGCCTGGAAGAGTACCTGGTGATGTGGAAATGTTGGGGTTTGAAGTGAACAGTTAAGAAAGAATTCTTGAGGCACCTTTGATGCAAAAAGGGTGGTTTTATTAAAGCACAGGGACAGGACCCGTGGGCAGAAAATGCTGCATTGGGGTTGTAAGGAATGACTGATTATATACTTTCAAGTTGGCAGGGGGTCAGGGATAGTGTAAGTTCCTAAGGAATTTGGAAGCAAGATTTCCAGGACCTGGAGGGGCTAGCTGTTGTTAGGAAAAGGTCATTTACTACCGTCTAGTAATACCTTAGTCATGAGACCCTTCAGATGTATATCAGCAGGCCATATGCTTGAAGGATGATTGCTAACACATATCTTGGGGGGCAGAGATAAAGGAAATTCCCAAAGGAATTTTTATATGTTAGAGGAGACTTATAGGATCCTGGAGGTTGGGCTAATGCTAAGCTAATGCTGCCTTTTGCCCTCAGTAAAGCATTGACATTGAGGCAGCAGAGTTCCTAGAGGAAGGTCACTCTGCTTGTCAAGGACTTATCAATGGGCTGTAAGTTGTAAGGAAATTTAGTTTTTTTCTTTTGCCTTTTTTTGCCGTATCACCGTACCTAACACGTTGCTGTGAGCTGATTGTGTCTCCCCAAATTCTCCCCACAATGTTGAAATCCTAATGCCCAATGTCATGGTATCAGGATGAGGGGATTTGGGGAGGCTATACCCTAATGAATGAAGTTAATGCTCTTATAAGAGAGACTGAAAGAGTTCTCTTGTCCTTTCTACTGTGTGCGGAGTATATGATGAGAAGTCTGCAAGATGGAAGAGGACCCTCACCAGAACCTGACCATGCTGGTGCCCTGATTTTGAACTTCCAGCCTCTAGAACTGTGAGGAATAAATTTCTGTTGTTTGTAAACCACGCAGGCTAGAGCACTCTGTTGGATGGCTGAATTAAAGTGTACCACCTTGGGCTCTAGATAGACCTGGTGTTAAATCTTTGTACTTGCTAGCAAGTGGCAAGTTACTTCACTTTTCTGAGGCTGTTTCTTCAGTTATAAATAAAAATAAAAGTACCTCGAACGGTTGAAGTGTTCTTTTTTTTTTTTTTAAGATTTTACTTATTTATTTTAGAGAGAGAGAGAGAGACAGCAAGAGTGGGAGGGGCAGAAGGAATGGGAGAGAAAGAGAATCTCAAGCAGACTCCATGCTGAGTGGACAGCCTGACACAGGGTTTGATCCCAGGACCCTGAGATCATGACCTGAGCTGAAACCAAGAGTCAGATGCTTAACCAACTGTGCCACCCAGGCTCCCTGGGTTGAAGTGTTCTTGTGAAGACTTATTAAGACCACACCCATAAAGTGTCAAATTATTAGTACTCAACACATTATTAGTAAAAAGAAAAGCTAGCTATCGGTATACAAAAAAACATATACATGAAGATACTCAAGCTGTATTTAGTATTGTAAAACAGGCATCAGAAATAGGACAACGGTCAAAGGATTATGCGAGACCACTAATAGAATATTATTTAGTCATTAGAATGATAATTATGAATATGAAAGGGATTGTTTTTTCCCAAATACTTCCTGCATAAACTCTGGTCCAGCCAGCCTGGTTTACTCGTCTACAAAACATTGAGTAACTCCCCCATGCTGGTCCTTTGTGTTAGTTACTAGAGTAAAACTAGTACGTATGAGATGTTTTGGAGTTTATAAAGAGCTTTTACATTTGTCGCTGTCAAAGTTGGACTCAGGCCAGACAGACCTGGATTGCAATCCCCACTTACAGTTATGTGACCTTGGATGAGTTAGCTGATGTCTGTTCCTCTGTGTCTGTAACAATAATAATGATTCTGTACCTACCTGTGGGGGTTAGTGTGCCCATGAAGGGAGACAATGCATGGAAACTTCAAGCCTGAAGCTTGGTAAACGGCAGCCTCTCAATTCAAACAGACAAACAATAAACGACTTCAGTGTAGCAGCAAATGATTTTATTATTATTATTAGGGACTTGCTCATGGTCATACACAATCAGTGAAGGTCACACAATCAGCAAAGGACAGCCACAGAACTGATACCCAGATTCATTCCTTTATGGTATATAGAAGGCTGACTAGTACACACACACACACACACACACACACACACACACACACGTGTGCACATGCTCATTAAAATAACAAATGCGAAATGCTTTATAGGGTGTTTGGTAACTGCCTTTTCCCCCAACCCAGTGTGCCAAAATCATTAAAACTTCCCAGACTTATGACTAAAAATATAGGACTGGTTCTGCCAGGCATGACAGAGATAAATTATTATTATTGCCATAGCTTCACCTGCAAGATGGGGCTAATGAAATTGGCTCCTAGTTAATGTAAGGAATAATTACATCTTTGCAATGTGCTTTGAATTTCTTAAAGATGCCACTTATGCGGCAAGCATCCATTAGGATGGTGTTCTTGTGTGACTGTTGTGACAGAAGATATTTGAGTCATCAGCCCCCTGTCTGTCAGCGTCACTCAGCAGTGCCAAGCTTCAGAGCTAGGCAATATTGTGCTCTTAATTGTTGGTCTCCCTCCAGTATTTTTTAAAGTCCTTTTTTTTTTAGAGAAACAATTGGAAATATACTTCAATACAGCAGGAAAGACGTAGTTAAGGTCATCTTTTCTACCTCAATCCTTCTAAAGTTTTTGACATTGAACCTGTTCCTTTCTGAACAAGCCTCCTTTCTATGTATTTTGAAAATTAATTTAAAATTTAAATTAATTTAAAATTTGGGACAAAATTTAAAAGGTATAAAAGAATATACAATAAAATATTTCCTTCCTACTCCTGTCTCCCAGCCTTTTGAATCTCCCTTCCCAGAGGTAACCGTTGTTCCAAGCAAATACTGTGTGTATATTTGTGTGTATGCCTTCTGTACAATACAACTGGGTAATGGCATAGTGTGCACATTGTACTATAACTCTTGTGTCCCTATTGCTATGTTATTAGAGACCATTTCATTTTGGGGTGTAGGAAGTTATTGTTTTCCAATAAAGGTTGATAGTATTTGACCATATGGATAAACCATAGTTCAATCAGTTTCTTATTGATGGTTAATCAGCTATTTGCAACTCGTGCTATTTCAAAAAGTGTGGCAATGATTCTCCTTGTGCACTTAAAAAAAAGTTGGGAGTCTATCTAAAGCTTAAATTCCTGGAAGTGCATTTCAGTATTGCCAAATTGCTTGCCAGAGAGGCTGTACCAATGTATAGTCTCATCAATAATTCATGAGAGCGCCTATTTCCCCCACACTTCCACAATTTTTCCTAGAACTTAGCCTAATCATTACCTGCAAGTTTTTAAATGATGACTTGTGTTAATGACAGTAACACAGGGACTTCCTTACAAGCTAAGCAATTAAATTCTAGAGCAAGCTGTTTGGGAGCATTGGGGAAGTCCTATATTTAAGATAGCTAAGAATACACCACCTTTTTATTGCCCAGAATAGTTTATCACAATATATTATGATTTTATATAGAGAGAAAAATCGGGAATGTCCATCTAGTCTGATGGTTCTCAAAGAATGGTCTGCAGAAAATTTGGATCAGAGTCACATGGTGGGAGGGGAGAGGGTTTTGAAAATGGAGATTTCTATTTCTAAAAGTGATATGCTTTCATTGTAAAACATTTCGAAAAGAGAAGCAAAAAGAGAATAGTAATAATGTTGATGCTCCTTTAAGGCCTAGACATGAATTTATCTCATTTGAATCTTCATAACAATCCTGTGAATGCAGTACTATTATTCTCCCCCTCCCATTTTACAGATGAAGAAACTGAGGCACAGTAAGATAGTCCTTTTTACATGATATTGCTAATAAGTGGTATAGCCACAACTTAAGCTTTAGTGTTTCTAAAGCCTGAAGTTGAATTCCAGAGCATGCACTCTCTGAATTCTAGAGCACAACCTAGAAATAAATACTGTAAAATGGAGTGTGTGTTGTTTTGTTCTTGGTGGATTTTTTTTTATCTGTAATTACGATTTCAGCAGAGAAAACTTCCTTAGCTTTCCACCTAAGCTAGATAACACATTTTCTCTTATTGTACCTTGAATGCAACAAGCAGTGGGTCTGAGAAGATAGGGAGATGCAGAGAATGAATCTCAGGCAATATCTTAAAATATTATGTTATTTATACAACGCTCTAGCTTTTGTTGTATATCAAAATTATCATATAAGGTTTTACGACTTCATATTCCCACCAGCTTTGTATGAATGAGGAGTTTCTTCACATTTTCACTATGCTTGATATCCATTAGGTCCCCAAATGTTACATGTTATCAGACTGTGAGATATTTAGTGTCCTTTTATTCTGTAAAAACTGTTTTTTGATAATAAACATCAGGGATGTTGCGCTGAGAAATATTCTCTAAAATAAATACATTGTTGGACACACATTGCTGTTGGAAATTTTATTGGTGTACATGGAAAATCCCATTCTCCCCCAACGGATCTGAGCTATATGGTTCATTCTGACACAGGATTTTCAATCTAGGTGCAAAGCTTTAGATAAGGAGTTTTCACACCCAACAGTCCACATTTATCTTGAATTTGAGATTTCAAAGGAAAGAGGACCCTGGGTCTGTTTCTCAGCTGAGGCCTAGGCTTGATGTTAACACTTTTACACACAGCACTGCTTTGCTTTGAGCCCATCAAAACACTGCTTCATTTAAATTTTATCCAGAATTTTACTTCACCCATTCTTTTGATTGTTGAGATGGTCCAGGTTCCTCTGCAGTGCAGTGTCCCTTGCTGCAGCGAGTAAATAAAGCTAACTCTGGACTACAGGTGTGTTCCTAGCGGTCTTTACTGGATGGCTTAATCATTTTTTTTTTAAGCGTAATCAAACTTAAACTGCAGGGCCTACATCTGAAGACAACAGTTAAAGTTCCATCTCTCTATCTTTTTACAGATTCTTTTAAGAGCAAGATGGATTCTCATCTCCTTTTAATTTAAATCTTACTTGATAGTTAAGATCATTTCTACTTTCAGTCCCTCCAACATTCCAAGCTGGTTGGAGTGGCTGTTTTCTCCACGTGGAAAACTCCCCAGTTCTTTGCCTGGGGGGCGGGGAGGGCGGTAGGGGGGTGGTTCAGCTCAAGCATGACCTCAACCAAGAAGTTCTCCCTGACCATTCTCATCTAAAGTAGCCATCTTTCCCACACTCCCCTACCCCCACCCCATCACTCTACCGCATCATCCTATTTTATATTTATTTTTTTTCCACTCTCCGAAATTACCTAAATCACTTATTTAGTAGTTGTCTATCCCCATTAGAATCTAATCTCCAGGAGAGAAGGTACCACGACAGCTCTGACAGTCGCAGGATCCCCGGTGTCTAGAACCTTACCTCACACCTAATAAGCCCTCAACAAACATTTGTAGACTGCAAGAACAAATGAGGAACTATGTACTTTATTTTCCTCCTTCCTTTTTAAACACCTTCCGATAAGACCCACCTGGATTACACATCCGGCTTGAACTCTGTAGCAGGCGTTCAGCCTCGCCATTGGCTGGAGTATTTACCGTTGCCCCTGGCAACCACTGTTTCCCACCAGTCGTGTCTTCGCCCCGCTCCGCCCCCGGTCTGCCGAGCTTCAGCCCTGTGGCAAAATCTGTGCTTGCCCTTTAAGCGGCGGGACTTCTGGTTAACGTCTTCCGCTGCCGCCGGAAGGGGAAGTTTCGCCTTCGAACTCTCCCTCGCTCGTCCGAATTCGGTGGCGCCACGTCCGCCCATCTCCGCCTTTTTATCCGTGGCTTGGGCGGCTTCCGCCTCGACACCTTCCACTCGCGGAGCGGGCCGTATCGTGAGGGGTCAGGGGACGGGGGGTCGGGCGGCTGTGCGCATTCTGGCCACTTAAAAGGTGAAGATGTCGGACATCGGGGACTGGTTCAGGAGCATTCCGGCCATCACGCGTTATTGGTTCGCCGCCACTGTTGCGGTGCCCTTGGTCGGCAAACTCGGTCTCATCAGCCCGGCCTATTTCTTTCTCTGGCCCGAAGCCTTCCTCTATCGCTTCCAGGTACTGACCAGCGACGAGGGGAGTGGAGACTGCAGGTCCCAGGAGGCCCGGCGGCGGCAGAGCGTAGACCGGCCTGTTGCAGGCGCGCGGTGCCTGGTGGGATTTGTAGTGCGACCGCTCCAGCGGTTTAGGGCGGGTCCTGTGGTCTGGGGGCGGGGTGGAGGCGGGGTGGAGGCGAGGGGGTTTGGAGCTGGGGCCGGGATGGCTGGAGAAGTGGGTTTGGGTTGGTAGGAAGGGACTGATTTCGCCCTTCTAAGACTATGCTGCCCGCCCTCCGCATGCAGAGAAGGAGACAGTGGGAAGGTAATTCTGTGATAGTTGTTAATCTTTTGGACACCGGTGATTAGCAGCTTGGGTCCCCCTGGAGCGGGTGCCCTCTGAACTTGCTCTGCCACCCACGTGGGTGCCATGTGGTTGTCAACTTACTCAACATCCAGTTCTTCTTGTGTTAATGGAATTTTGTTTTTTTGTTTGTTTGTTTGTTTCTTTGTGAGAGTGGTTTGAGGTCAGATGCAAAGAGTTGTTTATCTGCGTTTAACTCAGTCCCTACCTGGTGTCTGGCATGTAGTAGTTGAATGTATGAAGGACTGAGTAAAGAGTAAATTGGTCCAGAAATAGAAAGCGTGGTTATTTGTTTAAGCATGAAGGAAACTGTCCAGAGAATTTGTGACAAGAAAATATTAGTTTCCCAGAGATGATGTTTATTCACTGGATTCTGTGATTTAGATCTTTAATTAGTGGCTCGTCAGATACTAAGATCAGACATTAATTTGAGCACATTAGTTGACATGTGGATAACACTGTCTTGTCTTCCCCCTCTTTACTGGCTGTTCCATAGTCTCTTTTGCTGGTTCCTTATCTTCCTGATCTTTAAATGTTGTGATGTGCCCCAGGGATCAGTTTTAGGACCTTTTCTCTACCCTCTCCCCAGCTGTAGGTGATCTCATTTAGCTCCATGGCGTTAAATACTTTCTATACACTGAAGACTCTCAAATACAAATTTACGTATTTTCAGTCCAGATCTATCTCCTGATTTCCAACTGGCTGTTTGGAATTACCACTCGGATGACTAATGGGCATCTCAAATTTAAAATGTCCCAAACCGGATACCCTTTTTCCTTTGCCCTAGAAGTATATAGCAATTCCGTTATTACAGGAGCTCAAACTAGTAGTTATAGAATCATCTTTGCTTCTCTTTCTCCCACATCCCACCATTTGCCAGTTAGTTGTTTGCTGTACTTTAGACATATATCCAGAGTATATGTCCCTTTTCATTCTCCATTGCAAGCCATTATCTTTCCAGCTCAGTTCTTTTCTGTCTTTTCTCTAGACAGCTGGAGAGTGATCCTTTTAAAACAGAAACCAAGTCAGTCAGTCCTCTGCCCCGAACCTTCCAATGTCTTCTCAACTCAGATGGGTAAAATTCAAGTCCTTTCAGTGGCCTGCAAGGCCCCCTACCGCTGCTCTGACTTTCTCTCTTACCACTCTCCACCTTCCTCGCACATTAGGCTCCACGGTGGAATTCTTGTTGTTCCTTCAGCAGCCAACTCACTCTCCTCAGGTCGTTAGCGTATGCTGTTTCTCTGAGGAAGATAACCATGATTACTTCCTTACCTTCTTCAAGTCTCTTCCCCAGTGTCACCTTACTGGCAGGGCTTTACGGATTGCCCTGCATAAAATAGTACCCTCCTTCACTCCTTCTCCCTTATCCTTAATTTTACTTGCTATGTATCACCTGTTGGCATCTGTTAGTCGGCTTCCCTTCAGAAAATCGGGCTCCATGAGAGCCAGATCCCTGACTTGTTTACCGCTGTCTTTGTTACCTAGAATAGTGCCTGGCACATAGCAGGTGCTTTCATGTTGGTTGAATGCATGGAAATAATTGGCACTTACTAGTGTTGGGCACTGGACCCACAATAGTAACGAGGACAGAAAGTCCCAGCTCCAGTGAAGAAAGTGAGAGAGAGGTGTGTGATAGAGAGTGACTTAACATTTGATAGAGTGTTCCAGAAAGGCTTCAGAGAAGATATCTGAACTGAAATCTGAATGCTGAGGAGCCAGCTTTGGGGAAGATCTGGCTCTCGGGACAACGTTCTGAGAAGAAGAAATAGTAAGTGGAAGGCTGAGAGGCAGGGCCTAGAAACAGAGGGAAGACTGGATGGGTAGTCCAGAGTCAGTTATAGGGATGAGGATTGGTAGATGAAGATAGAAGTAACGAGGGGTGAGTACGATAAAGCAGAGATGGAAAGGTAGCCCGGGCCTGGATCGTACAGGGCTTTGTGGTTTGAACTTTATTTTGAAGACACCAGGAAGGCTTTGGAGCATTTTGAACAGAGGACTGACAAGATTGATTTGACGGCTCTGTGGGATGGACTTGACATGTGCAATGAGGGAGAGGGAGGAATCACTTTAGAAGGCAAGAGATGATGTTTTGGGCCAGGGTGGCCGCGAAGATAGAAGTGAATGGATTTGGGAGTTGAGTGGCCAAGGTTGTTGCTGAATGGATGTGCAGGGGGAATGGCTGACAGCAGCAGCACTCAGAGATGTCACTGTTTCCACAGTGGATGGCGGAGCCCTTTACCAAGATGGGAAATGTTTAGGAAGGCAGAGGTTTGGGGGCGGGGGAAGGCGTGCATGAGGAGTTCTGTGTTGGCCATGTTAAGTCTAGAGATGCTTCTTAGGCATCCAAATGTGGAAGTTAAGTAGGCAGTTGGATATTAGAACATGATTTGAGCCCGCAGCCAGAATTGCACACTGTTTTCTATTTATTTGCTTTGGTAATTATTTGTGACCCAGTGAATGTTGTGCACTTTGGGCCTGGTGAGTACATGTTGGGTCATGTGCGTACATGAGGAGCAGTGGTGGTAAATCCTTTCGGGAGAAGGATCTGGTCAAAACGGACTCTTTGACCCTCCTTGCAAAATCTTGCTCACTTTTGTAGTCAGACGAGTAAAATAAGAAAGCTTATCTAAGAGACTCAGGTAAATATTGACAGCGGTGACTTGATTGTTAGAATCCTCACTCATGTCCCAGCTCCCATGCTTCTCCCGTCTTCCTCACGTTGTTGCATTGGGGCTTATCCCAAGACCAGGGAGAAGCTGCTGGGAGCAGGACAGCCTGCTGATTGTCCATGTGGGAAAAGGCCAATGTCTGTATCTTCTTTCCGCTCCTCTGGCTCCTACCCGTTCTGGACAAATTTAGCTTTCAGACCCACCTGGAGGAACTCATTTGCAAACGAAGCAGTTGAAGGAAAAACTGCATGTGAGAGGCAGATGTGTGACAAACAGCGTGTGATGTGCTTTCTGCTAGAGGCTCATCTTTTCCTTAGAAGCTGAGTCTTGAACAGCTTAAAAAAAATTGGGGATGATTGATTTAGAATTATGGATTCACGTTGGAAGTAATGAAAGTCACTTCTCCTCCTTATCTTCAGGTCTGGTCTGAGTAGCTTGTTGGTTTGGAACTGCAGCATTTAAAATGTTATTTACTTAGTTTGGGTAGGGGTGTTAAGACGCACTAGGCTGTTGTCCAAAATTCCTAGTCCCTCACATGTAACACTCATCCATCAAGTAGTTCATGATGATGAAATGTCTTGGTATGGGTCTTTGATTAACTAGGAGAGAGACGGCAATTTCCTAGTTTCCGAGGTTATGTCTCCCGGGGCTGCTGGTTTCTTTGGACGGAATAAGCTTTGCCCCCTTCCATGTGTATTGTACTCCCGTGCTAGCTTATTCAGCTCCCACAGGCATCCGATGGGGACAAGTATCACTGCGGTTGGTAGACAGCTGCAGATACGGTTTCTACTTCAGTGAGTCAAAGATAGTTCTGAGCTGTCTCGTTCAACTCCTTCGCATAGTATCTACCAAAATACACAGTTCAGTGTTTAGCAAACATTCTCGAGGGTGATTTCTTCCAAATCAGTTATCTACTTTCCCTTAAAATAGAAAGAACATGGGATTTCAAGTAGTTGAGTCATGGTTCCCCAGGCCTGGCTCAGACCCTTACTAGTTCTCTGCCCTCAGGCATGTTACTTACTTATCCTTTCTGAGGCTCAATTTTGTTAAACTAAAAGTGAGGATAGTTTAACACCATATGAACTCTGATCTAACTCCATTGTTTATAAGGTGCTCCATCAACTTAATACAACTTTTGGGAAGGATGGGACAGTAGAAATTCCATCGAATGAATATATTGATTGTAAGCCATATCCTAGTTTCAGAAACACAAAAACGAGTATCCTCAAAGTGAGGAGGTATGTTCTGCACTTCATGCCTCTGTTATGTAAAAATTATAGAAAAACGTAAAGTGCCCAGTAAATAGTCTGGTAAATAATCTATTCAAAAACAGTGCCCATTTTTATTTACTAGCTAGTAATAATTCCTGCCATCACTGCCTTTTCTCTCTGGGCAGGAAGATTTCTAATTTTAATTTGTAACTGAAATTGAAATGTAACTGCTGAATTATTATCCCTTATTTTGCCCCCTTAAAAGCATCCCGACTTTAGGTGAGAAGAGATGAACTCTCAATTTCAATGATTTGTTTTCAGGAATCATAAGAGATTGGGCACTAGCCAAATCACAGATTTGGCCTTGTGCTTATATTTGCCAAGCTTTTGCTTATGTTATTACCTTTAACCCTGATGACAGCAACCGTAGCAGAGTAACTTAAGAGAGTATGGGGCATGGCTGAGTAATATTTCATTATATATATATATCTATATCTGTATCTCACATCTTCTTTATCCATGTGTTGATGGACTTCGGGCTCTTTCCATAGTTTGGCTATTGTGAACATTGCTGCTATAAACATTGGGGTGCAGGTACCCCTTCGGATCACTACATTTGTGTCTTTGGGGTAAATACCTTAAGGAGGGCATGAGATGTAATGAGCACTGGTTGTTACATAAGACTGAGGAATCACTGAACTCTACCTCTGAAACTCATAATACACTATATGTTAATTAATTGAATTAAAAAATAATAAAGTTTAAAAAAAAGTATTGGGGAAGAGAAACCTATTATACACATAACTGGAAGAGAGATGAACTTAGTCTATAGGCTGAGCATAGAAGTAGCCTCAAGGTTTGGATTAGAGCTTTAGTGGTTAGTGTTTTGGTATGTACAGCTTTAAAAACTTTCCTTAACAGTCCTGTCCACCTCAGACGGTTGTGCTGTGGTCTGTAGATGAGGTTGTCCATTAGATCACAGCTTTGTTTTTTAACTTTTTATGGAATTATAGTATACAGGAAGTAAGGTGTATGTTTTATATATTTCTAGCTTGGTTGAATTTTTAAAAACTGGATACCTGTATATGACCAGCACCCAGATCAAGTAGCAGAACATTACCAATACCCCCCAAACCTTCCGACAATTCCCTTCTGATAACTACCCCCTCTAAGGGTAACTACTATCTTGCCTTTTAGTATCACAGATTATTTTTGCCATTTTTTTTTTTAAACTTTCTGTAAGTGAAATCTTACAGTATATATTCTTCTGTGTCTGGTCTCTTTTTAACAGTGTGTATGAGTCACCTGTATTGTTGCACGTGGTTATAGATTACCATAGACCACCATCAATTTACCCATTCTACTGGTAATGGGCCTTTTGCTTAGTTTCCAGTTTTGGCCATGATGAATAGTGTTGTGAACATTCCAGTACATGTCTTGGTGAACACAGGCATGCATTTCTATTGAGTACATACCTAGGAGTAGAATGAATGGCTGCTTCTTTTTTTTTTAATGCAATAATCACTGACATTTACTGAACAATACTTAAATTGTGTCATGGATTATTCGATTTCATCCCACCTTATCAGGATTGTTTTGACGATTAGACAACACATTTTAAAGAGGGAGCAAGGAAGGCGCCAAATGGTTACGTACTGTGCCCGGTTCATACAGACAGTAACTGGTGGAATTAGGATTCTAACCCCACTAAGAATTACTGCACACTATTTGGCCTTCTAATAAAATTTCCTTTTCCCACAGATTTGAAATACTACCTTGATAATATACCAACTTGCCATAAATATATCAGTCTGTTTATGAATTTTCTGTTCTGTTTCAGTGATCTGTTTGTCTATTCTTATACTACCTTGTGATCATTTAAAATATCTTAATCCAATCCTGTTATGCACCTTAATTAAAATTTTAGTAAGCTCCTGTTGACCTCACAATCAAGTCCAAACCCTTTAGCATGTCATATAAGGCCACTCCCAGCCACCTCCTACCTCTGGAGCCTCAGATGTGGGTACAGATCTCTTTCCCCTGTGTTCTAGTTAGAAAAACCTTCTGGTAGTTGTCTGAGCAGGCGAAGCAGTCATTCCATGTAACATCCATGTTTCCGTGCTTTTGTTTGTATGCTTCCTGTGCCTCATTTTCTTTATTTCATATACTGAGCAAGTACCTCTGGTTAGAAATGTATGATGGGAACTCCAGGGATCTTCCCATCCTTTGTTTACGGTCCTAGTTAACTGTGGCCACAGTGTAACCCTTGTGCTGAGTTACTCTCTGTACGAAGCAGTCATTTGCATAGGTTCCTTTGCATGTGCATGGTAATGGTTCAAATCTTGGATCCTTGGCAATTCTTAGAGCCACTACGATACTTTTGCCCCAGTTCCTTAGTTTCAGCCATTACACAGTCAGTTATACAAGGGATACACTTGGCATACAGACAGTCCATCATTGACTGTACCAAGTCAAGTTCGGCTTGAATGGAAAAGTTGATAAAGTTGGTATCAACTAGGATGTGGTCAGGATGGCCCAGCTGTGTGTTGTATTGGAAAAATAAGCAGGAAGGATGTTGGGGGACTTCTCTTTCCTTGAGTACACTGGGATCTTTCTTTTTAGGTTTTAATCTATACTTCTCTTTAAGCTTCTGATCTCGGAGACTAAGCATTTGCTTCATGGTTCCATACTTCCTTGCTTTCTTTTGCTTCCCCGTGTTCACTCCCTACTCTTGTTTCTGAAATGGATGGCTTCTAATAGCTCTTTTTTTTTTTTTTAAGATTTTATTGATTTATTTGACAGAGAGAGACAGCCAGCGAGAAAGGGAACACAAGCAGAGGGAGTGGGAGAGGAAGAAGCAGGCTCATAGCAGAGAAGCCTGATGTGGGGCTCGATCCCAGAACGCTGGGATCACACCCTGAGCCGAAGGCAGACGCTTAACAACTGTGCCACCCGGGCGCCCCCTCTGATAGCTCTTTTAAAGTCCGCAGTTGAAACTGAGTGCCTTTCTTTTGTTTTTCTTGCCTACCTAGGATGTCAAAAAAAAAAAAAAAAGGACCCACACTTAGCTAACATCAGCATTTGTCACATGGGTGTTCCCCCTCTTGTTTGGTGACCTGTGTAGAGTTAACTCCAAATCAATCAGTCCATACTGTTTCAGGGAAAGTCTTTGTTTTTGGTACTTTAAAAACCCCCACTTTAGACTCTGGGTAGCATTTGTAATGATTTCAGTAGCAGATTGTTTGGGAGATTTTTAGTTCAAGGATGGCTGCAGCCCACTCTCTCAACAGAAGGTTTGGACTAGTAACTTAAAGAGCAGTGTCTTCTCCCATTCTGAAGACCTTATATTGCCGGTGAAGATGTGGGCTTCTTGCTTTGAAGTGGGGAGCTCTGGGCAAATCACCTAAACTCTCATGAGGGCCCAGCTTTCATCGTGAAAAAGCTGGGGTGATGATGGGGTACTGTGGGGTGAAAACGAACTGCTCCCCTCCCCCTTATGCCTGCAGGCCCTGCTCTCTTGGTGCTGCACTTGGTTGCCCTTTATGGGATCCATGGAGGCTTTCCAGGGTTGAAAACGGGGCCTCCAACCTCTCCCAGCCCTGAAAGGAAAGCCATTTTCTTATCCTAACTATTTACACATCAGAGGAAAGGAGGGGATTTAGCTAGGCACCTTCAGTGGGGATTTCAGAAGTATTATTACATCGTGTTTTTCTGAAGAGATAAGCTCTCTCCTGGTGTTTTTAAATTATAATTTTAAAGTAATACAAAAATAATATTAAGTCTCTTAGATCAGTGAAAGCCAAGTGTAACTCAAGGGTAAGCTTAATGAACGGGGAAAAGAAGTGAGGTATTTTGACAGACACTGATTTCCAAAGCACAGGTGCACACAGTGGCTAAAAATAGTGTCATGTCGTCAGTGTTAGTGAAAGATATAGTCGGAAAAAACCAGGGTTTCTTTTCCAAAATCAGGCCCTGAGTAACTTACAGGAATATGGAAGTAGCTTAAAATGGGAATTTGTAAAAAACCATGTCAGTGTGTGGCTCCTAAAAGAGTATAATAATCATACACCCACACATACCTTTTTTTTTTTTTTTTTTTTTAAAAAGAAAAATCCACTTTCTTAATTCCTGCCTTTTACAAAATCTGGAAATAAGGAAGGTGGAGTCAGAAGGCAGACATCATTGGGTAGATGAAGACACTGTCGCAAAGGTCTAGACTCTTCCAAGGGCCCAGGGCTACTTAAGGGCCAAGGCCAGGGCTTGCTTGCTTCTGGTCTTTGCTCCTAGTGCTTTTCATAAGCAGGGAGAATCAGGCTTATAAAGCACAGTAGAACTTATAATGTTTACTAATTGTGATTTTACCTCATGATAATGATATCACTTGTGAGAGACGTTGTAAAGAATAAGGGTTTTGTGTTATAAACTCTCGAGTCAAGCTGTCTGGGATAAAATTTTAGCTCCATCACTTACTAGCTATTATTTAACCTTTTCTCTTTCTGTTTCTTCAACTTTAAAGTCTTATCTCCTGAGTCATTGCATGTAAATGACTAGAAGAGTACTAAAGTTTTTTGTTGTTGTTGTTGTTGTTGTTTTTAACCACTAAGCAAAATAGGGCAAGTATTAGCAGACCATTCCCCTTTTACAGATGGATGTCGGGGCTGGGAGTTAGCCCCTAAGCCAGGACTTACAGCTAGGTCTTCTCACATCATTTCTGGTGTTCTTTCTACTAAACTCTACTTCATCTGTGGTATTGTGAATAAATCAAAATGAGTTTTCCCCTAGTTTGTTTTACTGGTTTAATACAGGGTTCTTGGAAAGTCACCCTTTTGGGTGTGCCACAAAGTGCATTTTCTTCCACAGAATAGAGCTGTGAGGGTCACATTCCTGCAGTTGGAGAAATGTCTAACTTGGCAGCTCGGTGTCCAGCCAGGCCCCACAGCTGATGGCCTCTGTTCCAGCCACACCCAAATTGTCAGCAATACCTGTTTATTTATTGTGTTCTGGCAGTTCTTTCGGACTTTGTATTCATTTTTCCAAGACCAAATTTCCCCTCCGTTGTGATCACTCTTTTGCTTCTTTGGATACCCACTGCTTGAGAACCCGTTGACGCAGGGGTCCTGTCTTTCCTGCTTATGTAGTAAGGCCAAAGGCAGCATTATGCTGGTATTTCCTATGGGCTGGGAAGGTCATCTACCTCAACCACTATTACTTAACATTGTTCTGGGGGTGCTAGCCAGTGAATTAGACAAGAAATGGAATAAAATACAAAATTTTATTCACAGATGGAGTTGTATAGTTAGAAAGCCCAAGAGGCTCAGTTTTCTGGTATTACAGACAATTAGGTAACTCAGCTAATATTACAAATGATAAGGTAATTCAGCTTTGGTGGTTGGGTATAAAAAGAGATAGAGAGCAGAGCTCCATACAAAAGTTATAAAAGCTGTGAAAGACTTCTTCCTGTTTAGGAATTGTATCACATTGATAGAAGAAAGATGCCGGCTCTAGTTCTTTAGGAAAATAAAATATTGTGACCAGCCAAGAAAATCAAGACAAATGGGGAAGAAAAATGGGACAGGGATTAATCATGTAACTTTACCAGATACTGTAACATACTGTAAGACTAGAAATTAAAGTAGTTTGATATTGGTATAAGAAGTCAATTCTAAACAGGATAGCACTTTAATATAAGAGACTTTACTGCAAAAGGAAATAAATATATGATGAAAGTAGCTTTTCAAATCAATGGAGAAAGTATGGGTTACTCTGTAAATGGAATTGGGAAAGCTGAGTGACCATCTAGAAAAAGAGGTTGGATCTCTTCCTCACTCCTGAGATGAACGGGGAATGTGTTACAGTAAACTGTGAAGGCTTGAATATTATTAGAGTGGAGAAGTAGCTTGTGAGCGGATATACCTGATGGATACATTTGCCTACATTAAATGTGCACTTCTACATGTCAAAATACGGCAAGAATACCATCAAAGCATAGATTTAATGACAGATCAGAAAATATTTGCAACAATGAGAAAGGGGAATTTCCGTAATATATAAAGAAATGCAAATCTAGCAGAAAAATGGAGAAAGGAAATGCTAAAGTTTTAAAAAAGTAATGGTAAATATAGAATACACTAAATGGTGAGGGCATGGAGGGAAGACAGGCATTAATCTATGTTGTAAGAAGAAAGTGTAAGTCAGTTAAATATTTTTGTAGGCATTTGGCAGTATCTACCAAAATTAAACGCAAATGTCTGTGAATTTAGCAGATTAACTCACAAGATTTTATCCTACATGAACGTGTATAAAGAAGGTAATGGAGAATATGCACTGTGGCATTGTAACAGCGTAAACGAATTTGGGACGTTCACATAAAAGGAATACTATAAAGCCAGCAAAAATATCCCTTCAAGGGACTGAAACAAGGTATAGAACTGTGTAATGTAAGATAGGTTGAAAAGGGAGGAACAGTAGTAACATATAATGTTATTTATTGAAAGAAATACATGAAACTGATTGCTGTTGCTGAAGGGAATTGGGAGATGAGGGTCAGGAGGGAGGCTTACTTCTCACTGTAGACCTTTCTGTAATTTTTTATTTTTGGTGGGGGAGGGAAAATTAATATTGTGAAATCTTCTATCCATATTGCCTAAATAGCCCGGGGCTTTGAATACAAAAATTTCTATTTTACTTTTGCCTTTTGAATATGACATTTTCTGGCAAGGTTTCTCATCCCAGTATATTCTTTTTCCTACATCGAGATATTACTGTCCTGTTGGAAATTGTCTTTATAATTCAGTTTTGGCAGGCCTAACTGTATGCCTTATCCCAGTAAAGACTAACCATGTATTTCTATAGTATTGATTTTTTTTCAACTTGGCTAGAAGTATTTTTTGCTTGTATTATAATATTTTATTCCATCGATTTGCAAATTGATATGATTGTAGCTGATAAGAGCTCTTCTTCAGTTTTCTTGAATTATATTGGTGCTGTCCCTTTGGTAGCCTTCATCACAGAGGAGAATGTTTTGCGAGGGTGAATTTTGTTTAGTTAAAAAAAAAATAATAATAACCAGGCTTAGGAAACTAACCGCTGTGTCTGTTTTAATCTGGACAGATCTGGAGGCCAATCACTGCTACCTTTTATTTCCCTGTGGGTCCAGGAACTGGATTTCTTTATTTGGTCAATTTATATTTCTTATATCAGTATTCTACACGACTTGAAACAGGTATGTTATCCATAGTTGTTTTAAGATTTGTTTCTGTCTAATTTACTGGTTCATGTTTATGTATTGGAAGAATTTGGAGGGCAGTTGGCCTAGGAAGTGGCATAACAGTGGCAAATGCTCAGTAAGTTGTACTGATGCCAAGACTGTCCTCGGTGCTGGGATGACTTGCTTTTTAATCCTCACAACATCATCATGAGGCATAGGTAACAGTGTCACTATTTTATCAGTGAAAAAGTAGAAAACCGGAGCTTTACACATCTTGTCCACACCTTGTCCCTCGTGGCTGAGCTGTGTGCCTCTCACTTACATTTGACATCTCATTTCTGTCATGTGTTGGTCCTTGTCCTTTATTGCACCATTGGGCTGAAGTGTGTACATCTCCCACATTGGGGTTGAAAACACTCCTTTATGCTGTGAAAGCCTTGTTCTCTGTGATCGAATCACTCACTTGTAAAATACATAGGTGGGATTTAATAATATGGTGGTCTGTCAGATATAACTACCCATATGATGTTATCGATAAGCTTTTTACAAAAATCTTTTCTTAAAAGTTTCTTTGTGAATTGTCACTTGTTTCTTTGTGCAATACCGTATATGCTGTTCTGAGTTGCTTATACTGCGAAGCAATAAATTGATTCTGCTGTGTCAAAACGTGAACATAATTTCGTTAAGCCTAAATGATTTTGAAAAGGTTGGCTGACTCCAGAGACTTTATAAACCTGCTAGCTTTTAGCTCAGGATAGAGAATTCTGAACCACCCTTAAATCTAAGTCAGTTTGAGAATTGCGAATCAATCTCATAACTGCAGGGAAGTAGAAGGATGGGCATTTGGTGTCAAAAATGATTTTTCCTTAAATTGGCATTTGTACAAGGTGCTTTTAAGAAAGAAAATCATTACATTAATACAAAGTGTCAGGTCGCTGACACATTGTTACCACTGGAAGGGACCTAACCCATCCCCTTATTCAGGGAAGTGAAGTGTCTGAGCGGAGCTAAAACTGACCAGCGAGACTCTCACCACCACATCTCAGTTTGGTCCTTAAAGCCCCCAGAATACATGATTTTTATTCTCCCCTGTCCCAATTGGGCCTGATAATGATGCTGACTTGCTTCACATTCTACTCCTCTGTTACAGTTTCATTGAGGACTAAGCTGTTGGAGTAATTTTGTTTTTGCATCAGTAGTAAACTCTAAGTGTGGATGGCCCATGACCGATTTTTAAACATTTTGTTATGGAAAAATTCCAAATGTACACAAAAGTAGTGAGAAAGGTTAATGAACATTTGTTTTCCTTTTTATTGAGAAAATTCACATAACAAAAATATGACAGTTTTAACCATTTTAAAGTGTATGGTTCTGTTGTTGTTTTTTTTCTTTTAAGATTTTATTTATTTGAGAGAGAGCAAGCATGAGCAGGGGGAGAGGCAAAGGGAGATGGAGAAGCAGACTCCCCGCTGAGCAGGGAGCCCAATGCAGGGCTCGATCCCAGGACCCTGAGATCATAAACTGAGTCAAAGGCAGATGTTTAACCTCTGAACCACCCAGGCACCCTGGTTCCTTGGTCTTTAGTCTGTTTGCAGTGTTATGCAACCACCACTACTATCTAATTCAAGACATCTTCATCAACCCCCCAAAACCCAAAGCAGTTACTCTCCATCCCCCATCCCCCCTTTCTTCAAGCTCCTGGCAAGCTCTGAGCTACTTTCTATGCATATGGATTTGAGTATTTGAGACATTTTGAGAGTCCTTCTGTGACTGACTTCTTTCACTTAGTAGAATGTTTTCAAGGTTTATCCACGTGGTAGTGTGTGTCTACATGTCTACATGAACCCTCTTTTAACTATTGCTCACTTTTTTTTTTTAAGTATTTATTTAATCTCTATAACCAGTGTGGGGCTCGAACTCATGACTCAGACATCAAGAGTTGCACACTTCACCGACTGAGCCAGCCAGGTGCCCCTAACTACTGCTCACCTTTAACAGTGATCTCATCCCTGGTCTTACTTGATTTCTATTCATGTCTGTCCCCTTACCCCTGATTATTTGAAGGAAATGCCAGACATCATATTGTTTCATCCGTAAATATTTCAGTATTCACCTCTGAAACACAAGGACTTAAGAAATAATCATAATACTGTTATGAAATGTAAATTATAATAATTCCATGACCACATTTTATTTATAAATTGTTTTCTCTTGGTTACTTGACATCCTGGAACCCAATTACCCTTCCCTACTATCTAGTCAGGTAATATAACTAATTTGTAATACCTGAATAACACTTAAGACCTACAGGATTATTAGCCCATTGATCTCTTTTGTCTACTTTAATCCTTATAAGTTTCCCCCCTTCCCTACTCTCCAGTCGCAGAGCATTTTGAAGTTCTAGAGCTGAGAGGCATTTTTTAAAGTTTTATTGATCTATAATTCAAATGCTATACAGTTCCACCCATTTAAAGCATACAATTTGGTGAGTATTCATAGAGTTGTGCAGTCATTACTGCAGTTAATTTTAGAATATTTTATCACCACGGAAAGAAACCCTGTACCCATCAAAAGCCACTCCCCATTTCTACTCAACCTCATCTTCCCCTTAAGCTTTTAGGCACCCACTAATCTACTCTTGCCTTTTTAGATTTGCCTCTTCTGGACCTTTCTTAGAGATGGAGTCATACAATATGTGACTGGCCTCTTTCACTTAGTGTAGTGGTGTCAAGGCTCTTCCCTGTAGCACGCATCAGCCCGTCATTCCTCTTTATTGCCAAATAAGACTCCATTGTATGGAATTATCATGTTTTATTTTTCTATCCATCAGTTAATGGATGTTTGACTTGTTTTCATTTTTCACTGTTATGAATAAGGCTGCTATGAACATTCATATCAAGAGGAACTTTTGAGGCCTGTCCTTTTAAAGTAAGATTTCACAGACAAGAAAATAATGGTCTGGAGAGGTGGTGACATGCCCTGAAGGTCACAAAGCTGTTGTAGATAACACAGCTAGGCCTGGAGCCCAGGTTCGCTGATCCCCAGTCTTCTCTGCACCGTACAGCCTTGTATTAACGTCCTGACAAAACGCTTGCCGCCTGCACCTTTTCCTTCCTGACTCAGTTAGGTGTACGGCAGTGTTGGCTTGTTTAATGAGGTTTCTGATTGGACCTGGAAGACTGTGGCTTGAGACCAGTTAATTTGTAAGTTTCCAGTTGCAAACTTGTCAAATAATATAGTACTATAGTTTATATGATACAATAGTTCAAGTATTTAGTCCAAAGAATCCTTGGAAATCACAGAGCCAGTGGGGATGCCTGGCTGTCTCAGCAGGTAGAGCATGCGACTCTTGATCCCGGGGTCATGAGTTTAAGCCCCATCTTCGTCATGGAGCCTACTTTAAAAAAAAGCAACCAAACAAATCACAAAGCTGAAACCAAATCAAGAAGAGCACAACTATTACTAAAATTCAGAAGTGCTGTTAGAATTTCAGCTCTGACTCATCCGTAGGGATCCCCTACCATTAAGCATCCTTAACACTGGGGCTAAAGTGTGCCTTTGAGATGCCAGAGGACACACTGGGGAAAGAAGGAGAGGCTTCTGCTGGAAACTTGTTTTATTTTTTTTGTTTTTTATTTATTTATTTTTTTAAAAGATTTTTTATTTATTTGAGAGAGAGAGCATGAGCAGGGGGAGGGGTGGGGGAGGGACAAAGGGTGGGGGAGAAGCAGACTCCCTGCTGAGCAGGGAGCTCGCCACAGGGCTTAGTCCCAGGACCCCAGGATCATGACCTGAGCCAAAGGCAGACACTTAACCGACTGAGCCATCCAGGCGCCCCACTTCTTTTCTTTTAGATGAATATTTCCCCCTGCTTTTCTAATACTTGTTAGGGTTTCTTTTTAATTGACTGTTTTTATCATGCCATTATGATGGGGTGTTCAGGGGAAGGAAGGTAGCTGTTTGAGCTAGTGTGACCTTACAGTCATTTGTTTTTTATCTCTGCCTCTTCTCTAGCCTTCCGACTGAAGGCATGAGGAATCACCCTGAGAAGGGAGAGCCAAACCAGTGTTGATTATTTTGTCCAGAACTGAGAGAGAGTCTGGTATACGGTGTAGTAACAAGGGCACTAGACTAGTATTAGAGTTCTGCTTCTAACAAGCCATGTGACTCTGGTCATGTAACTTTCTGCCCTCATCTGTAGAAAGGGGGTCTTTCCTTTCTACCTCCCAGATGTAGTGTGAAGATGAAGAGTCAGACGCTATGGGAAGGTTTGGCTGTGGCCCCACCCCTCCTCTCCTCCAGCATTGTTTTCCCTTGCTAGAAGGGAAGCTGGAAGGAAGGGATTGAATCTTTTCAGAAAGCCCAGTATCAGACCCAGTGGTAGAGTGTGTGTGTGTGTGTGTGTGTGTGTGTGTGTGTGTGTGTGTATCTAACAACAACAACAGTAAGAAGCTCCCAGAGGAGGAGTCACAGTGGTAGGCAAGGCAGATGTGGTTCCTTCCGCATCTGGGCTTATGGTCTAGAGGAGGGGGAAAGGATTACCCAAGTGATCACAGATGTGTCATCAGGTCATGAGCAGAGCTGGGAAGGAGAGGCCCACTGGTTGTGAGGTCTTCAGGGGATGGAATCTCAGAAGCCTGTGGAACGGACTTTCGCCGTGGGTCTCTTAGCCTGTGGTAGTCGGGGAGCCTGTCCCTTACTGGAATTCAGTTAGGAGAACACAGATTAGCCTTGCTTAGGTGACTGGTTCAGGGCTTTATTGAGGACATGGTTTTATTTATTTGTTAAATTTATTTTTAAAGGTTTTATTTTTAAGTCATCTCTTCACCCAATGTGGGGCTTGAACCCATAACCCCGAGATCAAGAGTCGCACGCTTTACCAACTGAGCCAGCCAGGTGCCCCAAGGGCATGGTTTTAGATATTTTTAAAAAGTTTTTTTTTTTGCTTGAGAGGAGAAATTTAAAAATATTCTCATTTTGACTTTTTCTATAACTTTTTGAAGTATTTTTCTACATAGAAGTCACTTTGTTCTGAAATTCTGAACTATGACATTTGGCTTATTTTTGTTTCTAGGAGCTTTTGATGGGAGGCCGGCAGACTATTTATTCATGCTCCTCTTTAACTGGATTTGCATCGTGGTATCCTTTAGTCTGTTATGTGGGGCCAGAAATAAACCATTATTTTCAGGTTTGGGGAAGTAGACCGTATTCTACACAACAGTTCAAATTATAGTATTTGCATCTTTGTTTGCTACAGTTAATAATTACAAATTATTAAAGTTCGTTTTTAAAGTTGTAGTAAATCACAGAGCCCTTGAGTGATGGCATTCTCTTGCCGTTGTGGGGTTTTCCACATTTGGATGAATTTTACTGCCGTCCGTCTTCTTGTTCCCAGTTCTCTGTGTTCTCATGTGTGACAGCTTGTTGACTGCAGCACAAAGAGATTCCATGCCATGAGACAGCTTTTGGAATCTGTGATCCTTCTCGGAAAATTAATTTCAACCAGCATCCCTTTCTGACTTCGTTGCTGTCCTCGTCTTTGGGGCCTGCATGATAATTGGGTGCCTCCATAAGGCCCTGGCTCTGGGAAAGGCCCCGGCTCGGCTCTGTGTCGCAGCCACAGCTGACAGCAGCCTTCCAGCTGCGGACCTGCGCAGGTGGTGAGGGCAACAGAGGGGGCGTGATGGCTTGGTCTGTGCCCAGTTGGTGAGCTTAACATTGCTCTGGGGCTTAGCTTCCATTGAAACTTGGCCAGGAGCCAGGACATGTGGCACTTTGGATGCCCTTTCCCCTCCTTTAAGGGAAGGGGAAAAAAATTATTCTAGACCTCAGCCATGCTGTGAAGCCCTCGATGTGAGTAGAATCCTTATTTGTTTCAGGGCACAGGTATCTCTGTGTTCCAGTTGAAGATGAGATGCTAAAATGCAGGGCAAGGCAAAGAGGATGCAAGGGGGCCAACTGAGTCATAGGCCGAAGCAATTCACTTCTCGTGTTTCCTTGTCATTGTATAGTATCATAGAATATTCATAATGGAGATTATTAGATACCTTTGTGTTCTGAGATGTTTTAAACAACCTGATCTATGGAAGAGAGTTTTCTTTCAGAACACGGGAATGAAATGAACTGATACTAGGTGCATAATGCTTTGTTTCTGATCTTTAACTTTGTAAACCAAGATTACTGGCTTAGCAATGGATATGCAGGTAAGTGTCCCTTGAAACTATTTGCCCTTTTATATGTTTCAAATTTATAATTAATGGCCTTCAAGAGAAGCTTAAATTGCATTAACCCTGTGGTTACTTACGTGGCATTTTGAAATTATAGAATTACAGCAACTTCTATTTTGAAGGTCTTATTGGAATTATCTAAACCATTACTTCCTAGCTCATTTCTGGCTTCTTCGTTACGTTTGTACGTTGAGAGTTATGGTTCTCCAGCATTTTCTATGTATTCTGTGGATTTTTTTAAATTTTTAAAAAATTTTTTTAATTTTTAATTTTTAAAATTTTTTTGTGGCTATGTATTTTTTTAATTGAGAATATACAGTAAGTAAAGTTTTACTGTCTACTTTTTTCAAATAACCAAGCTTGACCCTGATATTTCTGAATACATCTAAATAATTATATTTTATCCCAGGATTCTGTAGCATGCATTGTATAATCGATTAACTGAAAGGATCAGTTTGTAATTCTGATGATTGAATTTCTTTTGGTTTTTGAATAGCCAAATGAGAATTTGTTTGTAGGGAAGAGGTTAAAAAAAAAAAGTAGATGCACACTGAGCCTGTTTGAAGTGCCTGTGGAGCCTTGTCTTTACATGTTGACTTCTTTTGTAGTTGCTGATGATTCCTCTGATCATGTCAGTACTTTATGTCTGGGCCCAGCTGAATAGAGACATGATTGTATCATTTTGGTTTGGAACACGATTTAAGGTACTTTCACGTAGTTGGAAAAATTTCCTTTTCATTTGTCTTTGCAAAATCCCTCTTCTCTTCAGCTCAGAGATGCACTTTCTGACTCGTCCAGAAGAGGTCACTGCAGAGCAGTGTACCATAGGCAGCCCCCCCCCCC
>NC_048226.1:87180624-87222571 GCF_002007445.2 Ailuropoda melanoleuca | reverse complement strand
GAGGGGGAAGGGAAGATACTCATGGGGAGCAGTCTCTTAAAATCTGTTCCTAACATTCCCTCTTAATGTATTTTATACTTTAGCTAGAGAGACTGTTTTTGTCCCAAACACTTCCCTTAGTGCCTTCTCTCACAGTTTTCCACCAGTAACATCTTTTTTATTTTCTTTCTCTTGTAAATCCTACCTGTTCTTCATTTGAGTTGGGACTGAACCTACTTCCTGGTCTCCTGCCTGGAATTAGTCTTGCCTTTGGGCTCTGCATATGTTATGTTTCTTTTATAGTGCTTACTGCCTTCTGCCTTCAAGTTCTTTATATACAACCCTTTCTTTACTGGTCGTGAAGTTCCTTGCAGCTCCCTTAGCTCTTGCTATGATGTGTTGTTGGATCTGGTCTGGTCAGAGGCTCAAATGTTGAATTCAACTGGAGAGCTTTCTCCCTGGGGAGAGTATTAGTTCAGGCTATCAGTATATCATGAGATAAAAATTGAGAGTAATTTTGTGAAATATGTAAAAGAAGAACCTAAAAAGATGGGGTATTTTTAATTGGTAGGTAGCAGTTTGCTAGTTGGAGTCCTAATGGGGTTCTGTTATGGGTCATGTTTTCATCAGCGTCCATAGGACACCCATTTCCTTTGTGAAGCTCTTTGTTAATATTCACTCAGTGGCGCATGTATTGTATCTGAGCCATGGGGAAAGTACTCTGTCTCTCCAGTTACTAATATATGAATAAGTATAATTTTATGTTATTTTTTTAAAGATTTATCTTTATTTTAGATAGAGCATGAGCATGCAAGTGGGGGCGGTGCAGAGGGAGAGGGGGAGAGAGAATCTCAAGCAGACTCCCCACGGAGTGCACGGAGCTCAATCCCACGGCCCTGAGATCATGACCTGAACCAGAACCAAAGGGTCGGACACTTAACTGACCGAGCCACCAAGGCGCCCCTGAATAAGTTTTAATTTTATAGGAAGTTTTAAGTACAATAATGCTAGATTGGTCTGAGAAATTTTTGCAGTGACTTTCCAAAGGAGTTCTATAAAGCTCTTGTCAGTGTATCTTTACCCATTCCAGCCCCCCAGCAGCTGTATCCTTTTTAGGTGTGGTTATTCATGCTTGTGTGTATTTTTTTCCTAGGCCTGTTATTTACCTTGGGTTATCCTTGGATTCAACTATATCATCGGAGGCTCGTAAGTGATGTTAGATTTACTTACTTGGAAACAAATTCTTTGACGCCTTCCATTATTCTTTATCTTCCTTCTTTAATCTGTATAAAACTTTAAAGAGTTCAGCATTGATGCATTGGAACCTTCTACTTAGGAAATACAGTTGACCCTTGAACAATGGGGGCTGGGACATCAGCCTCCTGTGTAGTTGGAAATTTGTGTATATTCTTTAACTCTCCCAAAACTTAACTGCTAACAGTCTCCTGTTGACCAAAGTTTTACTGATAGCATAAGCAGTCAGTTAACGTATACGAGAAGTTATAATGTATTATATGTATTATATACTGCATTTTTACGATAAGGTAAATTACAGAAAGAAAATGTTATTAAAATCATAAGAGAAAATACCTTTACAGATCTGCGCTATGTTTATCAAAAAAACCTACATGTAAGTGGACCCACACAGTTCAGCTCTGTGTTCAGGGGTCAACTGTAATTTCATTTTGATGTAATTGATTAAATTGCAGGGCTTGAAGTACATTTAGCATTGAATGATTGTTATTTTGTTAGCTCATCGTTAGGCACAGTGTACTTCCATGTATGTGTTTTTGAATAAATATTTCTGGATTCATTGTCCAGATTGAGCAAACAAGGAACTAATTTAATTTGCGTCCGAGCTGACTCCTCTAAGAACTATGCATAAAGTTACTATGTTTTTTATTCTTGAGGCATTTCCAGGATGCCTTGAAGACTGCTCACCAGTCATCAAAGTGCAGATTCTCAGATGGGAAGTAGTTTTGTAAGTTGTTTGATAGTACAGAAGTTTTAGCTAAATGGGCTCAGATTTCTAGCCTGGAATTGGAGCCGAGAGGAAAACCTTCAATGCATCCAGTCAGAATTTTAAAAGATATCAAGATGCAACTGTTCTGTGAACTCCCACTTCTTATGCTACAAAATATTTTAAATGTTTTCACAGATTTTAATAGTACCAGTTATTAATATGTCTGACATATCTACTCTGTGTGGTCCTGACGTCTGCCGCACAGTGATAGAAATGAGTGAATTGAGCAAACAGACCCTGTTTAGAGCGTAGCAAGTTCTGAGCGTGGTACGGCCACCCTGCCACCCAAAAGGGCAGAGTCTGGGAGTAGTTGCAAATGTTGATTTGTCCCTGACAGGACTCATGTGGCAGGAGAAGACACAGAAGGATATGTGATAGTAGGGGTAGATCTATAAAATCTTGAAGTGGCCTGTGTGTAAGCCCTGGGAAAACTGAAGGTCAATGTTTATTTTAGGATTACAAGGTGAAGGTCAGCTATGCGAAGTGATCTTTGTGATGTCTTACACTCAGGGATGCAGGAGGCGAGGGAGAAGTGCTGTGGCTCCAGGAATGGGGGAACAGGCGTTCCCTGTCCCCCCCTTTCCCTATTCCCATGCTTGTTTCTTGCCAGCCTTCCGATTTGCCAGCGGTTTGCAAATACGGTATTTATGACTGAAGCAGTCAGAAGCTTGCTTTGCAGCTTCTACTCTGGAGGCAGGAAGTAGCAAAAACAATATTTTGAGGATGAGATGGAGCTTGAAAGAGCTGTCAGAGGGCAGCTGATCTCTTAGAGCACAGACCCCCGCAGGACCGATTTCCCTTCCCCTCTGAATGCCTTTGCTGCAGAGACTACAAAAGGGCTCATTGTGAAGCTGTCACAGGCTCCCAGGGACCGAAATGGGCTGCCAGGAGGGCTCTCTTCCCTGGGCTACTGGTTACAACTGGCTGCATCTCACTTGACTGCTTGAAGGTCTTCAAACTAATTTGGTTCTTTGTTTGCAGGGTAATCAATGAGCTAATTGGAAATCTTGTTGGACATCTTTATTTCTTCCTAATGTTCAGATACCCGATGGACTTGGGAGGAAGAAATTTTCTCTCCACACCTCAGTTTTTGTAAGTGTTTTTTTTTTTTTCCTCATTGAACAGCATTTTATTGCCCGTGTTTTATGTGTCCTTATCAGAACTCCATGGGAGGGGGCGCGCCTGGGTGGCTCAGTCATTGAGCATCTGCCTTTGGCTCAGGTCATGATCCCAGGGTCCTGGGATCGAGCCCCGCATTGGGCTCCCTGCTCCGCTGGGATCCTGCTTCTTCCTCTCCCACTCCCCCTGCTTGTGTTTCCTCTCTCGCTGTCTCTCCCTCTGTCAAATAGATAAAAATCTTAAAAAAAAAAAAAAAAAGAACTCTATGAGGGTTAGCATTTACCTCTTTGGTGGGTGGAGAAATGTGAGCCAACAGACTGGCCCTGGTCACACAGTCACAGGAAGCCAGGGATCAAAGCCACAGCTCGCTCGTCTCCGTGGAGCCCTTTCAGCTGGGGGTTGCTGCTGACTCGTGTCAGGCATCGGCATCACCGGGAACATCATAGCTTGGCTGGGCAGGCGGCGCTCTGGGCAGGCGGGGCACTGCTCAAGGCTCCAGCGTGGGCCGCTGTGTGCCATCGGGTGGGGCACGGTAACAGGACAATGATCCTGGCTCTCAGAGTGTCGATTTTACACAAGATTTGGCCAGAGGAGAGGCAAAGAGGTGAAGTTAACTCATTGGTTAGCAATTTCAAACCTTTTTCTTGAGCTATTATAGAACAGAAGATTTGTGGGACTTTTCAAAGTGAAAGTGAGAAACTCGAGGTTCATATAGTCCAAGCACCCGGGGAGTGTGTGCTGGTTCTTTCTCTGTTTTTAAGGTTCACTCAAGTGAGGAGGCTGAGGGTACCGCTTTGGTTCTGAGACAGACTTGGGTTGGAATCCCCTTCCCCTCATCTACCAGTTTTGATCACTGGGGGGAGTTACTTAATAACACCTCCGAGCTTCAACTTGCAAATCTGTAAATCGAGGGGCTGCCCTGTGTCCCACGACTCCAGGTGGTAAGGGCCGCTGTTGTCCGTGTGGTGGTGGATGTCCAGTAAATACGAGCTCTTAGCCTTGTTCCTAATGTTGGGGCTGGGGTGGGATTTTACAAGCCAGAAGAGATATTGACACACTTAAGCATGGAAGTAGCTGGCCATTTTGTCAGGGAAGCAAAACGCAATTGAAGAAGGGACCAGTGACGTTGCCATCCGGGTGTCCCAGCCTGCCTGACCGTTGTGCCTGATCTCCAGTCGGGGACATGCAGTCCTAGCTTGCACTGAAAAGCTTTTAAAAAAACCACCCTTCCACGTCTTGCTCGTTTTAATGTTTCGCGGTTCATCATTCTTCCGAGGGGTCAATGAGAGCAGTAAAACTTGAGGAGGCCCCTTCATCCCCCACCCCCTTCGTCAGTTAGGGGTAGGTTTTTGAAAGCCTTCTGTGAAATGTAACAAACAGAGAAGTACACTGTTGTTGTATTTTTATTTTTTTTAAGTGCATAGAAAGAAACTTGTTTGTCTTCTGAGCCTTGAGTTGCCTTCAGGCTAAAACAACAAATGACCAATCTGCTTTCTAATTATCAAAGGACACGATAACAGCAGGTTTGGATTTTTGATCTAGGTTTATCAAGTCAGATGGCAGATGCATCAATTAAAAAAAAAAAAAGACTTGGTCCTTTGGTGGGTAGCCAACAGTTTTTTTTCTTTAAATGGCCATATTCTGACTTACCGACTCGGAGATATTTCTCAGTTGCAGGCAACAAAGTATACGGGATTCTAGTGGCAAAATCAAGGGCACACTGGGGCCTGCCCTCCATTTGAGCGTTCTCTGTTGGCGGAAGAGCCGTTCTGTTAAATTTTGCATAAAGATCAGATGACAAAATGTAGCTCCTTGCAAAAGCAGTAACTGCTTTGAAATTACCATAAATTTTTGTTGATTATGTATAATTGAGTGTCTTTTTGTACTAATTACTTGCATTTAATTTTACTATCCGTTTAAGCCGTGGAGATGGCTTCCATATTGTCTTACAGTACGAAGCAAAGCAAGACAGCCCTTCTTAAGTGTTCTATTTTATTACACACTTTGGAGGAATATTATTATACCGGAACATCAGGGATATTGAGAAATCAGGAGTTGGAAATACATGTTGATTTAAAGACAAAGCTGTGTTTGTTTACAAGGGAAGATGGGAGTTCTAGAATTCTCAGATCACTGTTCTGCATTCCATTTAGAGAAGTCGGTCCTCTTCTGCGCCTGGTTGTTTTTCTGTTTGAGAGGGTTCATTGTCTGGTTTTGGCGGGAACACGAAGGCGACAGGGATGGTGTCAACAAATGAGGACTCCAGTCACAAGCTGCTGTCACCTGAATGGCGCCGCGTGCGTCCCCTCTGCTGCAGCTCGCAGCCCGGGAGGTGGTTCGGGTCCCGGCTTGGAGCCGGGCTGCCTGGGTTTCAGTCCCGACGGTCAGGCTTGCCTTGGTGTTCTCATTTCTACAACGGGATACTAATGGTGCCTGCCCCGTAGGGTTGTGGTGAAGAGGAGGTGACTTTATGCACAGGCGGCTCCCGCTGTAAACGAAATGCCTGTATGCTGTGGTTATGCCCGGCAGGCTCTCTGCTGCGGGCAGGTCAGCACCCACGGGCTGCTCTTGGGGCCGTGAGGGTTTGCAGCAGGGATACCGGTGACGGTCTCTGCCTTCAAGCACAGTTGTAAACGTTAGGATCTAAGTGGAATAGGTTTGGGCTTTTTTTTTTTTTTTTTTTTAAGATTTTATTTATTTATTTGAAAGAGAGAGAATGCTTGTGCTCCAGTGGGGGGGGGGTGCAGAGGGAGAGGGAGTAGCAGGCTCCCCCCTGAGCAGGAAGCCCCACCCCAGGATCCTGACCTGAGCCGGAAGGCGGACGCTTAACCATCTGAGCCACTAAGTAGAATAGGTTTAAACACACTCTCAGTTTGCTAAGAGTCCAGGGAGGGCAAAACGCTAGAGAAGCCAGGCCTGGGTGTAAGTTTTCTCAGCTGTTCTGTGACTCTTAGTTTATTCATCTGTCAGGTGTACCCTTTTTGGGCTTCAGCTTTCACACCATCTTGGAGATGGAAAGGATGCGGTGGGAGGGCAGATTAGGGATTCACGTGAAAAACACACCCCAGACTGCAAGACAAAGTGGGCATCCCCAGTCCCCCTGGATGGACGCCGCGGAGCCCAGGTGCGGCGTGGAGATGCCGTGTGGGCCTTGACACGCAGGCTGCGGATTTGTTTTTCGCACGTGAATTTGTTTTGTATGCTCTGATACAGTTTGATCCATATTTAGCTACATCAAGATGCTATATATAGGTAGTTCTTTCTGGTTGTTGGGCTTGTAGGAGTAATATTTTTGTTTCCATACTGTTGTGCATTAATTACTTTTGTAATCAGAAAACAAATTTTTTTAGAGCGTGAGTTTGGCCAGAAACGGAGTAAATTTAAGAGACCTGAAGAGTGAGTACCGCCTGCGGTCAGGGCACTGAGCAAAGTGCTGAAAAGGCAGAGTTAAGTAAGGCCTTGTCCCTGACCTTCCATTGGCCGGACTAATACAATTCAGTGAGACAGATGCCATGAGGACAGCAAGAAAGGAAGATGTGCTAAGTGGTCGGATCACTTTGTGGAAGTGATTGTGTTGTCTTCTCTCCCTTTGTTTCCCCCCTCCCCCCACCCCAGGTACCGCTGGCTGCCCAGCAGGAGAGGAGGGGTGTCAGGATTCGGTGTGCCCCCCGCTAGCATGAGGCGAGCTGCGGACCAGAACGGCGGAGGCGGGAGACACAACTGGGGACAGGGCTTTCGGCTTGGGGACCAGTGAAGGAGCGGCCTCGGGCCGGCCCACCAGCCACTCCGCTCAGATGAAGTTTCCTCCCAGTGCTGGGTGTGCTTAACAACCAGGTTCTAGCAAATGCTGTTGGACCCGACCCACACTGAATGTAGTCTTTCAGTACAAGACACAGTTTTTTAAATCCTGAAGAAAAATATAAGTGTTCCTCAAGTTTCGTGATTCTCATTCAAGTCCTTACTGCTACGAAGAACAAATATCAACTGTGCAAATTTCAGAACTGACTATATTTTTTTGGTGTCTTCTCTTCCTTTTCTGTCTGAATAATGGGTTTTGGCAGGTCCTGGTCTGCCTGCACCAAGCTGGGCATGTGGGGTTGGGTCACCAAACCCTTGACAAAGGGACTTTTACTTCTTTCTTGCACACACACCTCCCTTCTTCTTTTCCCAACCCCCGCATTTACAGCTAGAAGAGGTTGCCCGTAAAATGGTTCTGCCTGTGACAAGCTCTCTTATTTATTGACTTCTGCCAAGGCTTGGTCACAAAGAACTTGTCCGCCATGTTTACCCCTTTGGTAGCAGAACTATAACAGTAGGGGAGAAGACTGGACAATTGGATGGAGAGCTTCGTCAGCTTTTGGAATTGCTGGGACCTGATGTCAGGTGCAACCATTTGCCACCTCTGCAGAATTTTCTTATAAAAAAAGCACCACTTGTCAGCAAGGGCCACAAATTGGTGTCAGTGAGGCGTGAGGGTGGTTGCTAGGCATTTTTTATCTTTAAGGGAAGTGATGAAAACTATAGTGGAGCTTCAGGGGGTCTAGGTGTGAACTGTAGTGGGCATAATCCCTTTGTATCTTGTATAGGGCCTACTGGTTTTATGTGGACCCAGCATAGTTTGAGTTGTGTTGTGCTAGAAAGTTCCAAATCACATTTGCCACAGGGAGTTGCTCTTTTTGAGAGACACCTGGGCATTGATCTAGTTATGTGTTCATTGAATAGTGTGGAGAGGAGAACCTTAGACCCTATTTAAATTGTCTCCCCTCTTAATGGCCATGTGCTTCAGTTAATCTCGAGGAAGGTGCAGCTTCTCTGTACTGAGATCATATCTTAAGAGCTAATACAAGCACATCTAGGTGAATCCCATAACTTTGGCTCGTAATGGCTTTAGAATCATTTGTGTTTGAGGGTCTTTATTTTGAGCCATGAATGTACAAGTCACAAATGTACATCAGACCAGCGTAAATACCCACAACTTCTTTTTCAGAGGTGGGCTTTTTCCAACAGAGCTAGGCTTATCCCCCAATAAAGTTTTTGAAGGCTTTGGCGTTTCACAGTTTCTTACTTTATGTTTTTAGTCTGAAAGCAGCCTGCTGGGAGCAGTGTGGTCACCATACTTGGAGTCGGCTGGAAAGGCTGTGAACATTTTTGATTGGTTTCTTCTCAGGAAACTTTGTGCTCTAACAGTATGACGTTACTTTGCCCCACCCTTAAGCAGTAGTGAGTGTGTTCCACTAGGAAGTGGGGATATGAAAACAGCTTGTTTTTAATAAAAGTTTGTCCGTACCTCTCCATATTTTATTTATACGATAAAACAGAAGGCGGAGAGAATCTGAACCTTAACTGTCATATGTTTTTGCTGTTGACCTGTGGCCACAATAAAATTTACTTGTAAACTTTTAGAAGCCCTTATTCCTCTGATGTCGCATGTGCACTCATTGTACAGGGGCAGAAACTCACTATTTGTGTAAGAAGGTTCTCATGGTAAGTGAGCTCAATGCTCTTATATGGCCTCTTAGCAACTCACCTGCCTGCCAGCAGTAATTTTGGTAAAGGTTACAAGTATTCTTTAGAATACCTTTGTTCAAGGCAAAATGTTCATTAAATTCTTCTCAAACACATTTAGGGAGCTGATAATTTTGTCTGGATGACCTGTCTTTTTGGAATAATTGTAGCTAAGCCAGCTGTTTGAGATTTGATTTGGCAAGGCAGGACGTGACAGTGCGTTCTCTTCATGAGTGAACTAAAAATCCCTATTTTGTATAAAGAACTTCCCCTTTTGTAACTAATCCTTTTTGGTAAAAATTGTAAATTAAAGTGTACAGCTTGACAGTTGCCTGCCTTAAGTTTCCATGTACCTACTCTCTGCCTCTTTTAGCTACTACGTAATTTTTGGAACCAGTCATTTCTCGGGCGTTTAGGAGTGTCCAGGATTTGTTGCTATTCCAGTGACACAGCATATTTTCGTACCTTCTTCTATTCACATGTTGGAGAATATCTGTGGGATTCGTTCCTGGAAGCAGAATCTCTGGGTTTTGATTGTAATGAACATTGAGTTAGGAGTCCTGTCCAGTTGTGGTGTGCTTGATGGCGTTTCTGTAGCCCATGGGTCTGACTCCTGGAAACCTACAGAATGAGTTTAATCCCCTTGCCATAGAAGAAGCTAGAGACTGGAAGGCAGATCCCGTCAGACCTTTTTTCTTGAGTGTGAACCATCCAAATGTATGCCAGTCTGGGGCCCTCTTTATTCATCACAAGGTCGGGTGATGAGAAGAAGCAGTGCTGCACCCCTCTCCTGGTATTGGGGAAGTCCCAGAAAGAAAGGAATGATCCTGCTTATTTCAGGGGACAGCACCTCGCCAGTATCACTGTGTTTAAGCTGCCTTGGAGTAACCTGACTGAATAGGCGATGTTGGTTGCCAGCCGCTCCATTCATGGCAACTCTGTTTCTGAGGTCCCTTCACCTTTAAAATTCTCAGCGTTAACTAAATAGCAAAGCTTCACCTTGGGAAAACTCTAATCCTCTCTGTTTGGACTTTACACGGTTAGTGTCTCGGAAGGTGGGGTGGAGAAAACCCGTGCTTCCTGCCAGTTGACTTGTTTGCTTTTCAGAGTGACTCTGGAGGTTGTCACTGGGATTAGGGGAGAGGATCACGTCACGTAATCCCTTACATGTATGGTGAAAGCCCAGAATGGTTTTCCACGTGCTCCCCTTACCCTCCGAACTCCAGGAGCGTGGAATCCTGTGTTCAGTAGCACACCTGGGTACTGAACGTGCCAGGTACTTTCTGCATCATTTAACGTAAGCCTCCAGTCTATGCTTCCCAGTCTGCCTGTCCTGGAGTCACTTGGGAATTTTTAAGGGTGCACATTTCTTGCATCGCTCTCATTCTGCATGTTGTTGTTTTTTTTTTTTTAAAGATGTTATTTATTTATTCGACAGAGATAGAGACAGCCAGCGAGAGAGGGAACACAAGCAGGGGGAGTGGGAGAGGAAGAAGCAGGCTCATAGCGGAGGAGCCTGATGTGGGGCTCGATTCCATAACGCCGGGATCACGCCCTGAGCCCAAGGCAGACGCTTAACCGCTGCGCCAGCCAGGCGCCCCTCATTCTGCATGTTTCTAAAGTTTGCAAGGATTCTGCTGCTCAGCTGGGTTTGGGAACCAACTTGTGACATGGGGAGTATTATCCCCATTTCTCAGGTAAGAAAACTTCAGACTCCGAGTGGTGAGGGCACCTCAGATCAAACAGCTACAAGGTGCCGAAGACAAGATAGGAACCCGGCTTGGAGTTAAGATCCCTGCTCCTGCTCTGCAGTTGTGGAAGCCAAAGTTGAGAATCTGGCAGTAAGTGGCAACAGAAGGTCTGTTCTTGCCAGGCCAAAGGCAGGGGAGAACGTTTGGAAACTTTAGTTGAGGGTACAAATTAGCTTCTGTCATCCCCGGGGGGAATTGCCCTGTGGCTTGCAAAGGGGAAAAAAAAATATGTAAATTACAAATATAAAAATATATTTTTATATAACTATATGTATTATAAAAACTAGGTGTCTCTTGAGTAATGCTTGGGCAGATGCAAGTAGGACCAGCTCTCTGTCCTCAGGGTGTGTTCTCGACTGGATGATGGGTTGGGTAGGCATTTGGCCTATTGAGGGAGACAGCTAATGGTCCAGTCTCCCAGGAGTCTTAGAGGGCTTCTTGTTCGTACAGGGGAATCCTAGTTCCCTGAAAGAGGATATTAGAAGAAGTTGGAGATCGTGGGAAGACTGGATTCAAAGTTGAAATACTTGTAAAAAGCAGTCGAGCTGCTTCTGTCTACGATGGGTAATTATCTCTAATGGGTGTGATACTCGTGATTGGGGCAAAAGGAGACTCGTATGGACTGAAGGCAGGCGAGAATGCTGGAAGATTAATTGAAGGCATAAATTCAGCTTTGTCTCCCCTGAGGAATTCCCCTGTTGCCTGTTAAATGCATATGCACTTAGAAAGGAAGAGAGACCCCTGCCGTGTCACCAGGGCCAGAAAGACCCCCAGGGAATGTGGAATTGAATTTAGGTGCAAGGTATAAGGATCACTGGGGAAATGTTCATTAAGCTCAAGTTGTCACTGGAAGCCTTCATCTGACCTAGATGAATTTGATCCCTCTCTCTGTCACCGTGTTGGCCTTTTTCTGAGGGCTGGCACTGGTACACTGAGCGTCCTTGTTAATTAAGGGCAATCGCTGTTAGCTTAAGGGAGACTTTAGATTTTGATCAAAACTGTCGTGATGCCGAAGTCGCAAACCCGGCTGTGAGGATGTAAGATACATCTGTCACCACGGCGTGCCTTCAACACCTGCAGGTGCCTGACATCACAGTGGGCAGGAGGGATTGGGACTTGTCCTGATCACTTCGGTCAGGCAGGGTTCTTTGGTGACAAGTACCCAAAAAGGACTCTGCTTAACTTCAGTGCAAGATAATTTATTGGAAGGATATATGGTACCTCACAGATCCCAAGGGCTCCTGAGCCCCCGGGCGTGGATGGGGCACCAGGGATTCAGGGAGCCGAAACTCATCTGAACTGCATCTGCTGGGCTAAATCAGCTCCATTTGTTATTCTACGCTGGAGTTTCTCCTTTTAAGGTTCAGTTCCCAAGTCTTACTGGTCTACCTTTGACCTTGTGACTCTCCTGTGATTAGGAATTGAGAGAAAAACATTTGACTGGCAGTCCCATTAAGACTCTGCAACGGGGGAGTAGTAATATTCAAAAGCAAGTCGAAGTGCTCCTGCTTCATCAGAAGGGGGAAGCAGATGCTGGATGCCTAAAAAGCCCCGGTTGGCCCACTAGTGCCTGTAAACCACGGGTGGCCTTCTGGAAGAGTCTCTGGCTTTGCCTCATTCCAACCCAGGAGCAAGACTCTATTTCCCCCCATCTCCTCCCTCAGGTTCATCTCCAGGGCATTAGCAAGCAGTGTGGATTTTGCTGAAGATTTGGGGGGAAGAAGGTGAAGAGGTTGGCAGTGAACATCACAGGGTAAGTGAGTCCCCACACTTTTGAGAGGAGAGACCGTGTCTGGGTGTGTTCACTCTCACATCCCCAGTACCTAGCACAAAGGTTGGCATGCACGGCCTTCTTGAGATAAATATTTGTTGAAGGAATGGATCCATTTCATAACCTAAATTCTCTGGAGTGGTCATCTGGCTTCCTGCCTTCTCTCCATCCTTTCCCCATATGGGTCTTCCAGTCCCCTCTGTCTTGGTCAATTTAGCTCTGGCTCCAAAACTCTATACTCAGCAAAATAAAAGCTTTGCATGAATCAGACCTCCCCATCTTAGAAAGGCTTATTAAACTTACTCACCAGATACAAAGCAAGACTCTAGGACAGGGAAGCAGGGGAATTCTGTGGCTAAAAAATGAAGACAATATTGGGCACCTGGCTCAGTTGGAAGAGCATGTCATCTTGATCTCAGGGTTGTGAGTTTGAGCCCCACGTCGGGTGTAAAGATTACTTAAATAAAGAAATAAACTTCTAAAAATTATGGTGATTTCATTATGTTTTTTTATTTCAAATTAGACATTATTTCAAATGTTTGATTATTACCTACTCCTCAAAATGCTGATATGCCCCCTGCAGAGGGTTGCATGTGGCCTCCAAAAGATACATCTGTTTACTAGTTCCCAGAACCTATGAATACGACCTTATCTGGAGAAAGGAGCTTTGCAGATGTAATTAAGGATCTTGAGATGAGGAGATCATCCTGGAATTTTCGGGTGGGCTCTGAATCCAATGGCAAGTGTCCTGCTCACGGGCGAGGGGCACCGGGGTGGCTCAATCTGTTAAACGTCTGACTCTTGGTTCGGCTCAGGTCATGATCTCAGGGTCGTGAGTTCAAGCCCCATATGGGGCTCTGCGCTGGGCATGGAGCCTGCTAGACATTCTTTCTATCTCTTTGTCCCTCCCCCTCTCTTAAAAAAAAAGAGGCGCACAGGGGATATTTGACAGAAGAGGGGAAGACACAGAGAGGAGGTGACGTGAAGACAGAGGAAGAGATTGGAGCAAGGAGGCCACAGAACACCCGATGCCACCCGCAGCTGGAAGAGGCAAGGAATAAATGTCCCATAGACCCTTCAGAGGTAGAGTGTCCCGGCTGACACCTTGGTTTTGGACTTCTGGCCTCCACAAGTGTGAGAAAATAAGTCTATTGTCCTATGCCATCAAGTTTGTGGCGATTTGTTACAACAGCCCTAGGAGACTAATATCTCCCCTAAAGTGCTGTAATAACTTCCCAACGACCTCCTCTCAGTTCCTTAAATGCAGTGTGCCCTTTCCACCTCTGCCTCTCGTGGCGGAACGCTCTCAACTCCCTCTCTGGCCTAGAAGGGGTATTGGTGATACCTTTCCTCCCTTCGGTGAGACAATCAGACTCTGCCCAAGACAGAAAGAAAGGTGGAGCACCACTGTCCCGTCAGCTGAGATCACCCGGTTGCTTCTCTTCTTTGCTTCCAAAAGACCTTTAATTTAGAAGCTGACCATTAGACTTCCCTTCATATTCCAGCCAGTTCTGTCTGAGTCTGTCAGAGACCACCCTCATTGGCGAACAGTATAGAAATAGAACTTTGGAATCCTTATATAAGCTCAGAGATCCTTCGGGCTACAGGGTACCTCAGAGAGTGTCTAGATCAGATTTTCGAAAGATCTTTATGCATGGAACTCCTTGCTATGATGAAATCTCAAATCCTAATATAAAAGAATATATAAATATAAAATATAAAATCCTAAAATAAAAATTGTTAAGCAAGAGAGGGGTCACAGCTAGTGTTGTCACAAACTTACCCCTTGTTTCAGGCCCTTTTTCCCCCCCTCCTTTTTTTTTTTTTTTTTTTTTGGAAATCCTTTGAAATTTCCCTGACTTCTGTTGTTCAAAATGATTTTTCGAAGTTGGTCTCATTTTATGGGCCGTTGCTACAGAGAGCAGGGACTTTTCCTAAACTTTGTTGGATTTTAGAGGACCAATAAATCATTTTCCCCTTTTCCTCCTCAGTTTGGAGCCAAGTGAGAGATACAGTTATTAGATAGAGATAAAAATGTTAGCTTCATTCTTGAGAAAAGATGGATTGGAAGATATGTTACAGGGGTGTAGTCATGTAGATGTCCTAAAACGGAACCCCAGAATTTGTAAGACTGCCCTCCCTGGTCACTGGCACCCCTTAAGCTTACTGTGGGGAAGAGCCTAGAAGGTGGCTTTCCCAAGACGTTAATGGGCTTCACAAGGGCTAGGCTCAATTCCTTCCTTGACTCACCAATCATATAAGTCTTCCCTTCGGGAGAAAAATTAGAGTTTCCAGTTTACTTTTCCTTCCTGGGATATTCCCTCTCAGTGGCAAAGCAAGGAGTGAAAAACCAGTATTTCTCCCTAGGAATGTTCACGTCCACTCCCATTTACAAGACAGAGAAGGTTCCACTTGGAGACCTAGGACCCAAACGGCTTCTTTTGAAAGGTATATTGTGTTGAGTCAGACAATCAGGTTAGACTAATAGCTGTAACAATCAATCACCAATTCCCCACTGCACATCACAAGAGAGATCTATTTCTTTTTTGTTTTTAGGATTTTATTTATTTGAGAGAGAGACAGAGAGCACAAGCAGGGGGAGCAGGAGAGGGAGAAGCAGGCTCCCCGCCGAGCAGGGAGTCAGATGAGGGGCTTGATCCCAGGACCCCAGGATCATGATCAGAGCCGAAGGCAGATGCTTAACTGACTGAACCACCCACGTGCCCCCAGAGAGCTATTTCTTGTGCAATCACAGTCCAATGTGGGTAGGGGGCGCCAAGGAAGGGGAGTGGAGAAGGGGGGGTTCTGCTCCATGCAGTTATTCAGGGACTCAGTGTCCTTTCAATTAGTGCAGGGATTTTAAACTTTTTTGTTTGTCATGGTGAACTACTGGCAGCTCCACAATCTCTCAGGATCTCAGAGTCCACTGAATTCTTGGTAGATGATGAACACCTCGAGAAGGAGACAGCAAGTGGAAGACCATGCAGGAGATTTTAGGGGCCAGGCCAAAAGTGGCATACATCATTTCCATCCACAGGCTGCTGGCCAGCACTCACTCACGTGGTCCCAACTACCCGCGGGGGAGGCCCGGAAACCTAAGTCTTCCTGACGGCGTATGGGGAACGTCAAATGAAGTTGAAAGAACACAAAGCATTGTCTCAGGACAGTATCACATTCACATCAACACAGCCCAGCCACCCAAAGCGATTTTGTGGTAATTCAGATCTTTACTGAAAAGTCCAAAGAACAGATCTGCTACAATGCTGCTGTTTTTGTTTTGTTTTTCTAAATAAATATTGTTGGGACGCCTGGGTGGCTCAGTTGGTTAAGCATCTGACTCTTGATCTCAGCTCAGGTCTTGATCTCAGTATCGTGAGTTCAAGCCCGGCATTGGCCTCCACACTGGGCATGGAGCCTACTAAGTAAGTAAACAAACAAACAAATAAACAAATAAAAGTGAATGTTATTGTATACTGTACATTTAGACAAGTTCACACACCCTAAGTGTACAGCTTGATGAGTTTTTACTAACTGAACACACCTGTGGAACTAGCGCCCTGATCAGAATATGACATCTCCAGCCCCCGGAAGCCTTCTTGAACCCCCTGCCAGTCACCAAGCCCCCGAGGTGAGCCACGGTCTTGACTTGTCACCACATAAATTAGTTTCTGCCTGGTTTAGAATATTCTATCAACGGAGCCAGACCCTACCTCTTCTCTTGTGTCTGGCTGCTTTTACTTAATGCTATGCTTGTGAGAGTCGTGCGTGTTGTGTATAATTGTATTGCTTTCATTCTTGATGCTGAAGCTCATTCCACAGTATGAATGCGCCGTGATTTACTTGAAGGTGCTATTGCTGATGGGCAGTGGGGTGGTTTGGGATAGAAGGAGCAGAGCTGCTGTGACCATTCCCGGGCACATCTTCTGCGGGAGGTACTGACACATACATCTGTTGGATAAGGCACCTGCTAGACCCAATTCCTAGAAGTGAGAATTGCCAAATCTCAGAGTACGTGCATATCTAGCAGTAGTGGGAACTAGCAGTTTTCCAGAATGAGTGCCCCACGCTACATTCCCCCAGTGGCCTGGTGTTTGAGGGTGCCAGCCCTTGGTTGTCTGCCTTACCCCCGCACTTCTTGAAATCCTTGTTCTGCTTTGCTCCATTCTGTCCCTCACACCTGAGGGTGTGCTAGACCCCTGATGCCTCACCTCCGTGAAAAGTCCCCAAAGGGAAATGTTTGAATCTCAACTTTTCCCCTTTGCTCTCTCTTTCCTCACCTCCAGTGTGGTCACTCCCAGCCCCTTCCCTGGATTCTGTGTCTCTAAAACGTGGGCGCCAGCCAGGCGGGAAGCGAACCCACGGAGAGGAGTAGGGGTGATGGTGGGAGGGACTGGGGGCGGAGCTGAATACACGGAGATAAAATTTCCTTTAGAGAGAGTGGGTTGTTAGGGGTTGGAGCTGGGATCGCTCACTCATTAACGATGTCTGTATCTGTCACACAGAGAAAGGGAATTAAAGACAACCCTTAAAACCATTAAGATGAAATACCTAGGGGCGGGTGGGGTCTGATTAATATTCACAACCACTTGGTGGGTGATGGGAGCGGTGAGCCGGGGCACTCAAGTGGGGAAGTGACTCCCTTACAACCCCCCTGCCAGCCCCATACGGAAGAGGGGGCGGCGGGGTGAGGCGGGGCGAAGGGCAGCAGGGCCTGCTGCCCCTGGACACTAAGAGTTACCCCTGTGCTGGGGCCTTGCCGTGCTCTGGCCCAAAGGTCACTGGTCATAGCTCTACAATACGATCCCCCGGTGGTCGCCCTGATTAATGCGCACCCCGGGCGGGCCCTGGGGCAGGAGACAGAGTTGAATGCTCCCCACTCTCTTGAGAAATGCATAATCATTAATCAACATTACTGGGCCCCACTCAGACTAAGTGGCCTCTTGTGATTAGGAATGGGCCCTTGAAAAATAAAAACGTAGTCTTTTAGCATTTTGAGTGTGTGCATTTGACAATGGCTTTCTTGATAGCAGTGGGGGGTTGGGAGGGGAGCTTGCTGTGCAGGGCCTGTGGGGTGTGTGTGTGTGTTGGGGGGTGCGGGCCTGGCTTCAGGCTTCCAGGAACAAAGGCAATTGGAGGAGTTACGGGTTTGGCCTTAGTGGCAGGAGATTGGACGCTTTGCCGGGTTCATTCTGACGGCACCCCTTTCCCTGGGCAGGAACTGGCATCTCCCGGAGTGATGAGGGCAGTGAGGGCTGGCTTCCCTCGGGGACTTCTGAGTCACAATTCATGACACACCCGAATGCCCCAGCTAGAAGGAAATAATCTGGCTCCTATCTTGGAAGGCTGTGGTGAAAATTAACTCAGGTAGTGTGTGTAAATCACTTGGCTCGCCTCAGAAACGTTGGTTTCCCTTCCCTACCCAACCATGAACTCATTTCACCCTCACAACTGCCCTCTGACGGTTTTACTGTCCCCGTGCTGCACATGAGTCCACCTGGGGCTCAGAGGAAGCCGACGACTCCCCTCCGCGGGGAGAGGCATCTACGCCTTCTGTGTGTCTTCAGCACGGACTGGGAGGGGGGGGTCTGGCAGACATGATCTCTGGGTCCTGGGATCAGCCCTACGTCGGGCTCTCTGCTGAATGGGGAGCCTGCTTCTCCCTCTCCCTCTGCTGCTCCCCCTGCTTGTGCTCTCTCTCGCTCTCTGTCAAATAAATAAATTAAATCAAATTAATTAAATAAATTTAAAAAATCACTTTTTTTTCTTTATCAAAATCTGAGCTGGCCTCAGGTCTGCGCCCCTCACGTGACTGCCAAGCGCGGCAATGCATGGGAGCGCACGTGCAGGAATGCTGACAGCAGCGTTAGTGATCATAAGCCTAGAAGCAGCCCAGTGTCCATCAGCAGCAGGACGGGTGAACCGTGGTTTAGTCCCTCAGTGGAATACCATACAGCTAGGAACACAGACATAGAAAGCAACATCCGGGAATCTCAGAAAGTGTTGCAAAAAAGAAACCAGATGCAAAATAATATCAGCTTTATGCTCCATTTATGTAAAATTCAAGAAGAGGCACCTCGGACCTATGCTGTTAGAAGTCGGGGTAGTGATTACATTTAGAGAGGGGGCAGTTTCTGGGAGGTCCCCTGGGGGTACTGGTAATATCCTATTTATTGATATGGGAGATGGTTCCCTTTATAAAAATTCCGTAGCTGCAAACTTACATTTGTAGATTTTTTTGTAACTTTTTTTTTTTTAAGATTTTATTTCAGAGAGAGAGGAGAAAGAGCATGCAAGCATGGGGGGATGGGGCAGAGGGAGAAGCAGACTCCTCGCTGGTGGGTGGGGGGTGGTGGTGGGGAGGCGGGGGCTCAATCCTGGGATCCTGGGATCATGACCTGAGCCCAAGGCAGATGCCCAACCAACTGAGCCCCAGGCGCCTCCATTGGTATACTTTTTGTAAGGACGTTATACTTTAGCTTTCATGTTTCTGTCAAAAGATTGTTGGGTAAATCAGAGAATCTTGGGAAGGCTGGGGACTCGGCTGACGCTGACTGCCCCCGCCCCGGCGCTGACCTGCAGGACCCTGCCGCAGAATGGATCCAGTGAGAAAGCGCCCCCATCGAGCAGTACAGGGAACGCCCCGCCACCGTGGTCCCCAGAACACCCCCTCTCCCACCACCCGGGCCTCACATGGCTGCTGCAAGGGCCTCGCTTCTGTTCCAGTCGCTCCCGCGGGCAAATCTGATTTGCGGAGCTGATGCCCCACTCCCAGCTGCAAGGGAGGCTGGCTGGGCGAGAGCTTCACTTCTGTTCTGCGGTCGGAGGCAGGAGCTCCTCACAGGTAAGGAGACTGCCAAAAGGTGCAGCCCCGAAAGCACAGCCAGTGTGCCCGGTGCCTCGGGCTCTCACAAGGGCCTTTTGGGCACATCACCTTGTCTGGTGGCCCTGACGGTATACAGATGTTGTCTGCTGCGGTTCGGCGCGACACCTGCCCTTTTATCCCACCCCCCANTCACCTTGTCTGGTGGCCCTGACGGTATACAGATGTTGTCTGCTGCGGTTCGGCGCGGCCGCACTGCCAACACGGAGAAAGGGCATTGTCCGGACTCTGTTGCCCCAGGGTCCCGGTTAGTTTTTGCAGATGAAAGTTACCCGAGTGGGACTGGGAGGCGGGAAGAAGGGAGAAGGGTCAAGGATGTCTGGGCTCATGGGCTCTGGGTGATACCACGCTCTTCCCTTGGTGCCTTCAGCCCTCGCACTACGTGTCATGAATGTTCTGTGGTCACCTACCCCCGTTTTCCTGAGGGACATGGACCTAAAATCATGGGGTAGGGTTCAGACACGTGTGTGTGACGGCTGCCTGGGGTAGACTCGAGTCTTGAGCATCCCACTAAGGAGGAGGACCAGGCAGTTTCTGCGGGGCCCTCATAGTTACCATGTCGCAGGAAGGGCCCAAGGAGTGACTCCTCCCCTGGAACTCAGGCTGGAGGCTCCCCTGGGCAAGGCCAGAGGCCCAGTGTGTTCAATGATGGAAAGCAGCATTGCTGGTGAACCAGCGTCCGACGGACCCAGGGCCCGCCAGCTCTTTGCCACCTCCCAGTGGCCAGGCAGGCAACTCAGCCACCTTCTCTGGGCCTCTGGTCCCGTCTGGAAGTGAGAGATTAACACCAACCGAAGGACCCTGCTGACTGGAAGCAATCCCTCAGTGGCTCCCTCGGAGAATTGACGCTCATGCCTTCCCCTGGCCTGGCAGTCACAGGCCTGGCACTGTGCTGGGTGCTGGGCATACAGGGTTGAAAAAGACTTGGTCTCTGCCTTGAAGGAGCCCTAGTGAGAGACACAGCACGCAGAGTTACAACTCTCCAGGACCTGGGGGTGGGATCGTGGGAAACTTCTTGAAGCAGGGATTTCTGCTGACCTGAAAGAGGAGCAGGGATTAACTAGATAAAGGATCGGGGCTAGGGCCAGAGGGTCAGGTGGAGGGGACAGCGTTTGCTCAGGTCTGGATGCAAGAGAAATGGGGAGCTGGAGGCGAGTATAGGCAAAAGGTGGGAGTGGGGAGCAAAGGGCTGGAGGGTGAGTGAGGCCAAACATGTCTTGCTAAGGGGATTGGACTCACTGGGCCCATTGTCTCCCCAGGAGAGACACAGCTGGCCCTGGGCCCAGCTGCAGGCTGATTTATAAGCTCCCAGTGCCAAGAGTGGCTGTGTCACCTGTTCTGAAATCCGAGGCGCGTCAGGCTCTGAGATGAACGCTCTCTGTGCCTTTGTCCGATGTTAACCTGAGCTGAGAGGAGAGGCTGCCCCAGGCGACCCTGTGGACTCCGGCCCTGACCCTCTGCACTAGTCACCACAGGTCAGGACTGCAAGCTGCCCCCGTGAGGACCTTCTCCACCCTCTTCCCGCCTTTCGCCCTGCTCCTGGTCAGACTCCGATGCCTTCTAGACAGGTGACTTTTGTTAGGAGACCAGAATAGGCTCACACAACTGACGCTAGTTTTCTCATCTGAGAGTAAAAACTGGTCAGCTCTGCAAGGAGAGGCAGAGAGCAGTTAAGCAGAATTGAAAACGAGAAGAGAGAAAAATCTAAGCCTGTAGCAGATTGATTCTGCTAAACCCCGCCTCCTACCATCTCCTGTTTGTGGGTTACTCTTACGTGTCTCGGATCTCGGGTCAGCCGGCACCCGCTCTAGGAAGACAACCATACCCCTGTTTTGAATCGATGCCCCTGTTTTCCCAGTTCTCTCTATGTATATGTCTGATTGTGGCTGTTATTGACTTGTCTGCTTCCCTCATTAGAATGAGCTCATTTCATTTAACGAGAGTGGATTGGACACCTTCTATGTACCGGACTATATAACAGGTCCTGGGTAGTGAAGGAGGAACTAGCTGGTCAAGGTCCTGGAGGGACCTATGACCAAACGGAGGGCACAGACAGTGGGGCCCATCGGGGGCAGGGCAACATGTACAGTTTTGTTTTCCTAGCAATTAAAGGCCTCGACACCAAGTAAGCACTCAAAAAGTGAATACTGTATGAGTGCTGTTGACATTGTGGATGCATTTTTTGAATTTGGTGGAAGATTTGTCCTTCATTATTCCTTGAGCTCTGAAGACTGCTCATACTTCCTGCTTGCCTGAGCGCGTCAAAGATGAGGTGACTGTGGTTTCTCACGGCTTCTGTTGGGCACAGTATACAAGGGGTAATTAACCTCTTATGGCTCAGCAACTTTAGGGATAAGCGCATTGATGGCTGTACCAAAGACAACTTTGATGCATGACTGCATAATAATGTGTATAGTTTTAAAAAAAAATAAAAGCTGGTTCTGGAGTCATAATACTTCAGTTTTGGTCCTGGATGTGTAACTAGCTAGAAGATGATCTTAGGCAAATTACTCACCTTGGGCAGCTCTTTTCCCATCTTTAAAACAAGGGTCGGGGGTGCTGGGTTCGATGAATTCCAACACCTTGCATTTGGGTGTCTCTGAATTTATGGCTTGTTTACCTGGCTTCCTGGCCAGAATCCACTTGAGTCCATTTGAACTTTTGCCTTCCTCAGACTCGACCTCCTCAGGTGACCTGGCTATTCCATGCCCTTGCGAGACCACTGCTTTCTGCTGGGCTGCTGAAGGCAGTCAGCATCCTGGCTGCCATGACATTGGAAATTGAAACATGCCCCTGAATGGGTCTGCATCACCCAGAGTCCCTCGCCACTGGCCTCTGCTTGGGCTTGGCCCTGGTAGACAATGGCAGGAGCCTGGAGGGCCGGAGGAGAGGAGATGCCGCCTTTCTTCTTCGTTTTCTCCTTTTTTGGTCATGTGACCAGCAACAGCTACATCTGTGACTCCAGCGTGGCCCCTTCTCTACGGTGCTAGCAATCTCTGGGTTCTGGTAACTTGCTTCCTTCTGCTGTTCCTTCTACCCTGCAGGGGGTAATGACTTCCCACTCACTGTTGCTAGGCTCTGGGTGCCTTGCTTGTCCCCTGAACCCTGCCCACACCTGTGTGACAGGTCCCTGCCCTGAAATCTCTTCCGTTGAACCACCTGTGGTGCGTAAGGGCTCCTCTTGGGCTTCGGACCACCCAGCGCTATGCCAGCCCCCAAACTCCATTATGTAGCCTTTATCTTCCCGTTTTACACCCAGGAGAACCAAGGCTCAGAGAGGTTGTGACTTGCCGTAAACTACAAGATTTGAATCACCTGGCTTCGAAGTCTGGGTCCTTTCTCCCCATTTGGGCTCACCGCCTGAAGTTTCCATCTCCTTCCCTATCTCCACGCAGAGTGGCTTCTAAACCCTTTTGTTCTTCCTATTTTTCCTTTCTAGCATCTTAGGACAGGACACGAGTCTATCTAGTCTTAACTTTTATGTCTAGAAAATGTCAACGTGCCTACGTGGACCCTTAAATCATCCGTGTTGGCAATCAGATGTGAGTTGTTAGTTTAGACCGGCCCTCAAGCTCGGTCCGCAGGCAGCTCACACAGGCAGGGACGCAGCCTTCTAAGGAGCTTTGTTCTGGCTGCAGGGATAAGGCAAGGATGAGGAAAGACAACTGACAGCCTAATGCCACTCTCTCTGACTCAGGGCTTGAATCCTTGAGATATGGCCTTGACCTTGGGGACAAAGATCACAGTGGCAAAACAACTGGAAACCACCTGAGTGTCCATCGGCAAGAGGCTGGTTAAATAAATCACAGTCTGACATTGGAAATGGCTCATTTAAAAAATCCACTAAAACTAAGCTGCATGTGTTGACGTGGAAAAAATGTCCAGAGCAAGTTGTGAAGTGAGAGGAGCAGATTATAAGACTGTGTATATGGAGGGATGCCATTTTTATAGAAAATCATCTTTATTGTTTTGCTCTCTATATCCAACGTGGCCATGCTACAGTCTCTAAGCTTTAGGCGCATTGACTCTGGGGACCGCTTCCAAACCGTGGCAGCTCCCGCTGGGTCGGGATGAAGTTACTTCCTGTCTTCCTCACCAGGGAGGCCGTGGTTGGATTCAGCTTGGGGACTCCAGAGCTCAGCCCCTAGGACATGCTCTGTACATGGTTCTTGAACCAATGGCCGACATCTGGTACCTCCCAATGTGTCATTTGGCATCTTAGGTCGCATTGCTGCCCGAATCCTGGAAGATTCGAGAATCAAGTCGTGGACACACTTGCACAAATGTGACGAAAGAGCGTATCAATGTGAAAGACAAAGAAAGGCTGAGAAACTGTTTCAGATCGAAAGAGAGCAAAGAAGCCTGACAAGTAACTGCAAAATGTGATTCACGATTGGATTCTGGAAACAAAAAATTGGTATAAAGGGCAACATTAGCCAATTGGCAGAACTGGAGTATGGGTTGTATATAAGAAAGTAGTATTTTAGCGAGGATAATTTCATGAATTTGATAACTGCACAGTGGTTTAACTGGAAAACTGTTTTATTGGAATTTTGTATCACAGAAATTTGAGAGTACAGAAAAATGGGGAAACTGGTATAATAAACATCTGTCTACTCATTACCTAGAGTTAACAATTGTTGATTTGCCATCCTTTGTTTTCTGAAGTATTTTAGATATTTACAAGTGAATTATATATGACTCATGATATTTCACCTCTTCATTGTGCATCTTTAAACAATAAGGACATTTTCTTAGGTGACCGCAACACCATTAACATACCCAACGATTAACAGTAATTTCCTAGTATCATCTAATACCATCCATATTCACATTTCCCCATTTGCCTCTAAGTATCTCTTACAGTTTGTTCAAGGCAGGATCCAATCAAGACCATGTATCTGTCGTAACTGGTTGTTATACAAGAAAAGCCATAAATGTATGTCCTAGATCCTTATTATCTTTATCTTATTCAATTCAATTCCTTCCTTCCCTCCCTCCCTCTCTCCCTTCCTTCCTTCCTTTCTTCCTTCTTTCCTCCCACCACATTGATCAGGAGCCTTATGATGTGTTAGGCATTGGGGATGTAAAGATGAATGAGATAAGATCCCTGCCTTAGGGATGTCGCAGTCTAATGAAGGAGGAAGAGTCACACAGACGGATGATTACAGAACAGTGTGTGAGAGCTCTGCCCGAGAGAGATGCTGGGCATTCCACAGTTCTTTGCAACTTCTATCAGATGATGAGCAGGAAAAGAAAGAAACACTGGTTTAGGAGATAGTTGGAATAATTCAGTAATTAAGTGGAGCAGTTTTATAGGTCACGATGTGGACTTCAAATTCACTTAATCTCCTGGTCCTTCATTCTTACAAGTAAACAGGGGTTGATTAGTAACAGCATTTGATGCCCAATTTTATCGGGTCTGTTTTTATTTCGTCTCACAGCTCCTTGAAAGGCTCTCCTCAAGCCCTGCCTCAGTTCCCAGTCAGCCTGCCGGGACCACAAACCTGAAAGCCGGACTCCTAGGAAGGAGTCCTGTCCACTCCCCTGGTCTGGGAGCCAATGGCAGAATCCTCAAGATCTATGGCCCTTGGGGCATAGACCCCACCTATGTGGGCGTGCTCTTTCCACCGCTGGAATGGATCGTGGGCCAAGACAACCCACTGAGGAGGTGCTAGAGCATTCTGGTTAAAAACACAGGCTTCAGCCTCCGAGAGCCCTGGGTTCAAACCCTGGCTCTGGCACTTGTTAATTTCTGTGGCCTTGGCCATATCCCTAAATCCAATCTTGAAGAAATCTTCCTGGAGTCTAAACTTTCTAGAGTCTGGTGGGGAAAATGACGCAATTTTCACGTGCCCTGGAAGTCCTTCTTTCCCGGGGTCCTAGCCATTCTTACACTATATGTTCATGATCTGGCACGCAAAGGAGTTAGAGACACCGTGGAAAACTTCTGGAACACACATGGATTGAACAATCCCTTGAAGAGGAATTCATCCTGCTAAGGTCCCCTCAGTCCTCAGCCTCACCAGGTGGCCGGGGACTGGGGTTTATTCACCTCTGCGGGGTAGGGACGGTGTTGGGAGACTGCGTCTGGGCCTAGATGAGGGCAGCTGCCTTCCCAGAGCCGGTTAGATGACCCCAAACAAAGGCTCCCTGTTTCTCGAACAAAGCCGTGGTGAATGTTGCTTGGCTGGAGGAGAGATGCGGAGTGACGGGTTCTGAATTTGGAGAAACATTCCGGCACAGCCTGCTTTGCAGTTTTCCATGCTGCCATTTGCTGCTCTTTAATTAAACACTGTTTATGGGCACATATGCTTCTTCAAAGTCCCCCCAGGGAAGCCTGCTGACAATCTTTGCTCCAAAGCTGTAGAGCTCTTGTCCTCAAGTTTCTCGAGCTCCCTGCTGTCCTGAAAAACCTCCCCGAAGCCTTCAGCTGAGGGGGGGGCTGGGGAGCTGGCATCGGGAGACTCTGAAGAGGGGTACCGGCCCGGGCTCCTGCAGCCACAGAATCCGGGAGCTGGAATGAGCAGTTAGTTGATGGTCATCTGGTCTAAACCCCTCATTTTTCAAATGAGGAAACTGATGCTTAAAGAGAGGCAGTGACCCTCCCGGGCTCAGACACCCATTGGTGGTAAAGCAGGGGTCAGGATTCAGGGCTCCTGAATCATGTGATTGTGTCCTCTGCTGCTTGCCCACGTTTCTGCTGTTCCAGGACGCAGAATTCTTACCAGACAGGACAGTACGAGCAAGTGTAAGACAAGCAGGATCCATGGAAATGGGTGATGAGTTTTATCCTATTAATAGCAGGACATGCTTTCGGTTGGTTTCCGTTTCATTTTGCGTTTACTGCAACGACTTCATGGAAACCTATTCCAACTGTGACCCACACGGTCCAGTCCTAGAACGACGTATAGAAGCACAATCCAAATAAGCCAAAACCTGACAAGAGGGAATTTAGCTTTTTCCTCATCTTTCTGAAAGAACATGAAGCAGGCTTCCAGGTATTTAGCCCGCGGGCAGCGCGCCTCCTCTGCCGCGTAGGCTCTTGGCCTGTTTTCTATTTCCTACACGCTGAAGCTGTTCGCTAATCAAAACTTGAAAGAATTCCTTCCTTTTCTGCCAGCCCTAGTGACTCCTACTTCCTGAACTTTCCCTCTTTTCTCTCTCCATTCTTTATACACAGGGTGATTTAACCTCCTTCCTTAAGTCCTACTCCTTTGACCTTTTTGCCTGCTCTCCTTCTTTGCTCATTCCAGACCCTGCACCAAAAAAGTCTAGAATAGGGGAGATAAGGGAGAAAGGAGAATTAGGTTGTCGACTAGAGGTTCTCTTGGGCGGGTTGGGTGAAGGGAGGAAGTTTGTGGACATTCATCTCTTTGATCCCATCATGGATGTTTCCCTGCAAAAAATTTTGTTTTTCAAATATCTTACCACTATCCCTAGTCTAATTAAACTTGTGGTATTGCTGGTGCAGATTTCTTCCTACAACACACGATTGAATGCATGCTTGCTTTGTCCCTGTGGGGTGGACTCTGTCTGCAAGGGGACAATACAGAGATAGTTAGAATACCATGTGTCTAGAATTATAATAGAGACATGCGAAAGGGGTTTTAGGGGCACAGAGGAAGAAGCAAGTGACTTGGCTGGAAGGGGTCAGGAGAAGAGTCTTGGAGGACCAGATATTCATCTGGGACTTGCACGAGGCAGGGGAATTTGCCAGGTAAAGAAGGAAGAAAAGGGATGTTCAGGCACCTAGAACAGCAGGTGCACAGGCACAAGGCAAGAAAGAAACTGGAGGGGCTCCAGGACATTAAGTGGTCAAGAAAGGGCTTGAACGGTTTGTGTGTGTGTTTGTGAGAGAGAGAGAGGGAGAGACAGAGGGAGGGAGGGAGGAGTGGGATGGGGGATACAGCGGATGTGAAGTTAGGAGGTACAGGCAGGGGCTGGAGCCGAGAGGAACTTGTATGTAGAGCCCAGGAGCTTGGGCTTTGTTCTGTAGGCAGCGGGAGCCACTGACAGGCAGATAAGAAGTGTGACCAGACTTAGGTTGTAGGAAAAGTTCCTCTAGCTGCAATCTGCAGAGCCAATGGGGCCGATGGAGGTGAGACTGGGGTAGGGAGACAAGTTAGGAGGCTGTGCAGGGCAACAGGTGAGGGTCTGGATGATGACAGTATCAAGGGTGGGGGTGGATGGGTCACTGGAGAGATATTTGGGGGCTAGAAGTGAGAGAACTTGGTGTTTGGTTAAAACTCAAGGAAGAATGATGAGGAGGTGAAAATTGTCGCCCCAGATTTCTGACTTGGGGCCATTCACCAAGACAGGAAACGCAGGGGCTGGTTATGGGGCAAAGCACATCTGTGTGTGCCTTAAATTCCTGTAACTCACAATTTAACTTTATCTGTTTGGTTTCTGGTTTCTTTTCTTTCTTTCTCTCTCTCTTTCTTTCTTCTTTCTTTTTCTTTTTTTTTTTTGAGATTTAAAAAAAGATCTATTTATTTATTTTAAGAGTGGGGTGGGGGCAGAGAGGGAGGGAAAGAGAGAATCTCAAGCAGACTCCCAGCTGAGTGTGGAGCCTGACTCAGGGCTCGAACTCAGGACTCTGAGATCATGACCTGAGCCCAAACCAAGAATCCGATGCTCAACCTACTGAGCCACCCAGGTGCCCCTGGTTTCTGGTTTCTATTATCATAGTAAGTATATATAATATATATATTATATTTTTATTTATTTATTTATTTATTTATTTATTTATTTATTTATTTATATTTTACATTTATTTACTAGAAAGAGGCTTTTTAAAAATTTTAATTCCAGGGGCGCCTGGGTAGCACAGTCGTTAGGCGTCTGCCTTCAGCTCAGGGCGTGATCCCGGCGTTCCGGGATCGAGTCCCACATCAGGCTCCTCTGCTGGGAGCCTGTTTCTTCCTCTCCACTCCCCCTGCTTGTGTTCCCTCTCTTGCTGGCTGTCTCTCTGTCAAATAAATAAATAAAATCTTTTAAAAAATTAAAAAAAAATTTAATTCCACTATAGTTAACATACGGTGTTCTATTAGTTCCGGGTGTACAATATGGTGATTCAACACTTCCGTACAACACCTGGTGCTCGTCAGGACAAATGCTCTTCTTAATCCCCATCACCTGCTTCACCTCTCCCCCCCACCCATCTCCCCTCTGGTCACCAACAGCTTGTTCTCTAGAGTTAAGAGTCTGTTTCTTGGATCCTTTCTTTTTTCCTTTGCTCACATATTTTGTTCCTTAAATTCCATATAAGAAAGAAATCACATAGTGTTGGTCTTTCTCTGACTTATCTCACTTAGTTCGATACCCTCTAGCTCCATCGCAGTCTTTTGTTTATATTCCTACTGTCACTCCCACTCCCACCACTTTCTGTCCCTATAGATTTGCCTATTTGGGACATTTCATATAAATGGAACCATAGCCAATACATTTTAAAATATAATCTAACCTGCCCTTGCATTTCTAGTTATCACTTCTGCAGACGTGTGCTGGGCAGTGGGGTAACAGTATCTATTTTAGTAAAAACTCTCTCATTTCCAAATGACTGTAACACAACTCCAACTAACTTAAGCAAAAGGGGGATTTATTGGCTCACATAACTGGGAAGGATGGGTGAACCTACCTTTAGAGTTAGCGGGATCTGACACTCAAATGATCCCAGACTTCTTTCTTGCTTTTTCTCTTTCCTCTCCTCCCTCTCCCGCTTAATTTTTATAAACCTCAATAAAGATGTTGATTGGTCTGCCCGAGTCATGTGGCACCCCTTGGCCCACTCACTGAGGTCAGAGCTGAGTGCCATGATTGGCTAAGCCAGAGTCACATGACTCCCCACAGCTGGTGCCACACCCACAGACTGCTGTTGGCCCAGGGAAGGAACAGGTGCATGGAAGGCTGGGAAGGGATGGGAGTGTGGCGGAAACGGACGGGAAGGGATGCTGAGAGGTAAAAAACCACCGATGCTCAGCACACTTCTGACTAGGGGAGCGGCGCGCAAAGAGGAGGTTGAACGGCAAACCCGCACGTGGTCAGAACTAGACAGATCCTGTTGCTGGTGAGTGCTCCAGGAGTTCCGAACAGCAGGGCTCCCTGAGAGCCGGTGGGGTAGGTGTCTTCCTTAAACCCAGCTTCCCGTCACCCAAGATTTACCTTTATTTGGTCTCGTGGGACTTCAGCTAGGCCTGGAAGAATAGGGGGTTAGGTGGGAGAGTCTAAGAGGGGAAACTGCGTGAACGCAGGGAGTGTTCCGCGGTCAGCAAGCCGACCAGTGTGGCCACAGGAAGAGCTTGGGGAAGGAATTAGGGGATAAATTTGAAAGTACGGACCTGATCCCAAGTTTTGTGACCCAAATTCAGCTATGGGAAGCAAGTCTGAGGTAAAAGGCTTCGAATATATTTTGTTTCACTTTACATCCGTTTTATATAATATTTTACTTGTTTTGGGAAATCCCAAACCACTTTTTGATTTCCCATCATACAAGCAAATAACAATCTTTGGCTGTTTTTCAGGTTCTTTCCAAGTAGATAATCACTTCTGTTTTTTCATGACGGGGTTTGAATTGAATTGGTTGTTCAACCCTGATGGTTCTTTTGTTACACGTCCTAGACCACAAGCTGGATTCCTAGTACTTACCACCCTGCCATTGTATGCACTCCTTCATTTCTGCTTCTTGTACCTTCTTCTTCTTTATCCATCTGGCAAACTCCTACTAATCCTTCAAAATATAGATCAGGTTTCCTTGAAGAGGAAACAGACTATTCCTACTTTTTCTCTCACCTGGCAGTTAGCACAGGGATAAATAAATAAATGTGTGAGTGAAGGGGTTCACAGCTACCTAGCATAAGTATGGCCCAGACATTTTGTGTCAGTTATGAGTGTGTTTGATTGCAAGTATCCGACAAATCCAATGAGTGGTGGGTTCAACAAATAGAGATTTACTTTTCCCACATATAAAGACGTTTGGAAAGGGAATCTTCGTCCACCGTTGGTGGGAATGTAAACTGGTACAGCTACTATGGAAAACAGTATGGAGGTTTTTTGTGGGTTTTTTTTTTTTTTTAAGATTTTATTTGAGTGAGAGAGAGATGGTGAGAAAGAGCACGAGCGGAGGGAGAGGGAGAGCAGGCTCCCCACTGAGCAGGGAGCTTGACATGGGGCTCGATCCTAGGACCCTGAGATCATGATCCGAGCCTAAGGCAGACGCTTAACTGACTGAGACACCCAGATACCCCAACAGTATGAAGTTTTATTAAAAAAAATTAAAAATAGGGGCGCCTGGGTGGCACAGCGGTTAAGCGTCTGCCTTCGGCTCAGGGCGTGATCCCAGCGTTATGGGATCGAGCCCCACATCAGGCTCCTCTGCTATGAGCCTGCTTCTTCCTCTCCCACTCCCCTGCTTGTGTTCCCTCTCTCCCTGGCTGTCTCTATCTCTGTCGAATAAATAAATAAAATCTTTAAAAAAAAATTAAAACTAGATCTACCCTATGATCCAGCAATTCCACTTTTGGGTATTTATACAAAGAAAAGAAAAACACTAATTTGAAAAGATATTTGTACCCTTATGTTCATTGTAGCATTATTTATGATAGCCAAGATATGGAAGCAACCCAAGTGCCCATGGGTAGACGAATTGATAAAGATGTGGTGTCTACATAATGGAATATTACTCAGCCATAAAAAAGAATGAAATCTTGCCATTTGTGAAAACATGGATGGAGCTAGACAGTATTATGCAAAATGACTCAGTTCCAGTGTTCCATCTCTTTCCTGCAAGGATCTGGACTAAGGAAGTCTGTAACACTTTGGGGGCTTGTTCTGGGTGAAGGTGTTAGAGTTACTGATGGACACCTTTGTCTCCCCCTTCCTCAAAGTCAAGGGTAGCGTGCCTCCTACACTCTGCAGGATACCTGACTTGCCATAGGCTCTGGGATGCACAAAAGGCTTTTTTTATTGATTTTTATTGGTCAACCCCTCAGGGACAATGATGCGTCTCTGCTGTGGTTTTTAAGTACATCCAGCTGCGAGGCACTCCAGCTGGGAGCTTTCGGCAATCAGTAGGCGGGAGCGGACAGGCTGGTTCTCTCCAGACTATACTGGGGCAGGCCAGGGAGAGCTGTCATTTCCGAGAGCTGTTGGTTGGAAGTGGCCGTGCACCAGGTGGCCTAGAAGGACAAGGGTGCCCACGCTTGGTGGGCCACGCGCCCTCTGTCTTGTTCCTGCCTCTGGCTCCCTGCTCCCCAAGGCCTTGGAGTCTCCATTCTGGAAATAGGCTTCGTGGTGTGCTATAGGGTTATGTCCCTCCCCGCTCCCAGCCAGTGTGCTGCCGGAGGTGGGGAGGAGACTTTCAGTGCCTTCAGAGCAGGGCTTCTTAGACTTGAATGAAGACGTGAATCAGCGGATGATCTGATCGGTGTCAGCTTGCAGGTTCTGATTCAGCAGGTCTGGGTGGGAGTCGGAGATGCTGCGTTTGTAACAGGCACCCTGGTGAGGCTGGGGCTGGGGCTGCTGATCTAGGGAGCGCACTTGACTGCAAGGACTCAGAGGTGAGCCGTCCATTCTGGGAGCTGCCAGCCAACAGGTGGCTGTGTCCATTTAGTGTCTTTCCTTCGATTCTTATCTCAATCTCATCAACCCATCAGAACCGAGTTTCTAGTAACAGCTTTTTGGCTTAGATAAAAAATAGAAGTATGTTAGATTTTATGAAACTGGGAAGAGAGGATGCTGGCCTGGGGAATGGCAGGGTCCAGGGACTCAGATGATGTTGCCACTGTCATTGTCACCACCAACCACCTCTTTCTCTCGTCGCTCCTCTGCTCCTTTATTTTTTTGGCCCCTTCCTCTCTACCTACTGGCTTCCTGACTCAGGCAGGGGCTTCGGGCGGCCGGTGGCAACAGGCTAATCACACACTGTCATTTAAATGGAAAAAGGGAACTCTCTCCCCCAGCCCGGAACACTCCTGCTAGACAAGGCATCCGGCTCTGCATAGGGGGCTGGAGCGTCCTATGGGAGGGGCAGGTCACTGCCATGGGCAGCGCCCCAGAATCATGAGTGGAGGGGGAGCTGAGTGGAACCCCACAGGAAGAGACGGTCATGCAAAGACAGGGCAGACAGGAGCAGCAGCCAGTCAGGCCCCGCCACTGCCCTCTTCACCCCAATGAGGCTCCTCTCCGGCTGTCCCCCCTAAAGAGCCTCTCCTTTCTTCTACCACCCTCTCATCTCTCCCCGGCGAGCAAAGATAGCTTGACATATTTTGCTGGATGCTTAAAAGAGCACAACCATCTTTCTTGTGTGTTTTCACTGCAACTGATTATCAAGGCTTTCTCTTTGGTGCAGGAATTAAAATAAAAAGACAAATGTGCTGGCTTGGTTTTCCCTTTGGTTCCTTCAGGCATCTGATAGCGTCTCACGCTGCCTTTCTTGAAGAATTTCTTTCTGTTGCTTGAGAGTTAACTGGAGCTCAAGGGCAGTGAGAACAGGAGTGGAAGGCAGATGCCCAGGGGAGATGCTGGAGGCCGGCTTTGGTCTGATGTTCATTGATGAGCTGGAAGGACAGATCAGCGTGGGGAGATGAGGCCTGTGGCAGGTGCCATGCTGGGAACACACAGGGAAGGCGGTGCAGGCAGGCACCAGGAAGGAGCCAATGATGGCCACGCTTCATTTTTTTTTTTTCCCTAATAAAAGAATTGCATGTTGGATTTTTGGGATTTTTTTTTTTTTTGGAAGAGGGGTATCGGGAGAGTTTGGGTGTCAAGAGGAGGAAGGAGAGTATTGGCTGCACATGGTGAAGTCTCCAAAGCCAGAAGCACAGGTGTCTGGAATATCATCTCCTAGACCTAGATCCAGCTTCCTGTCTGCCTTTCCCACACAGGCATCCCACACGGACATGGAAAGGCACAGCCGTCGCACGGCCTGGCCTGATGTCACTCCCCAGTCAGAGCAGCACGAGGGGAATGAACATTTGTAGAGCACCTATGTGCTGGTTACTTCGAGTACTGGAGCTCAGTTAATCCTCACAATGGAAACGGCAAAAATCACCTCCAGGTCTCAGATGAGGAAGTTGGGCTGTGGGAAAAAATTAAGTAAACCCAGTAAGAGCACCAAGTTTGTGAGCCAGAGAGCTGGGATTCAAACTTGGGTCTGACTGCAGAGCTGGCACTCTTCATCCATCCATCTGTNTGCACCTCCAGGTCTCAGATGAGGAAGTTGGGCTGTGGGAAAAAATTAAGTAAACCCAGTAAGAGCACCAAGCTTGTGAGCCAGAGAGCTGGGATTCAAACTTGGGTCTGACTGCAGAGCTGGCACTCTTCATCCATCCATCTGTCCATTCATCCATCTGTCCATCCATCCGCCACCTTTCCATCCCACAGATATCTAGGGAGCATCTCCTCTGTGCCTGACGCTGGGCTAGGGCCAGAGGATGTGGGAGAGGGGACAAGATAGACACAACCCTTGTCCTCGTGGAGCTTGTAACGCAGTGGGGTGCAAAAGACAGTAAACAGACATATGAGGACACGTTGTGAAAAGCCAGATGGAGGAAACTAAAGCAGGGCTGGAGGAAGGCACGGCAGCTAGGCAGGGCTAGGGTGAGGCACATATGGCACCTAGGAGGCAATATTTAAGGAAGTGTCCACTCTCAGGGTCCTGCATGTCTGGACTTGGCCCTGGCACGGCCTTGGTTCCTTACATTTTGCACCCGTTGGAGCTTGCTTGCCTCAGTCTCATCCTGTCCTGCAGGAAGGGAATCCTGGAGGGCGGGAGACACTTGAACAGAGAACAGGTGCTCTTGCAATGGTCCAGGTGGAGGGTGGTGTCTGGAGCATGAGCTCCCAGCGGGGGGTAGCGGGGACCAAGCAGATTCCACTAAGAAGACATCTCTGCCTCTGGACTGTGTCAGGGACCAGGGGATGGAGAAGGAAAAAGAGCAGAAAAGATTAGTGGGCAGGTCTCTCCAAGGCAACCGGAGTCCACAGACAACAGCCGCTGCAGGACTGCCTGGTTTTTCAGCCAAAGGCCAGAACGCTACGATAGTCAATACTGAGCGCATCTTCCAGAGAAGGCCAACTTCTTCAGAGTCCCTGAATTTTCAATATTTCCTGTGTGTGGGGAGGTGGGGGGACTACCCGAAGAATATGCTTATACATGCTTTATACACATGCTTAGTTTAGATAAACTGGCCAAAAGTCAGTCCCTGGAAAATTAAACTTCGGGACCAGAGATTCCCAAAGCAGGTTCCCTGGACCAACGGCCTCAGCCTTACCTGGAAACTTGGTAGCAACGCAGATTCTCGGCTCTTGCTCCAGACCTACTGATTCAAAAACTTTTAAGTAGCCCTTCCAGGTGATTCTGGGGCCTGCCCCTTTCAAAAGCACTGGGTAGATGAGTGTCACTGCTGAACAGTGAGGGACCCTTTTTTATTTTTTGTCTTAAGATTTTTAAAATCTATTAAATTCAACTAATTACCATATAGTATATTAGTTTCAGAGATAGAGGTCAGTGATTCATCAGACTTATATAACACCCAGTGCTCATTACGTCATACGTCCTCCTTAATGCCCATCTCCCAGTCACCCCATTCCTCCCTCCCTGCCCAACCTGTCCCCTCCAGCAACCCTCACTTTGTTTCCTATGATTAAGAGTCTCTTATGGTTTGTCTCCCTCTCTGGGTTCGTCTTATTTTTCCCTCTATGATCCTCTGTTTTGTTTCTTAAATTCCACATATGAGTGAGAGCATATGATAATTGTCTTTCTTTGATTGACTTATTTCACTTAGCATAATACCCTCTAGTTCCATCCATGTCATTGCAAATGGCAAGATTTCTTTTTCTTTTTCTTTTTTTTTTTTTTTTGATGGCTGAGTAGTATCCCATTGTGCGTATATATATACACCACATCTTCTTTATCCATTCATCTGTCGACGGACATCTGGGCTCTTTCTATAGTTCAGCTATTGTAGACATTGCTGCTATAAACACTGGGGTGCAGATGCCCTTTCGGAGCAGAGTGGCTGCCCCAGCTTGCATTCCCGCCAACAGTGTACGAGAGTTCCCCTTTCTCTGCATAGTGAGGGACTCCTTTAAACCTTACCTGGGCAGAGACACGAAAGCCATCCTTCTCCGAGAAATGGCAGTGTCCTCATCGCCAGTCATCAGCAGTCCGGGGGGGAAAGTGACTTACCTTGGGTCACCTGAGCATGGGCAGTGGTGCTGCACATGGCCTGCGTATCTCATTCCCACCCTGCGGTATTTTATGAATCTGTTTGTGAAGACCCTGCAGGAGGGAGGGCCTCACTTACTTGTCTGTGTCAAAGAGATATGACAGATTTCCCCATCACCATTTATGCCCTGTTTTTAAAGTCCCATTTGTGCTGTCGGACCTCGCCAAGACAGAAAATTAGAAATGACAAATGAATCTGTCATAACTGCTCTGAAATGGGGGGTGGCTGAGTTGGAACCCTCGCGCCGTGCCCTGGGAGCCAGACGGGAATGAAGAACAAGGAGCAGAGGAAAAGGTTATAAAAATGTTTAGTCTTTGCTTTATTGAGTTACAACAAATGAGCAACAAGTTAGAAAAAAAAGGTTTTTTTCCAAACTCCCTAGCATTTTATTTGTGCAGTGTACCCAATTGGGGGGCGGTGGGGGGGTGGCAAACACAATTCATATTGCAACATTTACACCAGATAGGTCTCTTGGTTTTTCCTCTTTAAAAGTTAGGACTAACTGGGGGGAAAAAAAAGTGCACTCAGGAATCTAAGATTGGCCCAAAAACAAACACACAAACAAACAAAAACCAATTCATGGTGAGGCTTCAAGCTGAAATCTTGTCAAAAACCACACTGAGAAAAGCCAGTCAGGAGCAGAAATCAAAACCGAAGCTGTTCATCTTTGTACCATCTAGATAGGAAGACCTCTTTTTGTTTTATTTTCATAGAAGTAATGATAATGCTAAAAATGTGGGAGCCCTTTCTGCTGGTATCTGAAAAGAGGCTGAAAGTGGGGAGCCACCTGCTCCCCGGGTCTCTGGTGCTTGCTTGGCCCAAAGTCAGCCAAAGAGGCCAGGCGGCTGAGAAACCAGATCTACCTGTTGGCAGTTCGGAAAGCCTTGTGCGTGGCTAAACAGGGACCCCAGGGGTGGCTGGGGGCAGCACTGGAAATGGGTCTGATTGGGAAGATCTGTCATCTGTAAACCCTCTCCAAGTGGAGACAGATGCCCCAATCCTAGCCCTTCCCACAGAGAAATTGCCCAAATTTCAAACTACTTAAAAAAAAAAAAAAGAACTCTCCCTACCTAAAATCCAGTAGATATAATGGCACTAATGCTAACATCCCCCCTCCCCCAAATTAATAAAATAAAGATTAAAAAAAAAAAGGAAAAAAGAGAAAAAGCACGTGTGATCAGCCCTCCCGCCTGGAAAAAACCTTACAATGGTAGTGCTGGAAAAGGACGTTGCCCTTGATTAAAAAGGTAACAAAATTCCCACATTGTACAAATTGGTTCCAGTATAGCAAGAGGTGGGGGCCAGGGCAGAGGAGCAAACTATTTACAGGGACCCATTGAAAACGCAGTAGTAGGACTTTGGCACTATGAACAATTCCCACCGGTCCTCTGGGCGGTGTGAGTGAAGGCTGGGGTTCCTGTGCCCTGCAGCCGCACACCCGCTAAGTGGTTCCACTTGGAGTCTCTGGCCAGGGTGGCCCAAGGCCGGGGAGGGAGGTTCTCTTCTTTCTTCAAAGACAGAGCGTCCCCTTTATCAGCAATGCAGTTCTGACGGACGTCCCTAGGAAGACGACACAAAACCAGAGACAGATGTCAGGAGATGATCATTCCTGGGGAGGCGNATGGTATATCCGGGGGGGGGGGGGGGGGGGGTCGCTCTTCCTGGCTCTCCTGGGGGGGGCCCCTTCCAAAGCCATCCTAGGGCTTGGAGGAGAGACAAGTGCCCATGTTTGGGGCCAGTTTTTAAAAAGGACTGTGTGTTTCTGAGCCCAGCCTGACATCACAGGAAACGGCCCCAGAAGCAGGCCTTTGAACACAGGAGGGTTTTCTGGGCACATGGAGGTGGTGGCCTGGGATTCTTTACATCATTACAAGGCCCTTTCCTTATTCCTGGAGGGGCGGCCAGACACAGTGGTTCCTAAGAGGTTCCAGAGTCTGACAAACTGGATTCAGGTCCTAACTGTTCTGTTTACTGACAGTGGGGCATACACACGTGACTAAATCTCTCTAGGGCTTAGTTTTTGCTTCTGTAAAACGGGTAATAATAGAGTTTGCGGTGACGATTACGTAAGCTGACATACGCCCCAGCATTTGGCACAGTGTCCGGTACGCGATTACATAGTAAGTATTATACTTAGTAAGTATACTACATGGTATCACATACTTTCGTTGTTCTATTAGGTGCAGGCTTTTCCAAGCATGGTAGGATCATAGCAAGATGAGACATCTTAAGTGTATTTTTAATTTGATGTTCATAGCAACCCAATGATGTGTGACCATTATTCCCATTTTATGGCTGAGGAAACTGAGCACGGGGAGGCTAAATACTTGGCCTCAGATCACACAGCCAGGAAATGGCTCGGTCAGGATTCCAACCCAGGCAGTCTCCACAGTCTGCTCATAACATACAAACAGTATTTAGTAAGAATCCGCATGGAGAAATGCTTAATTCTTATATTCTCTGAAGTTATGAAAACAGAGCAAGGGCCCTCTGATGAGTTGAATTGTGTCTCCCCAACAAGATATATTGCTGTCCTAATCCTCAGGATCTCAGAATGTCACCCGATGTGGAGATTCCTTCACAGAGCTAAGTAATCAAGTTAAGATGAGGTCATTAGGGTGGCCCCTAATCCAGGACGGCTGGTGACGTTATACACAGGGACTCTGGACACAGGCGGAGTCACTTGGGGAGAGCACCACGTGAAGACAAAGGCGGGGACCACAGTGATGCGTCTACAAGCCTACGTGCCAGGGACTGCCAGCGACCCAGCAAAAGCTAGGAGAGAGGCGTGGAACACTCTCCCTCACAGCCCCCGGAAGGAAACCACCCTGCCAACGCCAGACTTGCAGTCTCCAGCACCGCGAGAAAACACACTTGTGTAAGCCACCCGCTTTAAGGCAGCCCTAGGAGGGGAGGATGGGCCACCATGATCACCCCGTGGGCTCCCGGGATCTGGAGCTCCTGGGAGAGGAGCCCGAGGGGGGCGCCCAGGGCTGTCAAGGGTCCAGCGAATAGTCCAGGACAGGCTGGAAGTGTATCGACTGTACAGATTCCTGAAGCCACCGGCTTTTTCTCCGCCTCCCTCCTGGTGAGGCCGCTGTTGCCTGGCCACTTCTCTGGCTGAGAAGGGACTGGAGGGGGGCCCTGAGGAGAGCTTTAGCACCAAGAGCACGTCATCTATCTTGTCATTCGTGCCTACTGCTGATCCCCTGGAGAGCCACGTGCACCCCTGGGTGGGCCCATGGACCGCAGCCGGCCTCCTGCTGTGATCCCTGAGGAACTGGGTTTCCCAGCAACCAGGCGGCGAAGGGGGCTGCCTCTGCTTGGATGTCCACCCGAACGGTGCTCGAGACAACGGGAGACGAGGCCCGGGGCGGGTAGACAGCTACTGCTCTCCCTTCTCCCAGCCAGGCCGAAGGGCACCAGGTCGGCACGGGACTGGGGATACTGGCCGTGGTGGGTCCGAGCGGAAAGAGCGGAGTAGCGGGGATCCAGGGTCTGCCACTTCCTCGCTGGGTGCCCGTCAGTCCCGCACCCTCGGTGAGACTCGCTTCCATACTTCACACCTGCCGGGCCGCTGTGAGGGTTCCGGGTGAGCGCAAGGCAAGCAGGCGCTCCCGAAATACTGCTTCGTTTTTTCTTGAGGAAGGCCAGTGTCAAATCGGGGCTTTAGGGGTCAGTGAGCTCACGGGTGTGTGTGTGTGTGTGCGTGTGCATGTGCATGCACGCACTGAGTAAACCTAGTTTCTTTCTCTCCCTCTCAAAAATGGAACNCCGAAATACTGCTTCGTTTTTTCTTGAGGAAGGCCAGTGTCAAATCGGGGCTTTAGGGGTCAGTGAGCTCACTGGTGTGTGTGTGTGCGCGTGTGCATGCACGCACTGAGTAAACCTAGTTTCTTTCTCTCCCTCTCAAAAATGGAACGGAACCCCGTCTCTTCAAGTGAATGGCAGGAACGCTCACATTTTCAGACATACCTCAGTATTAAGGTGGTTCTTCATCTGCCAATGTGTTATGACACCCCGTGTCACTTCTTGTGGACACAAACACACATAATCCTCCAACCAGATGTATTAATGAAGAACTGAACAAAATCCTTAACCCCTCCCGCCCCCCAACAGACTGCAAGGGCAAAAGGGTGACCTGGAGGAAAGGAGACAGAGCTGCTTTTGCAGAGACCCGGATGTCTGTGGACGGCTCTGGGCCCTTAGGAGCACCCTTGGAGCTGCTGGAGGTCAACTCTCCTTTGACCTCTCCTGGGCTGTGTAGCAGCGGGCAGGACTGTGGGAGCTGGTGGTGCTCTCAGAGTGAGGCTGGGAAGATGCTGGAAACAGAAGGCAGGGCACTTTCCCTGGGAGGGATATAGCTGTGGCCCAGACACCTTCCCCATGGTCAGCCTTGGCTAGCCACAGGCTGCTTCCCCAGAAGGCCTTGCTCCCCAGGGCCCTCGGGTTTCCTTGTGAAGTGCTCCTGCACCTGGGGCCTCCCCAGGACAACCATATAGCGCTGTCTTCAAACTGCCCGGTCAGTTGTACATCCTGCGAGGACGTGGACGGGGCCCACAGCTCACAGCTCACTGCTCACTGGCCCCTGACCCCCTCCCCGCACTGGGTCTGGCCCACACAGTATACTCCAAAGTTCATTCATGAATGAGAAACAGGAAAAGCACGGTGCTTCTGGAGGGCTGGCTGGTTACACAAGGTTGGTGACAGAGCTCCTATCTCAGGATTTTATTTTCGAATAGCACAGTGATTTTGACGATGTGGCCTCTTGCTAATCCCCTGGGCTTCTAGCTGCAGTCTTACTGCTGGATCAGAGACATTCCCCCTGCAGAGAACCAGTGACGCAATGGATTGATTACTTGATCCTAGGGCACGGCATCTCAGCTTTGGGAGGAAGCAGCAAGGTCATCAGCCCTCTGCTTATGGCCACTGTTCAAACACCTCTACCAAGCCGACGTCCAGCCTCTCCGTGAACACTTCCCAGGACAGGGAACCCTCTGCCTCCACAGCGTCCCGTTCTATCTTGCGGACGACTTGGAAGGTTAAAAAGTACTATCTAATTCTTTAGCAAAATCTGCTTTATTATTTTACCCATTGGGGAAACATGAAAAAATTAGAATTCTTTTCCCATGTGATACCTTTCTGTCTCTGTGTCTCTTTCATTTTCCCTGTAGGGATTTCCCTGAGCCCTGCAGACCCGGGAGAGAGTAACACTGTAACTCTGTGAGAAAGAGAAACAAGCACTGTGATAGGGATTTATTATCTTAATAATATTTGAGTCAAACTTCCTTTTCTTGAGAGAGGGCATGGTCTGATTTTTAATTAGAATTGGGAAAAGGAAAACATGGTGGCAGGGAGAGGGATTACGCAATTTCTCAGGGGACGAGGAAGACTCCATCCCATCCCAAATCATTCCCTTGCCAGGCTTCGGTCAACTCAGGCATGGCTGGCGAATGCTTTTGCCCTGCAGCAGTCTGGGGAGCCTCTGGCCTTGGGGAAATTGCTAAGACATAAAAGCCTGGTATATCTCCCCCAGGCTGCTTGCGGGGAGGCTCGATGGCCGAAGGAGTCAGAGGGGCTACGGGCTCTTCCTGCCCCCTTTTCCATCTGAGGATATTATCCAGAGGAGTCCAAAGAATTTGAGCAAACAGAATTGCATTTTAAACTCACAAGGCACAGCCCTTGTGTTTCCACATGTGGATTTGGGTTTGAATGCTGGCTCCCCCACAATGGCCACCTGATGTCTTAAGTTCCCTCTGGCCTCAGGGCCTTTGAGCATGCTGTATCTTCTGCCTGGAATGCTGGTCCCCTCCTCTCTCCTCAGCCAGCTCCTACTTGACTTTTTGGATTTCAATTCATTTATGATCTCTTCAGAGAAAACTCCCCAACCACTTAAATCAAGTCAAATCCCCCTATTCCGTATTCTCACAGACCATGTACCTTTCCTTCAAAAAACTTGTCAGCATGGCAGTCTTTCCTTTTTGTTTGCCTAAAGCTTCATTCCTCATGAGACTGTGGGCTCCATGAGGACAGGGACATGCTGGGCACCACAGCCCCCCAGAGTCTGGCGTGCTGCAGGCATTCCACAAACACCAGATGCACGAAGGGGCCAAGTCACTTATGATGGATGCTTCTGGACCAGTGACTTCCTCTCCTTGGGGCCTGCATCCTTCCTCTGACAAAGGAGGGAACCTAGACTTCATGGTTCCTAAGTTGCTACAAGCTTCCCAGAGCACAGTGAGAGCTCCTAATGTGAGAAGCTCCAGAATTAGGTAAATGGAAATGGTCACAGCTAACTCCCCATTAGGTGCCAGGGCAGCGAGGCTAACGTGCAGTCCCTGAGAAGCATCGCCCAGTGAACACCCAGTGATGGATCCTCCAGCGGACCTTTCCCTTGAGCTGCTCACACACATGGAGAGCAAACTGTCCCCAGCTCCCCTCCTCTGCCTGCTGTCAGCCAGGAGCAAAGGACTGAAATACCAGATTCCAGACAACTGAGAGCCAACTATGTTTATTCATTCTCAGGGTGGTTCAATACATTGCTGTTACGGATCCACTCTGAACCAGGCACTGGGGACTCAGAGATTAATGGGATATGGTCCCCGTGTTCAAGGGTCTGGTGGAGGAGAGATAGGGAAACAGATAATTACATTGCCTGCCAGCCAGCCATCTGCTCACTCAAATATCTGT
>NC_048226.1:87022581-87180524 GCF_002007445.2 Ailuropoda melanoleuca | reverse complement strand
GTGGAGGAGAGATAGGGAAACAGATAATTACATTGCCTGCCAGCCAGCCATCTGCTCACTCAAATATCTGTATTTAGATAGCTAATCGGAACAGATCGTGGGGGCACACATATCCTGGATCCTAAACTGTAGCCAGGATGCAACTCTTGGTAGCCTTGAATTTTTGAAGCAAGCTGAACTATGGAAAATATTTTTCTGACATTTCACNTATTTAGATAGCTAATCGGAACAGATTGTGGGGGCACACATATCCTGGATCCTAAACTGTAGCCCGGATGCAACTCTTGGTAGCCTTGAATTTTTGAAGCAAGCTGAACTATGGAAAATATTTTTCTGACATTTCACAAACTTTAACTCTTCTCCAAAGCCATCCCTAGTGACGGGCTGGAAATTGTCTGAGGTAGCAGAGTGAGTGAGTACTTGCGTCTTAGTTCTTGTGTGTGGCTATCAAGAAACGGCCAAGTCCTGTCGGTCCAGCCCGAGTGGGAGGGCTGCTCTCCCTGTGGTTGGGTCAGGTGCTGGCCTGACAGACGAGAGGTGGCCTTGAGCCTCCACCAGCCCCGAGCTGAGGAACCCAGGGCAAGTCTCTCCGAGCCTCAGTTTTGCCCTCTGGAAAATGGGAAGAAAGCCATACCTATCTCACGGGGATGACGTGAAGTGTAAATGATTTACTGGATGTGCTTGAAGAATCCCAAGCACGTGGCGCAGGCCAGTAAATAGAAACTCTTAGTAGTAGGAGTACTGGGATATTCCATCTGGCCAAACATCGAGGCATATGTCTGGCAATGTGTGGTTCAAGTATTCTGACTCATGTTTCGGAGAGGAGGAGTTTACTGTTCAGCCTCTCACCAGGACAGGTCTCTCAATGGATGGCTCGATCCTTGGACCCAGAGGACGAAGCAAGACACACAATTCAAGGTCTGGAAAGGACTCCTTATCTTTCTGTTTAACCTCAAGGCTGAGGGAGGCTGGCCTAACTCGACCGCTGTCGTAAGCCTTGTGAAGCTTTAGCAGCAGGGACGCTTAACTCCAACCGAGGGGAAGCCCTGGCATCTGCTCTCACCTGCTCACCCAAGTTCATCCTCTCTCTCTCTCTCTCATATATACATCCCATAACACCTTTCCCGAGGCCAAAACTGTGCATTATTTTCAGGATTATTACATGTGTAACAACTGAACTCAGCTGCAGCTTCCTAAATAAATATGTGTTTAAATAAAGGCATCACTGAATATTTATGAATTTCAGGAGACCCATGTGTTCAGTTCATAAAAGCTGTGAAGTCATTTGGAGGGATTTCTTCCAAGTTGAAAGGTTCCTTTAAAGGGTCCCCCATGCAGGATGCCACCACCAGCGCGGACTGCAGCCCGTCGCTCCATACAGTGGCACCTCGGAAATATCAGGAAGCCAGTGAGAGATGTCGGATGTCACCAGGTGTCGAGCAGACCTTAGCCTCTTGTTTGGGAACCTTTTTCAGCTCATGCTTGTGGTGTTTACCATAAAGAAACATAAAAGGGGGTTCCTGGTTGTTCCTGATTTTTTTTGCGGGGGAGAAAGGGGAAGAGAACAGCTCCTTCAGCTCTGAATTGTCAATTCTTAACACCCGAGGTATTCCCCACCTCCCAACTCTGCCGCTGGGGGCGGGGGGTTCAGCCAGAAATGGGGAATTTCTTCTGTTTAAATAGAGAGGCAGAGACAGCAGTAGCAGCCAGGGCTCTGGCGTGGAACTGAGGTGCGGGCTGGGAGAATGTGGTAAGTTCCTTGGTTTCTGAACCTCAGTTTCTGGATTTATAAAAATCTAGAGGGGGGCGCCTGGGGGCTCAGTAGGCTCAGTGTCTGACTCCTGGTTTTGGCTCAGGTCTTGATCTCAGGGTCGTGGGATCGAGCCCCAAGTTGGGCTCCGCGCTCAGCAGGGAGTCTGCTGAAGATTTTTTTTCTCTCTCTCTCCCTCTGCCCCTCTCCCCACTTTCTCTCTTTCTCTCTAGAGTGGGAACATAAATCTTAAAAAAAAAAAATGTAGAGAAGCTTCCCTGTCAGAGTCACTAGGAGCACTGAATGAGACCATCTGGGGCCAGAGCGCCTAGCTCCGCCTCGGTCCTCAGGAGGCCTTGTAGCCCCCCTTCTGCCCTTCCCGCCAAAGCTTCTCTCTGTGGTTTTCGCACTGTGTCCCCTCTTTGTGTTTCTCTCGGGCCTCAGGTTAGTGGCAGCCAACACAGGTGGGCATTGCCAACTGCTGGCGGTGGTACAGCTTGGGGGAGAAGGGATGGGACAGGCGGCCTCAGGGGCCTCTGGGGAGCTGCCACCCCTAGACAACCCCCTCTCAGGGTTGGGGATCTGGATGTGCCATCCGAGCTCCCTCGGGGATACCGGGACACTTCACATTCTCATATTCAAACTCAGCACCGCGACTGGTTTGGAATAGCTTTGCCTGCTGGGGAAAACCATCGTCTTTTCTTCCAGTTGCCCTTCCTCCTCGTCTGCTGAACCCCACACTCGGCTTTCTGGCTATGCCCAAACTCTCGTGGTTCCTCACCTGCACCATTCCATCCTTTGTCTCTGGAACTCCGCCTTGTCTGCTCCTTCCACATGCACCGCTCTTCCCTGTGGGCGCACTGGCTAACTCCTTCCCCTCCGCTAGCCCGAGACAGGTGTCCTTTCCTCCAGGAAGCCTGCCCTGCCCTCAGCCTGGGTGCCCCTCACCAGGTGTGACACAGCTGTGTACGGCTGTGTCACATCAGGAATCGCCCCGGCTAGGAAAGAAAAGAGCCGTTTCCTCTCTCCTGGGCCTGACCGAGCTCCACGTGACTGCAGACTCTGTCTTCTTCATCCTGTTACCTCGGTGCTTAGCACAGAGCCCGGCACACAGTAGATGTGCAGAATGGATCTGCTGAATCGAACTGAACCCTATTGCCTACTCCATGGCAGGAGGAGAAAGCAATCAAGTAGGCGTCTGTCAGGCCCTGGAAAAGGTCAAGGACAGAAGACAAGGCAAGCCAGAAGCTTTCAGGCAGATTCTGATTAGACAAAAAAAATGGCTCCCTCATTTCAACAAGGGAGATATGGGCTGGGCTGGCAGGGTCTCAAAAGAAGGCAGGAAAATAGCCAGAGGGAGGAAGCAAGGTAGCCAGATGGTGGGGGGCAGGTGGTAGTATCGGTGGCCTCCATAGCCTTTAGCCCCCTCCTATCACCAGCCCCTCCCCTCCATGTTGCAGCCTCACCTGTAACCCATTACCACTCCCTCCTGAAAAGTCGGGGGGTTGGGCGGGGAGAAGACTTGATGGAATCTGCAATTGGCTGTTCCTTGATGGAACTGGCTAAAGCAAGGTTTCCAGAAGACTTTGTTTTGTTGCCAGGCACCTTATCTTACTACAAAATAAATGAATCGATGAGTGGGTGACCAGTCAAAGTTGTCTGAACTCATTAATAGAGGTATGGAAATTTCCAGGGCTCCTTTTGGGACCTTATCAATCATTCTAGAGGTTCCTACCTTTATTTCATTATTTGTAAAGATGACACCAGGCGGGGCGGGTGGGGGGAGAGTCCCCTTCTGTTGCCTTTTAAGCGACCTCTGGAGAAGCCCATTTGGGCAGATTGTAAATTGCAAGTCCTCCTCCTGGTTCCAAGCTGCCCTTGGAACGTTTCAGCTTTGGCCAAGGTGATCTTTGCCTCCTGCACCCCTCTCCCCACTGCCCCCTCTCTTCTAAACCCACCACCAAGCAAGCGGCTGGGCTTTTAGGCCCTGATGTGCACAGACCTCTCATGAAAGCACAAACACCAGGGCTTGGGTGGCATGTCCTGTCATGTGGATGACATGGCCATTAGTAACCATGGTAACCTCCCTTCCCAGGCTTTTGCGGCTCCCCAGGCCTCATTTACATCAGTCTCTTCCAGATTTGAAGGGGTTCCAGGGACCCAATCAGCACAATTATAAGCTGGGTTACTTAGTGAGATCCGTGCCTCCCTTTAGCCACGCCAAGGCAAATACCCAGACCTGTCAGATTAAAAGAAACAACCCCAAACCTCTAGCCAGTAAACTTGGTTAACTACTCTTAAAAATCCAAAAAGGAAAGAAAATGAATTAAAAAAACCACGTAAAGAAAAAGGAAAAGACACATCCTTTTCACGTTTGTTTCTTACAGCAGTGAACACAAAACAGGTGACGGATGTGTCCTTCCATGTAGACTTTAGAATGGACAGGCCCTGGAGGGTGGTGTCACCCATCAGCACAGCCCTGCAAATGGGGACACAGAATCTGCCAGCCCCTAGTGGGACAGGGAAACTGAGGAAGTCCATAAAAGTCTGCTTTTTGCTCCCATTCCTGCTTCTGTTCTCGTGAGGACCTGCACCCCCACCCTACACACGCCTTAATGTATGTCCTCCTTGTAAGGGGCAAGGAGTTAATGATTTCTCTGGAGCCTTCCAGCACAACAGATAACACCCCAGGAATGACCAGGCGAGGCCGGCATGCCCATACGCCTATTCCAGACCACTGGCGCTGGACATCTTGACATCGAGACCCTCTGGCTCTGGGGAATGAGTGACTTGTGATGACACCCTGACCCTGTCCTTGTTCTGACCAATTCCTGGGTGCCTGAGAGGCTACGTGCCCTAGACCACAATCGTCAGTAAACACCCCAGACCCCAGGCACAGCTGGGACTCATGCTCCTTTCCTGAGTCTCCCAGACCCTCCATCTGTATCTGCTCTCTACTTTGAGTAGACTCTGCTCTCACTTCCTGCTGGCTCGCATCTGACTTCCATCCTACGTGAAGCCAAGGACCCCCTTGGAAGGTCCTGCGGGATCCCCTCTGGGTCCTCTGACCCGGCCTGCTGGCATCACTACTACTTTTCTTCCTCCTAAAAACAAGACTCTACAAAGAACCCCTCCTGTGTGTCAACATCTCTGGCCCCCCCCCAACCTCTACTGACCCCCGCAATAAAAAGAAGGAAAACCAGCATCCTCCCCTCGTTCCCTGATGGCGAGCAGGTGGAGCTTACCTGTTAGGCCTGGCCAGCCTCGGCAGGGATGCTGTCGGAGTCCGAGCCGGCCAGTTCTGTGGTGCCCTCGGCTGCGGTCTGACTCCAGCTATCGGACCTGTCTGAGATGGCGTCCTCCTCTCCGACCGTGACCTCGACCCAATCCACGACACCCGACTCCTCGTTCTCGTCGCTGCCCGGGCCGTCCCGGCTGCTGCCCTCCGACCTGTCCGAGGGGGCTTCTGAAGGCTTGGCCAGCGCACCATCTTTTGGTTGCTCGTTGCTCACTTTCACCCTGGGTACCAACTTCTCCAAGTCCTCTTCGCAGAGCTTTTTGGGGTCCCTATAATGGGGCTGACCCGCCTCACTCCCGTTCTTTGGGTTCTCGGCGACGCCGGCTCGCACGGCTTTCCTCTGCGCCGCGTCGTAAGCGTGCTCGCCTGCTAGGTGCTGGGGCTGGGGCTGGGGCTGCTCCATCCACTTCAAGGTCCCGGTCTTTAGCAAGCATCTGTTCTCCTTGAACCAACGCACAATTTCAGTTCGGACCAGGCCGGTCTTGGCTGCCAACTGGTCGTACTCCTGGGGGGTAGGCCACTGGGTTCTTGCAAACGTGCTCCTCAGGAGATGGACCTGTTCTGGATTTTTCGTAATTGCTGGTGAAGGGCTGGGCAGAGAACTGGCCAGCTGGGCCCCGGAGAGCTGGTCGAGCCGAGACAGAGCACCGTTGGGGGCCACCACGTCTTGGCCCTTTTTGCCAGCCCCCATGGAATCCAAGACAGCCTGCTCCATGCTGTCCCGAAGCTTCCGTCTCTCTGAGAACCAGGATTCAATCTCTCTCCTGCTCAGTTTCGTGTCCACCCTTAGCCTATCCAGTTCCGCTTGGGTCGGGAAGGAGCTTTTCAAAAAGCTGTCTTCCAGGATTTTAACCTGACCCTGCGTTTTTTCTTTGAATTTCTGTGGGGCAAAGTCTGGGTATGCGTGGTATGTGCGGCCGTGTCGGGAGGCTGCGATGGCCAGCTGGTCTTTGGCAAGGGATTCGCTGGTGATGTGGACGATGCCTCTTTGACACCGGTACCGGTGGTCGCTGAACCACTTCTTGATCTCGCTCCTGGCAAGGCCGGTCACCTCAATGAGCCGGTATACCTCCGCGTCATCAGGGAACTGGCTCTGGAGAAAACTTGCCTTGAGATGGGCAATCTGCTCCTTTGTCTTCTTGCGGTCGCTGGCCGGCGTCAGGGAAGGGTTGGCCACCTTGGGTGGGGGCTCTGGCACCTGAGCGATGTGTGGACGCTTGGGCTCGGAGGCAGCCTGGGGAGTCACTAAGGGTCTCTTTTGGCCGTGGTTAGTCACTCCGGCCACGGCGAGCGTGATGGGGGAGCAAGAGACAGTTGTCGACCCGCTCGTCACCTGAGTCAGCACCAGGCTGGTCTGGCCGAGAATCTGGCACGGCAGAGCTGTCTGGAGGATGGGCTGTGACATCTTTGTGGGGGCCAACTGGGCTGGCAGCACGGTGATCGTCGGGGGTACCGACTGGATGGTGCCATTAAACATCTTTTTCCGGGCCTCCTCCACCTCCTCTGGGGACCAGCTGATGCCATGCTTCAAGCGCTGTGTGGCAAACCAGATTCTGATGTGCTCCTCTGGGTGTTTGGAAGCTGCGGTCAGCCAGGACAACTCAGCCTGTGTTGGGTAAGGGAACTTGTTGAAGGAGTTGATCATGGTGGCATTCGTGTCCAGGGCGGAGTTGTATTTGGTAGTATTCAACGGGACGGGGACCTTGGGGACAAGGTTGATATTTGGTGGGAGCTGGACAGAAGGCATGACGTGCCCTAGCGTGTCCTGGAGGAGCTCCACGCCTCCGAGTCTCGACAGGATCTCAGCCGCGTCGGTCACCAGGCGGGCGGTCCCTTCCACGTGGTTCTCGGGGGTGGCCTCCTCGGGCTTCTTGGGCACCTTCTTGGCATCAGCTTTTGGTTTCCCTGGCTTCATGATGGGCGTCTTACTCACGGAGATTCCAGGATCACCGTCACCGCTCGCAGGGCCGCTGGTGGCGATGGACACGATGTGGTTGGTGGCTTCGATGGACTGCTCTAAGACAGTCTGGTTATTGCGCTTGATCAACTTCAGCTTGAAGTTGGTCTCCCCGGGGTGGAACTTGGAGTTGTGGTCAGACAAGGAGTCGTACTTTTTGGTTGTGAAGTTACATTCGGCACACACGTAGAGGGGGTTGAGAATCACGTTGGGGTGCTGCATGTCGACGTGCTCTGTGAACTCGTTCAGGTTTTGCGTGGAGTAGGGGCAGTATTTGCATTCATAACCACCTTGGAGTTTTTTGGATTGGTTTTCCCCTGTAGATTTCACCTCTATCACTTCATTTTCTTTGGAAGAGTTTTCAGGTTCCACTGTCCAACCGTCCTTGGCTGCCTCAGGCTGTGGAGTGCTGACTCCTTTCTCTTTGGCCCTGTCTCCTTCCTCGGGGACACCCTGTTCTACTACTTGTGGTGTCCGAACCATGCACGGGGTGGTGGATTTCCGCTTGCTCGCCATGCCGCCTGTCTGTGTGCTTAATTTGGGGGGAGGTGGGACGGGCAGGTAGGAAAGGGGCAGTGAAATTTTTGGAACAAGTAAGATAAAAGGCTTTGGGCTTTTATTCCCCCTCCAATGGCTTTGGCTTCCCTTGAATGCTGAAGTCTAATGTTTGAGTGTTGAGAATGATCTCAGCACAGAAAATTGTCACTGCTCCAATGGCTACACAGAAGAGACAGCATCATATCTGTGGGACAAGAACAAAGACAGGGTCAGTGTTTTTCCATAAGGCGGAAGAAACTAGCATTTCTTTCCAAGCCACCCCAACTGGCACCCCAAACAAAGCAAACACCTAGGTAAGGACAGATGGTGAGAGCGGGGCACATGAAAATGAAAGATCATACTCTTCTCTTCCTTTCTTTGGAAACGCCAGTGGGAACTGGCCCAGAGCAAGCAAACGAGGGCGCAGGTCACTCACTCATGTTTAGAGGCAAACAGATACAGAAAAGCAACAAAGACACTGAGTGGTGGGCGGGCTGCTGGAGGGGATATTGAAGACGAGATGTCACTGAGCACTCAAGCTACTTTAATCGATGCTACATCAGAAGCAAGACGGGTACCTGGGGCCGGCAAGTGGCATTTACACGGGCATTAGAAAATGGGTTTCAACATTTGTTTCTTATCCTAAGAGTAAAACCACCAGTTGAGAAAATCCAGAAAATGCTTTGATGTATAAAGGAGGAAAAAAATCACCCCAAATAGTGTAGTTCCTTCCTTTCACTCATTGAAAGGTTCCTCGTTTCTATACATATTAAGCAAAGTAATGATTTTTAACAAATGGCTGCATGGTATTATCTTGCAGAGATAGTCCACACGTGATGTGTTTAGCCATTCAACTTCTGTTGGACATTTAAGTTACTCCCAATTTTTGGCTCTTCTCAACGAAATTATAGTCAACACCCTGAGTCCTTNGAACTATGGAAAATATTTTTCTGACATTTCACAAACTTTAACTCTTCTCCAAAGCCATCCCTAGTGACGGGCTGGAAATTGTCTGAGGTAGCAGAGTGAGTGAGTACTTGCGTCTTAGTTCTTGTGTGTGGCTATCAAGAAACGGCCAAGTCCTGTCGGTCCAGCCCGAGTGGGAGGGCTGCTCTCCCTGTGGTTGGGTCAGGTGCTGGCCTGACAGACGAGAGGTGGCCTTGAGCCTCCACCAGCCCCGAGCTGAGGAACCCAGGGCAAGTCTCTCCGAGCCTCAGTTTTGCCCTCTGGAAAATGGGAAGAAAGCCATACCTATCTCACGGGGATGACGTGAAGTGTAAATGATTTACTGGATGTGCTTGAAGAATCCCAAGCACGTGGCGCAGGCCAGTAAATAGAAACTCTTAGTAGTAGGAGTACTGGGATATTCCATCTGGCCAAACATCGAGGCATATGTCTGGCAATGTGTGGTTCAAGTATTCTGACTCATGTTTCGGAGAGGAGGAGTTTACTGTTCAGCCTCTCAGCAGGACAGGTCTCTCAATGGATGGCTCGATCCTTGGACCCAGAGGACGAAGCAAGACACACAATTCAAGGTCTGGAAAGGACTCCTTATCTTTCTGTTTAACCTCAAGGCTGAGGGAGGCTGGCCTAACTCGACCGCTGTCGTAAGCCTTGTGAAGCTTTAGCAGCAGGGACGCTTAACTCCAACCGAGGGGAAGCCCTGGCATCTGCTCTCACCTGCTCACCCAAGTTCATCCTCTCTCTCTCTCTCTCATATATACATCCCATAACACCTTTCCCGAGGCCAAAACTGTGCATTATTTTCAGGATTATTACATGTGTAACAACTGAACTCAGCTGCAGCTTCCTAAATAAATATGTGTTTAAATAAAGGCATCACTGAATATTTATGAATTTCAGGAGACCCATGTGTTCAGTTCATAGAAGCTGTGAAGTCATTTGGAGGGATTTCTTCCAAGTTGAAAGGTTCCTTTAAAGGGTCCCCCATGCAGGATGNGTTTAAATAAAGGCATCACTGAATATTTATGAATTTCAGGAGACCCATGTGTTCAGTTCATAAAAGCTGTGAAGTCATTTGGAGGGATTTCTTCCAAGTTGAAAGGTTCCTTTAAAGGGTCCCCCATGCAGGATGCCACCACCAGCGCGGACTGCAGCCCGTCGCTCCATACAGTGGCACCTCGGAAATATCAGGAAGCCAGTGAGAGATGTCGGATGTCACCAGGTGTCGAGCAGACCTTAGCCTCTTGTTTGGGAACCTTTTTCAGCTCATGCTTGTGGTGTTTACCATAAAGAAACATAAAAGGGGGTTCCTGGTTGTTCCTGATTTTTTTTGCGGGGGAGAAAGGGGAAGAGAACAGCTCCTTCAGCTCTGAATTGTCAATTCTTAACACCCGAGGTATTCCCCACCTCCCAACTCTGCCGCTGGGGGCGGGGGGTTCAGCCAGAAATGGGGAATTTCTTCTGTTTAAATAGAGAGGCAGAGACAGCAGTAGCAGCCAGGGCTCTGGAGTGGAACTGAGGTGCGGGCTGGGAGAATGTGGTAAGTTCCTTGGTTTCTGAACCTCAGTTTCTGGATTTATAAAAATCTAGAGGGGGGCGCCTGGGGGCTCAGTAGGCTCAGTGTCTGACTCCTGGTTTTGGCTCAGGTCTTGATCTCAGGGTCGTGGGATCGAGCCCCAAGTTGGGCTCCGCGCTCAGCAGGGAGTCTGCTGAAGATTTTTTTTCTCTCTCTCTCCCTCTGCCCCTCTCCCCACTTTCTCTCTTTCTCTCTAGAGTGGGAACATAAATCTTAAAAAAAAAAAATGTAGAGAAGCTTCCCTGTCAGAGTCACTAGGAGCACTGAATGAGACCATCTGGGGCCAGAGCGCCTAGCTCCGCCTCGGTCCTCAGGAGGCCTTGTAGCCCCCCTTCTGCCCTTCCCGCCAAAGCTTCTCTCTGTGGTTTTCGCACTGTGTCCCCTCTTTGTGTTTCTCTCGGGCCTCAGGTTAGTGGCAGCCAACACAGGTGGGCATTGCCAACTGCTGGCGGTGGTACAGCTTGGGGGAGAAGGGATGGGACAGGCGGCCTCAGGGGCCTCTGGGGAGCTGCCACCCCTAGACAACCCCCTCTCAGGGTTGGGGATCTGGATGTGCCATCCGAGCTCCCTCGGGGATACCGGGACACTTCACATTCTCATATTCAAACTCAGCACCGCGACTGGTTTGGAATAGCTTTGCCTGCTGGGGAAAACCATCGTCTTTTCTTCCAGTTGCCCTTCCTCCTCGTCTGCTGAACCCCACACTCGGCTTTCTGGCTATGCCCAAACTCTCGTGGTTCCTCACCTGCACCATTCCGTCCTTTGTCTCTGGAACTCCGCCTTGTCTGCTCCTTCCACATGCACCGCTCTTCCCTGTGGGCGCACTGGCTAACTCCTTCCCCTCCGCTAGCCCGAGACAGGTGTCCTTTCCTCCAGGAAGCCTGCCCTGCCCTCAGCCTGGGTGCCCCTCACCAGGTGTGACACAGCTGTGTACGGCTGTGTCACATCAGGAATCGCCCCGGCTAGGAAAGAAAAGAGCCGTTTCCTCTCTCCTGGGCCTGACCGAGCTCCACATGACTGCAGACTCTGTCTTCTTCATCCTGTTACCTCGGTGCTTAGCACAGAGCCCGGCACACAGTAGATGTGCAGAATGGATCTGCTGAATCGAACTGAACCCTATTGCCTACTCCATGGCAGGAGGAGAAAGCAATCAAGTAGGCGTCTGTCAGGCCCTGGAAAAGGTCAAGGACAGAAGACAAGGCAAGCCAGAAGCTTTCAGGCAGATTCTGATTAGACAAAAAAAAATTGCTCCCTCATTTCAACAAGGGAGATATGGGCTGGGCTGGCAGGGTCTCAAAAGAAGGCAGGAAAATAGCCAGAGGGAGGAAGCAAGGTAGCCAGATGGTGGGGGGCAGGTGGTAGTATCGGTGGCCTCCATAGCCTTTAGCCCCCTCCTATCACCAGCCCCTCCCCTCCATGTTGCAGCCTCACGTGTAACCCATTACCACTCCCTCCTGAAAAGTCGGGGGGTTGGGCGGGGAGAAGACTTGATGGAATCTGCAATTGGCTGTTCCTTGATGGAACTGGCTAAAGCAAGGTTTCCAGAAGACTTTGTTTTGTTGCCAGGCACCTTATCTTACTACAAAATAAATGAATCGATGAGTGGGTGACCAGTCAAAGTTGTCTGAACTCATTAATAGAGGTATGGAAATTTCCAGGGCTCCTTTTGGGACCTTATCAATCATTCTAGAGGTTCCTACCTTTATTTCATTATTTGTAAAGATGACACCAGGCGGGGCGGGTGGGGGGAGAGTCCCCTTCTGTTGCCTTTTAAGCGACCTCTGGAGAAGCCCATTTGGGCAGATTGTAAATTGCAAGTCCTCCTCCTGGTTCCAAGCTGCCCTTGGAACGTTTCAGCTTTGGCCAAGGTGATCTTTGCCTCCTGCACCCCTCTCCCCACTGCCCCCTCTCTTCTAAACCCACCACCAAGCAAGCGGCTGGGCTTTTAGGCCCTGATGTGCACAGACCTCTCATGAAAGCACAAACACCAGGGCTTGGGTGGCATGTCCTGTCATGTGGATGACATGGCCATTAGTAACCATGGTAACCTCCCTTCCCAGGCTTTTGCGGCTCCCCAGGCCTCATTTACATCAGTCTCTTCCAGATTTGAAGGGGTTCCAGGGACCCAATCAGCACAATTATAAGCTGGGTTACTTAGTGAGATCCGTGCCTCCCTTTAGCCACGCCAAGGCAAATACCCAGACCTGTCAGATTAAAAGAAACAACCCCAAACCTCTAGCCAGTAAACTTGGTTAACTACTCTTAAAAATCCAAAAAGGAAAGAAAATGAATTAAAAAAACCACGTAAAGAAAAAGGAAAAGACACATCCTTTTCACGTTTGTTTCTTACAGCAGTGAACACAAAACAGGTGACGGATGTGTCCTTCCATGTAGACTTTAGAATGGACAGGCCCTGGAGGGTGGTGTCACCCATCAGCACAGCCCTGCAAATGGGGACACAGAATCTGCCAGCCCCTAGTGGGACAGGGAAACTGAGGAAGTCCATAAAAGTCTGCTTTTTGCTCCCATTCCTGCTTCTGTTCTCGTGAGGACCTGCACCCCCACCCTACACACGCCTTAATGTATGTCCTCCTTGTAAGGGGCAAGGAGTTAATGATTTCTCTGGAGCCTTCCAGCACAACAGATAACACCCCAGGAATGACCAGGCGAGGCCGGCATGCCCATACGCCTATTCCAGACCACTGGCGCTGGACATCTTGACATCGAGACCCTCTGGCTCTGGGGAATGAGTGACTTGTGATGACACCCTGACCCTGTCCTTGTTCTGACCAATTCCTGGGTGCCTGAGAGGCTACGTGCCCTAGACCACAATCGTCAGTAAACACCCCAGACCCCAGGCACAGCTGGGACTCATGCTCCTTTCCTGAGTCTCCCAGACCCTCCATCTGTATCTGCTCTCTACTTTGAGTAGACTCTGCTCTCACTTCCTGCTGGCTCGCATCTGACTTCCATCCTACGTGAAGCCAAGGACCCCCTTGGAAGGTCCTGCGGGATCCCCTCTGGGTCCTCTGACCCGGCCTGCTGGCATCACTACTACTTTTCTTCCTCCTAAAAACAAGACTCTACAAAGAACCCCTCCTGTGTGTCAACATCTCTGGCCCCCCCCCAACCTCTACTGACCCCCGCAATAAAAAGAAGGAAAACCAGCATCCTCCCCTCGTTCCCTGATGGCGAGCAGGTGGAGCTTACCTGTTAGGCCTGGCCAGCCTCGGCAGGGATGCTGTCGGAGTCCGAGCCGGCCAGTTCTGCGGTGCCCTCGGCTGCGGTCTGACTCCAGCTATCGGACCTGTCTGAGATGGCGTCCTCCTCTCCGACCGTGACCTCGACCCAATCCACGACACCCGACTCCTCGTTCTCGTCGCTGCCCGGGCCGTCCCGGCTGCTGCCCTCCGACCTGTCCGAGGGGGCTTCTGAAGGCTTGGCCAGCGCACCATCTTTTGGTTGCTCGTTGCTCACTTTCACCCTGGGTACCAACTTCTCCAAGTCCTCTTCGCAGAGCTTTTTGGGGTCCCTATAATGGGGCTGACCCGCCTCACTCCCGTTCTTTGGGTTCTCGGCGACGCCGGCTCGCACGGCTTTCCTCTGCGCCGCGTCGTAAGCGTGCTCGCCTGCTAGGTGCTGGGGCTGGGGCTGGGGCTGCTCCATCCACTTCAAGGTCCCGGTCTTTAGCAAGCATCTGTTCTCCTTGAACCAACGCACAATTTCAGTTCGGACCAGGCCGGTCTTGGCTGCCAACTGGTCGTACTCCTGGGGGGTAGGCCACTGGGTTCTTGCAAACGTGCTCCTCAGGAGATGGACCTGTTCTGGATTTTTCGTAATTGCTGGTGAAGGGCTGGGCAGAGAACTGGCCAGCTGGGCCCCGGAGAGCTGGTCGAGCCGAGACAGAGCACCGTTGGGGGCCACCACGTCTTGGCCCTTTTTGCCAGCCCCCATGGAATCCAAGACAGCCTGCTCCATGCTGTCCCGAAGCTTCCGTCTCTCTGAGAACCAGGATTCAATCTCTCTCCTGCTCAGTTTCGTGTCCACCCTTAGCCTATCCAGTTCCGCTTGGGTCGGGAAGGAGCTTTTCAAAAAGCTGTCTTCCAGGATTTTAACCTGACCCTGCGTTTTTTCTTTGAATTTCTGTGGGGCAAAGTCTGGGTATGCGTGGTATGTGCGGCCGTGTCGGGAGGCTGCGATGGCCAGCTGGTCTTTGGCAAGGGATTCGCTGGTGATGTGGACGATGCCTCTTTGACACCGGTACCGGTGGTCGCTGAACCACTTCTTGATCTCGCTCCTGGCAAGGCCGGTCACCTCAATGAGCCGGTAGACCTCCGCGTCATCAGGGAACTGGCTCTGGAGAAAACTTGCCTTGAGATGGGCAATCTGCTCCTTTGTCTTCTTGCGGTCGCTGGCCGGCGTCAGGGAAGGGTTGGCCACCTTGGGTGGGGGCTCTGGCACCTGAGCGATGTGTGGACGCTTGGGCTCGGAGGCAGCCTGGGGAGTCACTAAGGGTCTCTTTTGGCCGTGGTTAGTCACTCCGGCCACGGCGAGCGTGATGGGGGAGCAAGAGACAGTTGTCGACCCGCTCGTCACCTGAGTCAGCACCAGGCTGGTCTGGCCGAGAATCTGGCACGGCAGAGCTGTCTGGAGGATGGGCTGTGACATCTTTGTGGGGGCCAACTGGGCTGGCAGCACGGTGATCGTCGGGGGTACCGACTGGATGGTGCCATTAAACATCTTTTTCCGGGCCTCCTCCACCTCCTCTGGGGACCAGCTGATGCCGTGCTTCAAGCGCTGTGTGGCAAACCAGATTCTGATGTGCTCCTCTGGGTGTTTGGAAGCTGCGGTCAGCCAGGACAACTCAGCCTGTGTTGGGTAAGGGAACTTGTTGAAGGAGTTGATCATGGTGGCATTCGTGTCCAGGGCGGAGTTGTATTTGGTAGTATTCAACGGGACGGGGACCTTGGGGACAAGGTTGATATTTGGTGGGAGCTGGACAGAAGGCATGACGTGCCCTAGCGTGTCCTGGAGGAGCTCCACGCCTCCGAGTCTCGACAGGATCTCAGCCGCGTCGGTCACCAGGCGGGCGGTCCCTTCCACGTGGTTCTCGGGGGTGGCCTCCTCGGGCTTCTTGGGCACCTTCTTGGCATCAGCTTTTGGTTTCCCTGGCTTCATGATGGGCGTCTTACTCACGGAGATTCCAGGATCACCGTCACCGCTCGCAGGGCCGCTGGTGGCGATGGACACGATGTGGTTGGTGGCTTCGATGGACTGCTCTAAGACAGTCTGGTTATTGCGCTTGATCAACTTCAGCTTGAAGTTGGTCTCCCCGGGGTGGAACTTGGAGTTGTGGTCAGACAAGGAGTCGTACTTTTTGGTTGTGAAGTTACATTCGGCACACACGTAGAGGGGGTTGAGAATCACGTTGGGGTGCTGCATGTCGACGTGCTCTGTGAACTCGTTCAGGTTTTGCGTGGAGTAGGGGCAGTATTTGCATTCATAACCACCTTGGAGTTTTTTGGATTGGTTTTCCCCTGTAGATTTCACCTCTATCACTTCATTTTCTTTGGAAGAGTTTTCAGGTTCCACTGTCCAACCGTCCTTGGCTGCCTCAGGCTGTGGAGTGCTGACTCCTTTCTCTTTGGCCCTGTCTCCTTCCTCGGGGACACCCTGTTCTACTACTTGTGGTGTCCGAACCATGCACGGGGTGGTGGATTTCCGCTTGCTCGCCATGCCGCCTGTCTGTGTGCTTAATTTGGGGGGAGGTGGGACGGGCAGGTAGGAAAGGGGCAGTGAAATTTTTGGAACAAGTAAGATAAAAGGCTTTGGGCTTTTATTCCCCCTCCAATGGCTTTGGCTTCCCTTGAATGCTGAAGTCTAATGTTTGAGTGTTGAGAATGATCTCAGCACAGAAAATTGTCACTGCTCCAATGGCTACACAGAAGAGACAGCATCATATCTGTGGGACAAGAACAAAGACAGGGTCAGTGTTTTTCCACAAGGCGGAAGAAACTAGCATTTCTTTCCAAGCCACCCCAACTGGCACCCCAAACAAAGCAAACACCTAGGTAAGGACAGATGGTGAGAGCGGGGCACATGAAAATGAAAGATCATACTCTTCTCTTCCTTTCTTTGGAAACGCCAGTGGGAACTGGCCCAGAGCAAGCAAACGAGGGCGCAGGTCACTCGCTCATGTTTAGAGGCAAACAGATACAGAAAAGCAACAAAGACACTGAGTGGTGGGCGGGCTGCTGGAGGGGATATTGAAGACGAGATGTCACTGAGCACTCAAGCTACTTTAATCGATGCTACATCAGAAGCAAGACGGGTACCTGGGGCCGGCAAGTGGCATTTACACGGGCATTAGAAAATGGGTTTCAACATTTGTTTCTTATCCTAAGAGTAAAACCACCAGTTGAGAAAATCCAGAAAATGCTTTGATGTATAAAGGAGGAAAAAAATCACCCCAAATAGTGTAGTTCCTTCCTTTCACTCATTGAAAGGTTCCTCGTTTCTATACATATTAAGCAAAGTAATGATTTTTAACAAATGGCTGCATGGTATTATCTTGCAGAGATAGTCCACACGTGATGTGTTTAGCCATTCAACTTCTGTTGGACATTTAAGTTACTCCCAATTTTTGGCTCTTCTCAACGAAATTATAGTCAACACCCTGAGTCCTTATTTCTTTTTTTTTTTTTTTTTTAAAGATTTTATTTATTTATTCGACAGAGATAGAGACAGCCAGCGAGAGAGGGAACACAAGCAGGGGGAGTGGGAGAGGAAGAAGCAGGCTCATAGCAGAGGAGCCTGATGTGGGGCTCGATCCCATAACGCCGAGATCACGCCCTGAGCCGAAGGCAGACGCTTAACTGCTGTGCCACCCAGGTGCCCCTGAGTCCTTATTTCTGACAACTACCTTTGGATGAAAGCTTAGCTATAGAAGCACTGGGTCCAAGAGTACGTGCATGTGACGTTCTCTTGACTCACATGGCCAACTCTAGCAACAGCCAGCCCTTCCCCTGGCAGTGAACGAGAATGCCTGACTCACCACGCTACCTACATGAAACAGAACTGCGAAAAAGCCTTGCCGATTAGATAGGGTTAAACCGTCTTAACATGCCTTTGTGCTTTCCTTGATTGCTAATCAGGTTGAACTGTTTTCAGAGAATTAGTTGCCATGCGTGTTCTTTCTTTTTGAATTGCTTATTTATGCCATTTTTATCTTGTGATGCTCAGTAGTTTTATTATTAATTTACAAGAGTTCTCTCCAGATTAAGAGTATCAGTACTTTATTACATTTGTTGGAAAATGTTTCTAGTCTATAATTTACCTTTTACTTTTCTATGTGGTGTTTTTCTTGTTTTACGTGTACAAATTTTAAGTTTTAGGCAGCAAATTTACCAACCTTTTTCTCTTGTGGCCCCTTTCATTATGATTTTATATGCAGAAAGTGATTCCTAGCTACAAGAAACAAACTGCTGGTTACCAGATAGGGGAGGGTTTGGGGGGCACATGAAATAGGTAAAGGGTAATGATTAAGAGGTAAAATCTTCGTTTATAAAAAAAAATAAGTTCTGGGGATGTAATGCACAGCATAGGGAATATAGTCAATGATATTGTAATAACTTTGTATGGTGACAGAAGGTAACTAGACTTATCATGGGGATCATTTCATAATGACAAGAAAACATGGAATCGCTACAATGTGCACCGAGGAAACTAACAGGATATTATATGTCAATTATACTTCAACAGAAAAAATAAATAAAAATCACTTGCACGTTAAAAAAAAAAAAGAAAGTGATTGCCTTGATAGCTGAGACATGTTATTCTACGTTTTCTTAGAGTGTTTTAGCTTTATTTGTTACATGTAACTCATCTGGAATTGAGACGATCTTGGGTTAAGCTGTAAGATACAATTCTAACCATTTTTCTTGAAAGTTACCAATTATCTCATGGCATGTTTTGTGTTATCTTTTCTCTTCTCGCTAATTTGTGAAATCATCTTTGTCATACATTAAATTTTCACATATACTAAGGCGTTTCTGCGTCGTCTATTCTGTGCCTCTTATCTAGCTGTTGGGACCCATACTTATGCCTCACTTAATTTTTTTTTTAATAGATTAGAGTATGTTTTAGTATCTGGTTGAGTGAATTCCTCCTTATCACTCTTTTTTTGCAAACATTTCTGGGTTATTTTGATCACTTATTCACATAAATCAATTCTCACAAATCAGAATCATCTGCAAAATCAAATCCTGTTAGAATTTTGATTGGAATTGCATTAAACAAATATTAATTTGGGAGTACAGGAACAATTTGCTTAATAGGAGTAGGATATGTTAACAGAACGCAAACTGGGGAACTGCCCGTGTTGAGCGTCTAAATGCATGGGCTGATACAGAGAGGCCCTTTCATTGTGTGGTTAGAGGAGGGAGATGTGCTTTGAAACATGTATAGCTGACATCCAGGGAGAAAGGGAATGGAAGAGATGGCATATCACTTCCTGCCCCTTCCACTGGCTTAGGTTTCAGTCCCACTGAAGAGAGCAGTCAAGGGTGGAGGTGAAGCCTTATTTTTATGAGCAACTCTGTGGGACTCTGTCCACACCCATCTGCTGAGGGGCTCAGGTGACAAAGCTGAGCTGGACTCAAGGAGGGGCATTTCCCCTTCTGAACCCAGGACCCAGCCATTCTAAGGAGGCTCCCTGCCCTGGAATTTCCATGCTGGGCAATGTCATCAGTAGTGGGTGAAGATCCCCCAGGGCACTGGTGAGGAGAGGACGCGGGGCACAGCACAGCAGAGGGGACCGTGTCTTTTTGCTGAGCACACCCAAATCGACCTCTCAGCCTCCCCATTCCTGCTGATTAGACTCTTACTTCCCCCTCGGCCATACACTGCCTCCTCCAGTTTCTCATCTCTGTCACTGGCTTGACCGTTGCTCATTCTGGCCCAAACCCTCTTTGTCTCACTCCAAGGGATCCATCAGCAATCCTGTTGACACTATCTCCAAAATAAATCTAGTATCAGACCCCTTCATGCCACTTCCCCTTCTCCCTGCCTTGTCTCAGCTACCATCATCTCCTGCCTGGAAGCCTGCGGAGCCTCCCGTGGCTCTCCTGCTTCCTTCCTCTCCAGAGCAGAAGGATGTTTTAAGATAAGAATCAGTTCACGTCACCATTCTGCATGAAGCCCTTTCTCCGTGCCCTTGTAACAGCCTGCAAAGCCTGGTACGTTCTGGCCCATGCTTCCTGTTCCCCCTTGAGCGTCACACTCCGGCTGCTGGAACATGTGGGTCCCTTCCGTCTCGGGGCCTCTGCTCCACATCCCGCCCCCGAGCTCCTCGGTGCTCATGTCTCCATTTAAGACTCATGCTGCCACAGAGAGGCCTTTCCTGACCGCCACCCCACCAAAATTAATGCCTCCCCCCATCACTCTATTTCCTTACCCTCTTTTGCTTTCTTCATAGCACTTTTCAATATTTAAGATTTACTCATACATTTTGTGGTTAAAGGAGGGAGGAGAGAGTATTTACCTACTTACTTATTTCTTCCTCTACAACTGTGCTTTCAATACGCAAGCCACCAGCCATATGCGGTTCTTTGAATTTAAATTAATAAAAATAAAATTAAAAAATCAGTTCCTCAGTCACACTGGCCACATTCCAAGTGCTCAAGAGCCACATGTGGCTGGTGGCTCTTGTACTGAACAGTGGGGGCTCTTTCTATCCTCGAGGGACCTTCTACTAGACGGCGCTATTTTGGAATATCAACTCCACAGATGCAGGAACTTTTCCCTGTGGTTTCCCCAGAGCCTAGAACCATACCTGGCCCATAGTATGCTTTCTAGAAATGTTGGCTGAAAAATGAAATTAACTGCAGGATGGCTACCTTGTAGGAACTGTAGCTGACGTGGGGTGAAGAGGCACAGCAAAATCTCAGTCCTGTGTATGCACATGTGTGTGTGCCCTTGTGTGTGCACCTGCGTCTGCGGGTACTGGGGCTCATGTGAGTGGAGGAACTCTGGAAGGGGAAGGGGGTCCTAAAGTTCCATGGAGGGTGCTCTTGACACAGTGAAAGGTGGCTAAATTTGCACACACTAGCCAAGAGACTTGGGCATTTGAAATACAATTTTTAAAAAAGTTTTGTTTATTTATTTATTTGAGAGAGAGAGGGAGAGCACAAGAGGAAGAAGCAGACTCCCTGCTGAGCAGAGAGCCCGACGTGGGGCTCAATCTCAGAACCCCAAGTTCATGACCTGAGCCGAGGGCAGACGCTCAACCGTTGGAGCCACCCAGGTGCCCTGAAATACAATTTTCAAGAGAGGGAGCAAAAGGAGACTTTTCTCCTGCAGAACAAAGCGGGCAGGAATGGGCACAGGGGAGAGGAGATTTTTTCTAACAGAAACTCCCCATATGTAGGATGATTTAAATCTCTAGGTAAATGAGGCCCAGAGGCGAATGAAAATTGTGGTAAAACATCCTAAAACTTCTCAATGTTCCAAAACCTGCATTTCAGAATAAACAGTATCTTCTAAAACTCACTGGGCAACCAGGAGTCCAGACCACAGCAGATCAAAAGGAAGGAAAGATGAAGGAAGAAAAGCGAGAAGTGGAGGCAGGGCTCGGAACACATCGGGCCTTTGAAGAATTCATCTCTCGGGGTCCCCGTGACGGAGCTGCAAGAACCAGTCCCTTCGGAAGAATAATCCTGGCACGGCGAGGGGGCGAGTGTCTACAGAACAGCAGCATGTGGCGTCTGTGTGTTTCAAAGCCTGAGAGCCACCGGCAAGGTCAGGACCAGAGCCGCGAAGGCTGGTCTTCGTCTTCAGACTCAGATGTATACCGGGCAGAATTGGCAAAAATAAACAAATGAACGAATGAGGGAATGAATGAATGAATGAATGAAATGCATGTGGAAACTCCCACGCAGCCCCTTCCATGCAGGGGGGGTGGGGGGGGTGAGTATCTTAAGAGACTCGCCCCGCGTTGCTGGTCTCTTCCTGGCCAGCCTCGCACGGGTCTGACATTCTGTGCCAACCTGCAAATACCCCACTCATGGGCAGCACCCCGTTGTCTGCTGGCTGCTCCAGCCATGGTGCCGAGGGCCGGGCAGGGGGGCCTCAGAAGGAATCCCTGCCTTCGGCGGTGGGGCCTGAGTAGGTGAGGACAAAGCACATTTGTGACGAAGATTCCGGGGCCCCGAAGGAGAGGAGAGGTCAGGGATCTCCTTCATCCGTGACCACTCTGTACAGTGCGTCCTTCTTTCCAGCTGTCCCAGCCCTCACAGCACGACGGAGACAGAGCGTGACAAGTTCACAGTTCATGGAAAGGGAGCCAAAGCACCAAACACAGACCCTTGCCCCCTCTGCATGTTTTGGACATGGACTTGGTTTTCCTTGTACCTGCTGCGGCATTTATCACACACCACCAAGAACCCGACGCGGAATGAGCAACAACAAAACCTTGGAACAAACAGTGTATCATGAAGACGGCAGCCTCTACAGACCATTACAAACATGGCCTTCCCCCTCACCACTTGGTGCTTCTTCCCTCATCACCCTCCGTGTTGTGGGCAGAATGCAATTTGATCAGAGTTCGGGTGTGGGCTGAGCCCTGTGCAGGTGGGAGCACGAAGAGGAAGAGAGCCGTGCTCGTGTCTTCCAGAAGCTCACAGCCGGAGTATCAGTCAGCCAGGCCTGCCGTGCGTAACAAGTACCCCAGAGCAGGTGGCTTCAACAACAGGCTGGAAGCCCACGACCGCGTTGTCTGTAGGGCTGGTGTCTCCCACAGCCTCCCTCCTCGGCTTGCAGATGGCCACCCCCCCGCTGTGTCCTCACACGTCCTTCCTTCTGCGTGTGTCTACTTCCTGATCTCCCCAGAAGGACACCAGTCATACTGGACCAGGGCTCACCCCTAGGGCTTCCTCACCTCTTTGTTTTATTTATTTATTTTTTAAAGATTTTATTTTTTTGAGAGAGAGAGGAGCAGACTCCCTGCTGAGCAAGGAGCCTGAGGCAGGGCTCGATCCCAGGACGCTGAGATCATGACTGGAGCCCCCCAGGAGCCCCTCTCCTCACCTCTTTAAAAACCCTATCTGCAAATCCAGTCACACTCTCAGGGGTAGGACTGTAACACGTGAATTTGGTGGGGGGGAGCGGGGTGGGGAGACACAATTCGGTCCATAACGGCCAGGCAGGGCAGTGCCGACCGAACACCTTCCGCGGTACAAAGTGATCTATTCAGGTAGTCGACAGACACGGAGCAGCAGGAGTGCAGACACACCTGGGACACCTGAGCGAACGGGCAGGAACAGGCCGAAGCCCGACAGCTGAGAAGCACTATGGAGAAGTCAAGCAGTGACGAGGCTGGGGCGCAGACTGGGGTGACCTGTCACTCTAAGCAGGGAGCTCAGGGACTCCCTCCACGAGAGGGTCGTCAGGGGGGCACCTGGACGCTACACAGACAAGGAGGAGAAACAGTTTATGAAACACAGAGCAGGACAGGGTGGGAGGAAGGCAAAAGGCCTCCCCGAGGAGGTCGTCTTCTTCTAGAAATGAAACGACATGACTCTGATTCACTGAAGCTCTCCTCACTGTGTGGTGAGTCCTCACAACAACTCTGCCAAGCAGCTGTTATGAGCCTCAGTTACCCAGGCCAGGGAGGCCAAGTGCCTTGCCCAAGGTCACATGGCAAGGTCATGGCAGAGCTGGGATTTGAACAGTCAGTCCAAGCTGAACCCGTGCTCTTGGCACACGACGTAGCCTCCGCCGGTTAAGCAGGGCTCCAAGGGTGGAGCAGGATCCTGGCGTAGAGAGAGAGGGCAGGGGGACCCCAGTCAGAGGCACGTACTCCCAGGCAGAGGAGACAGCAGGAGCAAGGACATATCCAAGGAATGAAAGGACTGAGGTCAGAGGGCAGGGTGTGAGGGTAGAAGCTGGGAAGAGGCCGCCAAGTCAGCTTGGGCCTTGCCCGTGGAGGGCCTTGAATGCCACGGTAAGGACCTGCCATTTCATTCTGCTGCTCACAGAGTCGTGGAAGCAGCAGGGTCTTGGAGATACGCTTGTGGGGTGGGGGGGTGGGGGTGGCAGGAAGAGAAGGCACATCAGTGAAGGTAGGAACCCCCAAACCGAGCAGATGAACAATAAGCTGAACTAACCCCAAATTAAACAGTGAGGGCGCAGGCTGCCAGAGACACTCCTCTCTCCATCCTGATGTTTGTTCGCTAAGCACGTGTCGAGGGCTCTTCAATTTTCATCTGGAAATTTCTCCCATTCGGTCTGGACCTCCTTCCCCATGGCTGGAAGATTCAGGTCTGAATGTGGTAAAACCAATTCTCCCTCAGTCATTTCCCAGTAACAATGACAGCTAACATTCACCAAAGTCTTAGTACATAAGTGTCTCGTGTTTCACTCTTCGAAAACCCTCTGTAGACGCTGAGGTTCAGAGAGGTTAAGGAGGTTGGCCAAGGTCACGCAGCCTGGAGCAGCGTGGGGACACAAGCTTTATGGGGATCTTGTTAAAATACAGATCCTGCTTCAGTAAGTCCAGGGTGGGACTGGGATTCCGCAGTCCCCAGGGGAGGAGGGCGCTGCGGACTCGAGCCACAGGAGCCACACGAGGAGCAGCGAGGCTCTGGAAGCCTCCCCAAGGACACACCTCCCCGCTGTTGTCCCTCTTCACCCCCTCCTTTCAGGAGAAAGGGCGGTCGCATTTCCTGACCTCTCCCTACAAGTGGCCTCAGGGGCAGTAAAAATGGGTCAGACCGACAGACCAGTCCCTGGAAACTCCGTCGTGAGGCTGTCAGCTGCGAGAAATGTCCAGGCTCCTGACTTCCCTAGGAACGCATGCGGGGAGGGGGGAGGTGAAGCATCAGACAGCAGAGACCCCTGTGGCTGGGGGTCTCCAGCCCGAGGGGGAGCAGAGGTCAGAGCCAGCCGAGCAGCCCAGGCCCCTCAGGCCTCCCAGGCCGGTGTCGCACCTACCCGGGGAGCACATGGGCCGCTCGCAAGGACTCGGACCTCGGGGCTTCGCCGGGGACGCCACTTCTCATTTCAGGGCTTTTCACTGGGGCTGTCAGAGGAAATAACAGGGCTGTCGCTGGGCTTTCAAAGGAAGCATCTTGTCAAGACATCAAAGCCGAAAGAGATGCTTTTAGCTTTGCTGGGTCTTCTGACAGAGCTGTTAACAGATTCCGCCTCCGTTCATAAGGGTAGACCTTGTGCGTGTGCGTGATTGTTCCTTTATGGTCTAAAGTCACAACATCCCCCCACCCCTCCACTGTCCCAGAAGAAGGAATTCAGAAGGGTAGGTGCGTTGTGGTGGAGCTGGTTGGCAGGTGGGGCAGAGAAAGGAATTGGACGCAGGGGTCTTGGGCTTTGCTCTGCACGCCCGGCCGCCCAGCGCGCTCCTCAGCCTTGCCCTATTCCCTCATCTGTTACATGGGAACTGCTTTTGAAGTGTCACTGGTGGCCCTGAGTTAGTTCCTGAGTTTTACTGATTTCTCTCCAGGCTACTTAAATCTAAACTTGAATTTTGCCGGGGGGCGGGGGCTACAGTGTGGCTCCCAACCCATCAGTTACCACCTGGGTGCTTTGAAAAATTCCCCCCCCCGCCCCTTGCAGACTTATTAAACCCAAACCACCAGCTAATGTGCCGCCACATTTGGTGGCCTGGGCAGGCCTAAGTCACCTGGCCTCTCCTAATTCAGAAAGTGGATGGGTGGAGGCCAGCTCTACGCCGTGAAGACGAGAGATGTTTCTTACTGCACTCCATGTCAGTCTGGAGTAGAATGGCGTGCCCCCAAGGGCAATGACAATTCAGAGAACAATGCAGAAGTGAGGGAAGAACTGCACAAAAGGGCGATGCTGGAAAAGAAGGAACAGAACGCAGGGTGCTCAGTAACATAGACACAACAGGTCCATAGCAGCAGAGCTGGTGGCTGGGGGAGGGGATGCTTTCTTTTTTTTTAAGATTTATTTTATTTTAGAAAGAGAGAGAGAGGGAGAGGGAGGGAGAGGGACAGTAGGGGAGAGGCAGAGGGAGAGAATCTCAAGCAGACTCCCCCCACTGAAAGCAGAGCCTGACACGGGGCTCGATCTCACGACCCTGAGATCCTGACCTGAGCCGAAATCAAGAGTCGGATGCTCAACTGACTGAGCCACCTGGACACCCTGGAGGTGAACTTTAAGACACTGTTTCTTGTGTTGTTATGGGTCGGTTGCTCAGCCGAACAATTTTTTCTCCCCCTGAAGAAGGAGCTTGCTGATCTGGTTAAGCATGGACAGGATGGTGTAACGAGATGCCCTTTCCATGCATAATCTCTGTTACCCCATGACACCAGCACGTGGCCGTGATCCCCATCTCACAGATGAGGAAACAGGCCCGGAGAGGTCACCGGCTTGCTGGAGAGGGTGGGGCCCCACAGTTCTGGCTTTACACCCACCGCCTGGTCCCCGGAACACACAGCTGTTCTCTGTGAACAATTCCATTTCCTGACACTGAGTCTATAAATTAGATTTCTCACAAATTCTGAGTGACTTTCTCCCTCTGGGAGTGTTCAAAGGAGTAAGATTTTAATTGAATTGTAATGTCTTTTTCCACTTGTTACTTTGAGATGCTCTCTTAGGTAGAAAAAAACTTGCATGGCGTCCTCTAGCCAAACCAGTTTCAGGGGACGCAATGAACTTTGTGGCCGCCCCATGCAGCCCCCATTAGCGTCACCATGCATTTAGACAACACGGGGCTCTGCGTGGGGGCTGGTGGCCTGCTAGCAGTGGGGTAGAAGTGGTGACCCAAGCCAGGGGGGCAAAGAAAGCCAGCAGTGCCTGAGAAGGCAGACCCGTTCTAGGCCTCTGTGAGCCCGGAGCCCAGAATGTACTCATTTACTCAGAGACAACAGATTCCACAGCTCATTCGTTAGGGGAGGACCTGGCCCCCCACGGTCTTTCTCCCCCTCAGTACTTGCCACCAGTGCCCGCCTGGATCGTGGAAAGGGATGCAGGCTGGAGCCAGCTCTCCCTGGGTTTAAATCCCAGTTCTGCCACTTACTAATGGAGGTGTCCCTCCTTCTCTGGCCACAGCCAGGATGCCCACCTTCCAGGACCCAAACCCACATGCAGCCTGGAGTACTCCAAATGTTGAGCACTCATTCACCAGGCCAGCCTCAGTTCCACATCTATGAAATGGGGGGGATTCTCCACCTGCAGAATTGGGCTGAACGAGAACCTTTAACAGGGGCCTGGGTTCTCCACATAGGTGACTTTAGTTAGCGAGCTGGTATTAGTGGCAAAGTGAGGTTAAGTGTTACGGTTACGGTTTGTTCTGCCTGCCCCCCCATTTACCCTCCGACACCTTATTCCCCACATCCCCTTCTGAGCTGCCAACCCCCGGGGACGGTGCTCTGCACTCACACTAGCACAGCTAATCCACGTCGTGCCGCTCGGAGAGCTTCTTACTCATGTTTTGTTCATGCCCGTAGAAATTTCTATGGCAACTGTGCCAATATTTTTAATTTTCCTAACTTTGCCTGTCTATTTTAGAAGGTTTTGCCTTCTATCTTGTGAGACGATCAAGTCACAAGATAGAGGTCACCTTCTTCCCCATCTCCACACTCATCTCTTTTCTCTCCACTTCAGAGGGATAGCAGGTCTCCCCACGACAAGGCTAACCCCTCCACCTGGCCTGCTGCTCCTCAGGGACTCCAGCCCAGCACTCGTCGGCACTCTCAGCTCCTCTCCTTTCCCCGAATCCCCTTCCCTCTGGGTTAGGAACACCTCACGTTCCCACTTCCCTGAAAAAGTAAACAAAGCAAAACAGAAGTGAAAAGCAACATCCTACTCCCAAAGCTGCTCAATTCTGCCCTGGTCGACACATCTTTGAAAAAAAGATTTTATTTGTTTAAGAGAGAGAGAGAAGTGTGTGTGTGCCCAAGTGCGAGAAGGGAGAGGGAGAGAATCTCAGGCAGACTCCACGCTGAGCGTGAGCCCAGCTCAGGGTGGGGAGACCGACGCGGGGTGTGGAGCCCTATGTGGGGTGCAGAGCCCAACGTGGGGCTCCATCTCATGACCCTAAGATCATGACCCGAGCCGAAATCGAGAGTCAGATGCTTAACCTACTGAGCCACCCAGGCGCCCCCCCACACACATTATTGTACCAACTCTTGCTTTCTACAGCCGAGGTTAGGAGCTCAGGCCCCGAGTGAAGGAGACCTGCTTTCTACATCTGGTCCTGCCACTTGCCCCCTGGTGAGCCTGGATAAGTCACGTCAATTTACTGAAGCCTCAGCCTTTCTGTTTGTAGTGTGGGTGTGAAAATGGTACCATGTCAAAGGGTTGCCAAGAGTATCCAGTGAGCTATCTGGGCACATTTGTCTCTGGGTCCCCAACGTGATGAGCTCTGAGCTTGCAACACAGGGTCCCTGTTGTTGAGACTATGTCACCATCAAACATCTCAAAGGAAGTCTGAGATGACTGCGGCTCACCTTTTCTAGTACGGCCCTGCTCACCCCACCCCTCGGCATGTTCTGTCCTCCCTGCTCTGCTGCTGCTTTTCTCTCCAACTGCCAAATCTCTTCCCTGTCCCCGACTCTCTGGGGCAAACTGCCATCCCCCAATTCCTCCATCCCAAAGCTCTACACTCATCCTTGCAGACAGCTAGCTCCAAACAGCCTTTCCAGCCCCGGCTCCTCACTGCAGAGCCCCCGCCCTTCCGCTCCGACAGCTGACTGGCAGTGAAGCTGGACTGTGTGGATAAAGGCTGGAGGGGACATTCTCCACTGAAACCAGATTTTTTTTTTTTAAAGATTTTATTTATTTATGTGACAGAGAAACAGCCAGCGAGAGAAGGAACACAGCAGGGGAGTGGGAGAGGAAGAAGCAGGCTCCCAGCCGAGGAGCCCGATGTGGGACTCGATCCCGGAACGCGGGGATCACACCCTGAGCCGAAGGCAGACGCTTAACGACTGCACTACCCAGGCGCCCCCCTTTTTTTTTTTTAAACAAGGCCAAGATGGTTCACGAAAACCAAGGAAAATAATACATAAATTAAAAAACCAGATGAGGGGAGTGCATGGGTGGTTCAGTCAGTTCAAGTGTCCGACTTGTGATTTCAACTCGGGTCATGATCTCAGGGTCATGAGACTGAGCCCCGGGTAGGGCTCTGTGCTCAGCGGGGAGCCTGCTTCTCTCCCTCTGCCCCTCCCCCTGCTCTTTCTCTCTCCAAAATAAATAAATAAATAAATCTTAAAAAAAAAAATCCAGATGATCCATTAGTGGTCAGTTGGAGAACAGACTCTACTTGGTTACCCGACCTGGGAGGTGTCTAAAGGGGACATTCGGCAGAGGCTGGGATGGATGGCCTTCGAGTGTCTTCCAAGTGTGTATTCTGTGCGTCTACAACCATCGCTGGGAGTCTCACGGGCACCCCAAATATAATCCTTCTAGAACCATGGCTCCCTTGCCTCCCACACCTGATCTTTCTGTAATGTTCCTTAAGCCAAATAAAAGTCCCGTAATCTTCTCAGTCATCGACTGGAAACCCACATTCCCCTTCCCCCCGCCCTCCCTCCTCACCCCCCAGTTTATAAAGCACCCCATCTTCCTGGCTCTGCTTTCACCATGTCTCCCAAACCCGCCACTCCCCTGTGCTAGGTCAAGTTCTCCTCACGCCCTCCCTCAGCGGCCGCAGTCACTCCCCGCGTCTTGGCCCGGCCTCTGGGTTTCACCTGCTTGTGGCCGGCCCCACCTGTCCAACAGGCTTTCCTACCTCCTCTGGCAACGGCAGGTCACCTCTTAGCAGAGAAAGGCCCCTGCCCACTCTTGGTCCGGTGGGCACATGACTGGGGTCTGCGCACTCAGACCGTCTCATCCCCCAGCAACGATGAGCGATTCAAGGAAGGGCTCGTGACCCAAGCCGAGCAGTCAGAACCAGTGAGGTTCTTTCAGAACCAACTGGGGAAATGCGCTCCTTTCAAGTGGGGTTACCGAACCAACTGGATGGGATTGCCTGATTGCTAGTGGCCTTCTTGCCGCAGGAGGGGGAGCACGCCTGAGAGCCAGGCCCAACGCTGAGCTGAGAGAGGCAGACAGCGAGTCCTGAACACAGCCCGCTGAACGCCGCTCTGCCTGAATCCAACATACTTATGTCAGTTTGATGGGGTTTTCTGTCACCTGTAATTGAAAACATCTCGACAGACACAGTTTCAGGCCAACCTCCTCACTGCCACCACGCCTTTCTCAAACAGCCACTCTCAGCCTTTTCCTGCCATGAGAGACATGCTAGGTGACACGGCCATCTGCGACATTCTCTCACTCTGGTTGTGATGACTATTACCCCACACCATCCCCTCTCACTTAAGAAAGTCTCAGCATGTGAACGGGAGGGACACGCGCAGAGGGTTAGCCTTGCATCCTTGCTAATCAAGAAAACCACGTCAAGGGGCGCCTGGGTGGCACAGCGGTTGGGCGTCTGCCTTCGGCTCAGGGCGTGATCCCGGCGTTATGGGATCGAGCTCCCACATCAGGCTCTTCCGTTGTGAGCCTGCTTCTTCCTCTCCCACTCCCCCTGCTTGTGTTCCCTCTCTCGCTGGCTGTCTCTATCTCTGTCGAATAAATAAATAAAATCTTAAAAAAAAAAACCCACGTCATTCACAAAACGTTAATGCTTTATTTCTAGAAACACATTTCTTGCTGCTGCATACCTCACAACAGCTGCCATGATTGAACACTCTGTTTCTACACGCGAATCTGACCACAGCGTCCTTGTCTTGCAAACCCTGTGAGGAGCAGTGGGAGCTGGTGGCGAGAGGTGCTTTTCACCACTCAGTTCCATCTGGATGCCCCCTTCCCGTCCTCAAACATTCCTGGTATTTTCAAAGGGAAACATAGCAGAGGACCTGTGTTTTAGAAATAGAAACACGGGCCTTGGAAAAGAGAACACAACTCCTACATTCGTTCGTTCATTCATTCATCCATCCATTCATCCATCCATCCATCCATCCATGTATGTCTGCTACATCCCAGACACTGTTTTAGATCCTCAGGACATGAGACAAAAGATTCCTGCTCTCAAGGCGTCTCTGATCAAGATCAGAGGGGGAGACAGAAGATAAATGGAAAACAACTTATAGACCGCTGAGTGCTCTGCAGAGACTTTTGAAAAATGATGTGATGGCGACTGAACAGCCCCGTCAGTGAGATAATCAGGGGACGCCTCTTCGAGGGCCCGAGTCCTGGGCCTGTCTCTACTGAGAACCAGCCGCCTTGGCACAATAGTGCACATCAGCGACAACTGAGGAACAGACTCTCTGACCGAGGGGGGCGTTCTGTGTTCGCTGCAAAGGAATTTTCAAATGATTCAGTTATTATTTAAAAATTCTGTTCTCCCCAATGATACTTTTTTGAAAGGTTTTCAAAAGGTTCATTGAAAAGTACAACTTTTCACTCACCCATGTGAAAACAAAACTCCTCAATGGTTTTATAACGGAAGAAAGTTCTTCTTTTCCTTACTTAGGACAATCGAGGAATAGTCGGACATAAGTTGAGAGCTCCAAACAGCTCTGAAAAAGTTTTGGAGGAAGGGGGTGTCATCTGGGAGTCTAGATAAAATATTAGAAAAAATTTTAATCTCTAGGAATCGTTTTTATAAAGTGGATTAAAAACTGAAACTATAGCATACAGTTTTGGGTTTTTTGAAGTAGTTAAAATGAAGCATTGCCTTCGTGGTTTACAAATAAACGCTTTGCACCCAAATACCATACTCTGCTTATTTTTATTTTTATTTTTTTTTGAGTGAGAGCAAGCGGGGGCAGGCAGAGGGAAAGAGAATCTTAAACAGGCTCCATGCTGAGCATGGGGCTCAATCTCACAACCCTGTGATCATGGCCTGGGCTGAAATTAAGAGTTGAACGCTTAACCTACTGAGCCACCCAGACCTCTCCCCCCCACTCTGCTTTTAATGAAAGAAGCCAAAAGCTAAAGACCAGAATCAAGAAGGTCCACAGGGCATCAAAGTTGGAAGGTTCTGGGGCGCCTGGGTGGCACAGCGGTTAAGCGTCTGCCTTCGGCTCAGGGCGTGATCCCGGCGTTCTGGGATCGAGCCCCACATCAGGCTCCTCTGCTATGAGCCTGCTTCTTCCTCTCCCACTTCCCCTGCTTGTGTTCCCTCTCTCGCTGGCTGTCTCTATCTCTGTCGAATAAATAAATAAAAATCTTTAAAAAAAAAACAAACAAAGTTGGAAGGTTCTCAGAGGTGACCTAAGCTTGTCCATTAGGTGACACAAACCATGAGAAAGCAAGCATGGAGAAAGGACACAGAATCTTGTCCTTCACCATCATTGTAAGACTTCAAGTNTTCCCTCTCTCGCTGGCTGTCTCTATCTCTGTCGAATAAATAAATAAAAATCTTTAAAAAAAAAAAAAAGTTGGAAGGTTCTCAGAGGTGACCTATGTTTGTCCATTAGGTGACACAAACCATGAGATGTGGGGAGGGACAGAAAGCAAGCATGGAGAGAGGAAACAGAATCTTGTCCTTCACCATCATTGTAAGACTTCAAGTGCCTATCTCCTGGGACAGGTGGGTGAACTGTCTCTCAAAGGCAGTTGTGTCGGGGGGATGGGTTCTGCTGGGTGGCTGTCCGTCCTCAGCGTCACGGTGGGGTCAAGGAGTTTTGAGCTGAGAAGCCAGTAAAGCAGAGTGAGTCAGTCCACTGGCTTTGGAATTAGAACAAACTATGGTTTGAAGTGAGGCCCCACCCAACTCTTACCAAGTGTATGACATTGGCAAGATATTTCGCAAGATTTGATTTCTTTATCTATAAATCTGGAGCTAATGCCTACCTCTTAGGATTGTTAGGATGCCATAAATAGTATAATGCTTATAAAGACCCCATCGTGATGCCAGGTCCCAGTAAACGCTCAGTAAATGGTAGCAATGTCGATGATGACGTGATGTATAACAAACCTGAAATTATTATGGTAGCAAGAGTACGTCAAAGGCAAGGTGAATCTGATCCCCCGGAGGGGCTCGTGGGAGCTCCGAAGCAAGCCAGGACAACTGGGAAATTGTGTTTGTGTTGGCCTGGGTTTCATGTCACAAATCTATCACACTGTACCATCTTATTCTATCTCTCTCTCTGAGCAATACTCTTGTAAAAATGAAAAAAACCAACAACAACAAGATAAAGACACATGTTGAAACAAAGTGGCTTCCTTATTACCGCAGTTAATTCCTGGTGCTATCATCCTCACNTTATTATGGTAGCAAGAGTACGTCAAAGGCAAGGTGAATCTGATCCCCCGGAGGGGCTCGTGGGAGCTCCGATGCAAGCCAGGACAACTGGGAAATTGTGTTTGTGTTGGCCTGGGTTTCATGTCACAAATCTATCACACTGTACCATCTTATTCTATCTCTCTCTCTGAGCAATACTCTTGTAAAAATGAAAAAAACCAACAACAACAAGATAAAGACACATGTTGAAACAAAGTGGCTTCCTTATTACCGCAGTTAATTCCTGGTGCTATCATCCTCACCAAGGCAAAGCGGCCTTTTCCTGGGAAGAAAAAATCCTAACAGAAGCCACTACATACCGTCACACCCCCCACCAACACGGCAAACCAGGGCCGGGAGCTGAGCGATGGGCTTCTGAAAGCAGGAAAAAAAAATCTTGCTGAGACAGAAAGAAACAGGAATCAATTTTGGTTTTACGTGTCACATACATAAATAAATAAGGTGCTATCAAATGTTTCAGATGGGCCTGCTCTGATTTACAATCCATCAAATGCTGCTATCAAAACATTTAGAGAGGCCGTGAGACCACAGGGATTCGTCATATCGACAATTCCCGGTGTAACCTTTTCATTCCCCTCCTTGTGGCCGAGGCGCACACACACTCCATCTTCCCGGAGCCGGGAGACGAGTGAGATTTCTCTGTCCCCCAGGCACGGATCAGGGCGAGACGGGGCTTTTCAGCAGTCACTCGGATTCTTGTCAGATCCCTCTCCCCATCCTTCCCCCGACTCCTGTCTCCAGCCCCTCAGCTCATCCTTTGCAACCCTGAACCCACGGCTTTCTCTCGAACCTCTTTCATCTCCACCTCGAAGAGACTTCCCTTCATCTCAAAGCCCGGGATAAAGGCTGAGGGTTTACTCTTGCTCTCCAATAGAACGTTCTCCACAAAGCCGTTCATCCAAGCCAGTCTCCTCCCAGATAAATATCACGTGGGTTTAAGCCGCTCCAGGGCTCCGGTTCTGTGTCTCTTTATACAGGGCGTAGGAGGTTGGATCGTGGCCCCCAAAGATGTCCAGGTCCCAATCCCTGGAACCTGTGAATGGGACCCAATATGGCAAAAGGGACTTGGATGATGTGATTCAGTGGAAGACCTTGGGAAGGAGAGATGATCCTGGGTTACCCAGGTGGGCCTTAATAGAATCACAAGGGTCTTTATCAGGGAGGTAGAGGGGGGTTGTGGCTACAGATGAGGAGAAGGTGATCCCGGCAAGGGGAGACCAGCAGATGTGCTTTGAAGGTGGATGCGGAAGCCACGAGCCAAGGAAGGCAGGCGGCCACTGGAAGCCGGGAAGGAAAGGAAGCGGCTCCTCCGGAGCCCCNGCCCTGCCCACATCTTGGCTTTAGCTCCAGGAATTTGATGTTTGACTTCTGACCTCCAGAACCCTACGGGCATTTGTGTCGTCCTGAGCTGCTTGGTCTGTTACCGCCCAGCCGCAGGACACTAGCAAGGGGCCAGGTGACGCGGGGACACAGCCCGTGACCTTCCTCTCACCCCACACCACCTGTCCGTTGAGCTCCTCCCTGCTCCCGGGCAGAAGCCGGAGGCTGTGGTTGGCCGGCCCTGGAGAAGAGGGGTTGTCGGCCCTTGGGAATGAGCAACGAGCCGGAACCCTGCGCGGCTGGGCTCTGACCCGCAAGGCTGCATCGGTGCCCATACGACTGCCAGAGCTGGGACGGTCGCCTCCGCCCGGCGTTCTCAAACGACAGCCTTCAGAGGGACACGTGCGAGCACGCATGTACACGCGCCAGCTCGGCCTGCCCACACTACCTCCCAGGCAGGTTCATGCTTCGCCTGCCTCTCTCATTTCCCACTGCCACCCCCCTGATCCCACCATCTCTCATGGGGCCCCTGCAATCACTTCCTACCTCCTGCCTCCCCCCTCCTGCCTGGTCTTCAGCTTCCCATTCTTGGCCCCTCCTCCAAGTCATTTATCTTCCAGAAAGATCTTTTAAAATTATAAATCACATTAGCTTAAATATCCTGAGGCTCAGACTACACCCCAGAGGGTTTACAGTGGAATCTTGGGGTGGGGACTAGGCGTCAGCATGTTCTAAACTGCCCCAGTGATGCCAATGGAGCTGCCTGAAGACACCCAGGCCACAAGAGCAACAATGGGGCACACTCCCGTCATTACAACACTTGCTCTGTGAGGTGAATACCTTACTTTGAGCCTTGTCAGAGCTGAACTGTCTTTAAGGTGACCTGATCCACATATTTTTTTTTTAAAGATTTATTTATTTATTTATTCGACAGAGATAGAGACAGCCAGCGAGAGAGGGAACACAAGCAGGGGGAGTGGGAGAGGAAGAAGCAGGCTCATAGCGGAGGAGCCTGATGTGGGGCTCGATCCCATAACACCGGGATCACGCCCTGAGCCAAAGGNAGCCGAAGACAGACACTTAACCGCTGTGCCACCAGGCGCCCCCTGATCCACATTTTGCTTTTCGCTTCCCAGGGCTGTGCTGAGGATCAGATGAGCTGATGGGGACAAGGTGCCTGCCTGCCTTCTCCCCTTCCTCACCCCTTCCTCTTCTCTCCCTTTTCCTTTCTTCCTGCTTTTAAAGGCCATCTAAGGGACAAATGTCCTGGAGTAAGTCACTAAACAGTGGCACGTTCCTCTCCAGGCCCAGGGCTAATGGAGAGAGGCACAGGTCCCACAGCACAAACTCCAGCCTCTCCCACACAGCCAGCAGTTACAGTTCCCGACCAAATCCCCGGGGCTCCCCGGGGGTGCAGGCACGGGCCCCTTGCACGGCTGTGATCCATCATTGCCTAACAGTACTGGTCAGGCAAGGCCAAACCCAATATTTCTGGACAATTACGGAGCACAAATGACAAACCTCAACCTGGTCTTGTCCAGCCCCGCTCATTTCACCAGTGAGCACACTGAGGCGGAGAGAAGGACCACGTGGCCTCTGGCAGCCTGGGGACAAGGCATGCCTGACTGGGACCAGAAACACCCCTCTCCGACCAGGGCGGCTTCCCGTGATAACCCCAAGGACCAGCTCTGGGCTGAAGGGCGAAGGTGCCCATTGACCTTGCTGATGGGATGTCTTGGTGGAGGGACCAAGGCTGGGGGCTGCAGGCGTACTGGCCGCCCACTCCCACTCCCTCTTCCAACACAGTGGCCTGGCAGCATTCCTGGGCTCCCCGCTGTCAACAAATCTGAGGTGCAGAAGGAAAGCAGGAAGGGAAGGTCCCTTTTGGGATCACCTTTGTCTCAGGGCAAAATTCTTACCAAGTCAGTCTAGTATAGGAGGACTCTAGAAAAGTATCATTTTTTTTTTTTAAGCAATTCAAACTCGGGAAAGAACGTGTAAAGTTGCCCACTCTTCCAGAATTCCTCTTTCACGTTTTCTAAGCAATTTTGCAAACTGCTGCTCTTTGATAGACGATCACTGGCCCACCTGTTCCTTCTTGCCAGCAGTCCTCCCCACCCCCTCCACACCGATGATAATAACAGTGATGATACAAGAGTAGTAAGCACCCCTCGGATCTTGATGCGTTTACGCACATCGCCCCGTAGGAGCTCCTACTCCTGAGAGGGCAGAGCAGGAAACATTACAGCCTCGGCTTTCCCATGAAGCCACTGAGGCTGAGAACAGGTTCTTCTCAGTGATCCGATCTGGAACCTTCCTTTCACCCAGCTCTCTGGTGTTGTGCAAACGGGAGACACGGCGCTGAGCCGGTCTATTGAGATGGAGTAAGAACCCAAGCTGGATTCTTCCCTTACCTTGTGGTTTCCCTTCTCGGTGGAACGCAATATTAGTTCATTATAACCAACCACGTGGCCTCCATAGCTTCGTAAATAGTTAGGTCTCTACTGGCCACTGCTTACTGTATAGATCAGTGTGCGAAATGGGTACAGAAGTGTGTTATGGGTTTATAAGGACGGGAAACAAAAAAATACTTAGTGGATTCTTCTTCAGAGATGAGGGGCCTGTCATTGTGATTGCTTTGGCCTTTTCCAGAGGAATTTCTAACTGGCAGACTTAATGTGCCAATGTGCTATGACCCCAGGTCACAAATATAAAGAAATAGATGCTGAGGATATGAAGGTGCTAAATCACATGACTAAGAAATGGGGTTCCTTCTTAGCTGGCTGAATGGGTCACAATGGGGGGACATCAAGCTCTCTGCAAACCCAAAGCCACCTTGGCTACCTCCTCCTGTGCCATTCTCCATATGTGCGCCCAGGGTATGGTACATTAGCTCCCGAGTTTGTCTCGCCCTCAATCTGAATCCAAGCTCTATCATTTGTTTGTAACATTCTAGATGGTTCCCCACTAAAGCTATCATCACACCTCATCTGGGTTACTGACATGCAATGTCCTTCCTTCCTTCTCCCGTCTTGCACCTTGCTGCCTGCTGCCAGGTCAATCTCCCTCCATCTCTGATTTTACGCCAACTCTTATTTTAGTAATGACCAGCTGTGGCTCCCGATTATCTACTGAATCTCATCTGATGAGCTTTTGGGGTCTCCCAAGACATGACTCCAAGGCTCTTACCAAAGCTTACACACTCTTCTCCCGGAACCTTCTTCTTCTCTAGCAGGCTCTTCGCATCCAGTCCCTGCCAAATATTATTTAATGACTTGTCAGCCAGGCCACTAGTCCAGGCACTAGGGAATGACCTAGCAGTCCAGTTTCCCCTGATAAGCCAATATTCTCAAAAGCAAGGTTATCTGGCTCTTCACAGCCATTAGTCTGAAGTTCCTTTATTCACCTGGCAGATACCTGAGCCCCCACTAAGTGCCAGGTTCTATCCTGGGGTCTGGAAATAAGGAGCGGGGCAAGCTAAGCTTACAGCTGTACTCGGGAGTTTAAATCTATTAGAGGAGAAAGGAAATTACAGAAGCAGTGAGGATGCAAAGGTGCCGGGTGCAATTTTAGGGACAGTATGGGATGTCAGGGGTGAGAGGAGAGAAAGCTGGGAGAGTGGAGTCGGGGAAAGAGCCTCACTGGACTTTGTCCCCAGGATAATGGAAGGCCCCTGAATGGGGAGGGGGAGAGGTGAGGGGTGTGTGGCGGGAGTGATGTGCATTTTAGAAGGCACCAAGTTAAATCCCTCTATGCCTGGCTTTTCCACAGCCTGCATTCAGTTCTCCTGCTGTGTCCCCAGGAGTCCGACTTGAATGCGATGTGATTTTGATCAGCTAATGCCCTGGGTTCATGCTATTCACCTGTTCACTCTGTGTCACTGTGTCACTATGTCCCGGACACTGTACTAGGTTGTGAGCCTACAAAAGCAAACAACAGTAGCATGAACCCCCGAGGTAGGCTGAAGAATGGCCCTCCAAGAGATCTCCAGGTCCTACTCCCTGGAATCTGTGAAGGTTCCCTTACAGGGCAAACAGCATGGTGCAGATGGGAGTGAGTTAAGGATCTTGAGATGGGGAGATAATCCTGGATTATCCAGATAGGCCCTAAATGCGATCCTAAGTGTCTTAGTGAGGGAGGTGGAGGGAGAGGTGAGCCAGCAGAGAGGAAAGCCATGTGACAGGAGCAAAGGGCAGCAGGGTCAGAGAGAAGATGCTGGCTTTGAAGGCAGAGGAAGGGGCCACGAGCCGAGGAATGCAAGGAACACAGCTCCAGATGCTGGAAAAGCCAGGAAACAGATGACCCCCACAGCATCCACAGGGGGCAGCCCTCCAACACCTGGGGCCTCTTGGGAAGTTCCCTGTGACCCGTGGAATGTGCAGGAGAGCACACTCAGGCCTGGTTTGCACGTGGTTCTTCACGACTGCATGCACAAGCCGTCCAGAAGTGACCAACAGCCCATGAAGTGTGGTGAGGGGCCATGGAATTCTCTGGTCTTCCCAGGTTCCCCACGACCCTGAAGCAACTGGCTTGACAGAACCGTGGAATGACCTGAAGGTTCGGTCGCAGCAGCCACAGGGAACTAATATAATTTCCGTCCGCATGGAGCTTATCACCTAGTACAACGCGTAGCGCTTAATGAAGAAATCCTGCCGATTAATAGCTAATGACAAACCGACAGCAGCTGGACAGCCTGACTCTGCACAGGGAGAGAATTCTCCAGGGCAGGGACTCTCAACCTTGGCATCAGCAGGGGAGCTCCTAAATAGCCAGACCTTCAGGCCACCCCCCATGCCCATTAGGCCAGATTCCCTGGGGGTGGGATCCATGCGGCCATCGATGTTTTTATAGGCCCCTCCAGAGGATTCCAAAGTGCAGCCCCGTGTGAGAAGCCCTGGTCTCAGGCCAGCCACTTCCCAGGAGAGCAGAGCTGGGGAGCATGGGTGTGGCTTCTATGGGAGACACTCCAGGACGGGGGTTATTCCCACTCTGTTTCCCTGTTAGGTGTGGTCATATTCTGGGTTCTTCTCCCCCTTAAGCAGGCGTCAGAAAGTCCTGTCCTTTCTGTTTGCATCCTCCCCTCCCTCCCACGTCCATTCCCCCCTTCCCCTGCCCCCCATCCGGCCTTCCTCCTGTGTCACTGGAGCAGTTATGAGGGCCTTCCAATGATCTTCCACGCTCTGACACTGGGCTTTCCCAGGGCCTTGTCCAAACTTGCCCCTGTGATCTGCCTCAAAAACAGATCAAGGCCTGCCTTCCTCTAAACCTCTTGCTCCCTACTGCTCCCCAAATATGTCTGAATTCCTCAGCATCGCCTTCAAAGCCCGGCTGCCATCACCTAGGCTTCTGATCCATCCTGGCGTGTGCTCACCGTTTTAGGACCTGCTCTGCCCTCGTCCACCTCCAGGCCTTGCCCACACTGTTCTGTCGGGAATGGCCTTCTCTCCCAAATCTTTCTATTGAAGGCCAACCTAGCCTGTCTTCAAAGTCTAGCTCAAATCCCCCCTCCCAGAAGAGCCTCTCTGATTTCTCACTGTCAGATTGTTTGCTCCCTCCCCTATTCTCAAAGAATACAATCTGAACTTTCCATAGGCATCTATCAGTTATCTCTCTAGGTATCCCTTTTCCCTGGTGGGTCGAGAGCTCATTTTGGGCAAGGACCTGATCACCTTCATCCCCGTTTCGCCCACAGCTCTGAGCTGTGGGGCCTGCACAGCAGGTGCTCAACCGCCGTTTTCTGAACACCAATCACACACCATTACTTCATCCTCTATCCTGCACGTGTCCTTGGCCCCTGATGCAATCTGCAGAAGACAGGCCCACTAAGAACCTCACCTGGCAATTAGCTGACTTCAAGGGGGACAACAAATTAGTACTCCATGCGGCAACCACCCATGTACCACACTCCATCTGAATCAGTTTAACTCCCTCCAAAGCCCCAAATCTCAAATGCTGAGAGGTCAAGCTGAGACGGCTTCTGTGAGCTTTCCAATGGGACCACCCATATTTTCCTCAACAGCAGAATGTTGCTGACACAACTTTAAAGGAAAATGAGAGGCTTATCAATAATACTCCGGTCCTGTCGGTAGCAAAAGTAACTGCAGCAGGAACTCAGAGACCCCCGATGACCTGGCCACTCAGGGCCAGGACCCGAGGGGTAAGGAGCATTCCTGAACCTTCTGGTCTGTCTGGACCACTGGCTGTTCAACGATCGGCTGACTGGTTCATGTATTCCTTCCTCCCTCCCTCCTTCCCTTTAATAAAATAGGTGTTGAGGGCCTCGTATACGCCGGCACTGTTGTGGGCAGCTGGGAACCCTCCCCTCTAGAGCTTCTATTTTGGAGGCCTGGGTTATGACCCCTTGAGCAGAGAGGCTGGGCATGAGATGGCAATAGGGTCAGGATTTGATCCTAGCGTGTCTTTGCTCACCACCTGTTAAGGGTTGAATTCTGTTTCTGCTAAAAATATGTTGAGGTCCTAGATCCCAGTACATCTCAGGATGTGAGTGTGTTTGGAAATAGCATCTTTACAGAAGTAACTAAATTAAAATTAGGTCATTAGGGTGGGCACTTCTTCACTATGAGGGGTGTCCCTATAAAAAGGGGCAATCTGGATGCAGGGACAGACTCGCCCAAGGGAAAGACAATGGGAAGAGACATGGGGGAAAGACAGCCATCGACAAGCCAAAGCATGTCTGAGGATACCAGAAGCATGGAGGAAGGCCTGGAGCAGGGCTTTCCCTAAGTGCTTTCAGAGGGAGCCTGGCCTTACCAACACCCTGATTCAGACTTCCGGCCTTCAGAGCTGGGAGACGGTAAGTTTCTGTTGTTTTAAGCCACCTAGTCTGTTAGCAGCAGCCCTATGACACTAAATATGCCACCAAGAGCAGGGATCTTCTCTTTCTAGGCAAACATGGCCTAGGGAACCAGCTGGCAAAGCCTGGCCTGGCTGCTTCTGCCAATGTTGAAAACCTGGACCCACCTTTCATTAGGAAAGAGCACCGTGACTTGAAATGGAAGTGCCTCACTTTAAGCAAATCTGATGTGTGGTTTCTCTTGGCATTTACACTCAAGAGAGATCGAGGGGCGGTTGTGCTATCGTTAGGCATCTGTCAGAGAGCATTCCCATGGGTCATTCGCAATTAGGGGCCATTCTGAAATTCTGCTTTGCACGCAACTCTTTAAGAAGCCAGCTACCCTCTTCAAGTGTGCTACCAGAACTCCACCTTCGCCTGTGAGCAGGAATGTTGATCCACCATAAGCTTCTCAGACTTTCCTTCTAGGGCAAGCATGCAGCCAGGTGTGGTGACTTTGTGGCAGATTAGAGATGGCCACCAATTCTCTGACACTTCTCCCATTGAGAGGTGGGGTTCATGATCCCGTCCCTGAACCCTTGAATTGGGCCTGCCCTGTGACTGCTTTGACCAATAGAATGTGGGAGAAGTGACTCCATGACAGTTCTTAACCAAGGCTTTTAAGAGGACATGCAGTTTCTGCTTCCTTACCCTGGGAGCTCTGGGCCCCCATGTGAGCAGTTGGACTGCCCCAAGTCTGCCATGCTGTGAGGAAGCCCAAGCTAACCACAGAGAGAGAGAGAGAGAGAGAGAGAGATACTCAACCAGCCGCAGCTGTTTCAGCCCCATCATCTCAAGTCACCCAACTGGGGCCCCCACACATCACGAAGTACCCATGAGCCCTGGCTACTACACGCTATCTGAACCTCACACTCACAGAATTGTTAGATATACTAGATTTCTGTTTGAAACTCCTAAGTTTTGGTGTAGTTTTCAGGCAGCAATAGTGAGAACAGAGGCAGACCCAAGACATCAACCAAGAGTGTGAGAAGATGCTCTACAGCTGGACTTTGNTGCCCCTGACAGGTGGTTTTAAGAAGGAATTAACGAATGACAAGGAGAAGGCCTGAGGTTGTGTGGGGTCCACTCCTGATGGGCCACCGGCCAGCTCTGTTGCAGGACGACAGACACAAGCTGAACCGCCCCCTCTGCAGCACCGACAGCCCCCAGGGCAGATAGGAAACGTGACTAGAAGGCATGAGAATCTCTGTCACACAACACTGCTGCTAAGCGCTCCGTGCTGCCCACTGTGTTAGGTGCTTCCTGCGTTTTGCTCAATTTCACAAGCCCTTGGATGTAGGTGTTTTACGAATGTGGAAACAGCAGCTCATGGACCAGAGCTAGTCCATGGCAGAGCTGCGGTGCAGACGCAGGCTCCAAGGCTTGGCTTTCGGAAGGAACCCAAGGGGGTCCGAGATGGAACGATCTGGCACATAGAGTGAGGGCAGGAAGAGGGAACAGGAGGAAGGCCTTTAAAAGAAATCAACGAAATAGAGTCCAGTTCCTCCAAGCTACCCCTCGAACGGCTACCATGTCATCCATTTGGCCAACATGGAAGGTTCCAGACACCAACCTAGAAATCTCCAACAGTCTCTCAGAGTTCCGTGGGATGATGGCGTGAAAATGCTTTGCAGTCTTCTGTGGGCCTGAGAGACTGACGCTGTGTAAGCCCTAACATCTGCTGATTTTGTAAGTGGATATATTTAGTGGTGGAACACTTTTTCTTCCAGTTTCGTAACACTTAAAAAAAAAAATCCTGCTTGTCCTATTTTTTTTTCCTTTTCTTTCTTTCTTTCTTTTTTTTTCTTCATGAACTCGAAGTGATATTGCCATTCTTTCCATAGCAACACACTAGGATACGGACTCTGCTTTGCTGAGAGAAGTCTAAGTAGGACCCAGGAGGACAGAGAAGAAAATGCCGGCTTGGGTGGCAAAGAAACTGCTCAAACTTCAGCACCTAGAGGGCAGGCAGCCATTTTGGTAACTGAGAGCTGCAAGTGTCATCCCAGACAGACCCTGCTCCCGTGCTGCGTGCTCAGGGGGGTGCCTCCTACACGGGGGGCAGGCAGATTCTGGAAGCCCCTGTGTGCCCCTTCCCAACAGATCCTGACTCTGACAGTTGCACTCCCTTCCTTCAATTCTCTTTCCATCTTCTGATGACGGTCAGGAGGCAGCTTCAACTAGGCGACAACCTATTTTCAATACTTTTCATTAATAGCAACTCATCTCTCCTTTTTGTTTTTTTTCTTAAAATTCTTTATTTAAATTCAATTTCGGTAACATAGAGCATATCATCAGCTTCAGGGGTAGAATTGAGCGATTCATCAGTTGCTTACAACACCCCATGCTCATTCCATCAACTCATCTCTCCTTTTCCAATGAAGGTGGTTCTGGACCTTTGGCAAGGGGAGCGGGGGCTGGGAGAGCAGGAAAACCAGCCCCAACGCTTAGTCTGAGGTCCCCACATTCCCTCACTCGGCAGCCTTCCCTCCTCCCAATGGCCCCCATGGGGGGAGCATTCTTCTTGCCATTTCCTTAGGGAACTCTAGATCAGAACCTAGGAATCCAGGAGGGGCCCCATCTCAGCGAGCGCTATAAAAGCCCTGAGCTGGATGTGAAGGTCGGTGCTTGAGACTGTGGCTCCGTGGAGCTGGGCCACCTTGGCCTGGAGGCAGCGCAGCGGTGCCTCCCGTCAGTGCAGCCGATCCATTCTGCCCTTGCTCTTTCCAACGTGACCTTCTACCTCTCATTTCTATTCTCCGGGAGGCTGCTGGGGTGCCCTGGAGAGCACGTGGGCTGGAGAGGGCCAGGCAGTCATTAAAAAAGAATACTTTTGAAGAATATATAATGACACAGGAACATCCTCATATCATGTTAAGTGAAACACGAAGCTATAACACACTGGATGATTCATTTATGTGACATCTAGAAAGGCAAAACTATAGAGATGAAAACCAGTGGTTTCCAGGCACTGAGGGTTTGGGGGGCGACCACAAGAAGCACTGGGGAACGGCTGGGGGGACAGAATTGTTCTACAGCTTGATTTGGGTGGTGGTTATTCAACCACATGCATTTATCAAAACTCAAAGAACTAGGCATTAAAAAGGGGGAATTTCACTGGATGCAAGTGGTACCTTAATTTTTTAAAAAGGCCAAAAAAATGCAGCTATACACAAATATATACAATTCCAATTTTTTGCAAAAACACACAAACATTGGTAAAAAACGCAGGTGCTGTTAACATTGACTCTTTATAGCATAGGGATTATGACGTTTAAATTTTCTGCTTTATATATTTTTGACAATTTCTATAATAACCTGGATTATTACCTTTAGAAGAAGGAAAGCGGTTTTATTTTGTTTTAGGAGAGAAAACATGGCTGAAACAGTTTTGGAGTCAAACTCCATTTCCTGGAAGCTATGTCAGCCTCTGACTTTACTCTTCTCATCTGTAAAATGGTAGAATACCGTTGACCTCTGAGAGTTGTTCCTATGATCAACTGAGAGAATGGATGTAAAAGTACTTGATAGATTTGAAAGATGCAGCTCGACTAGTTCCTGCCACCCTCTCATCTTCGAGAATTTCCTTCACTTCTTAATCTAGTGATTTTCAAGCACGGCGTCATTACACATTGGTGCTGGTCGCAGCTTGAAGCTAGCACCATATTAAAAAAAAAAAAAAAAAAGAGGAGGGGCACCTGGGTGGCTCAGTCAGTTAAGCATCCAACTCTTGGTTCCAGAGGGGGTTGTGATCTTGGGGTGCTGGGATCGAGCCCCACGTGGGGCTCAGCGTGGAATCTGTTTGTCCCTCTCACTCCTTCTGCTCCTCCCCGCCCTCGCACATGCATATGCATGCACACGCTCTCTCTCTCAAATAAATAAATAAGATCTTAAAAAAAAAAAGGAGTACCAAGTATGTAGTGAGTACACAATGAATACACATGGAATGACTCATTGTCATGCTCTCCCCTACGGTTGTGCCAGAAAGAACAAAGCAGTGCTCGCTGATCACTGGTTCACTGCCATCAAGCTGAGCTTCCAAACTGCGGCTCATGTCCCCAGGGCGGAATCTGAATCCAGCATGTTGCTCCATCTAATGGCACAGTGAAGACGCTTACCGTGGTACTAGACGCAAACTGGTAAGGAGAAAGAGAACTGGGGGAGGAGGAGAGGAGCCTACAGCGCCGTGAGGTGGTGGTGGTGGGGGGCCTTCCCAGCCAGGTGAGGCAACAGCTGAGCCCCAAAGGACAGCAAGGAGTAGGTGTGACAAAATGAGCGGATGTTCCAGATGAGAGAACGGTTTGGGCCAGGGGTTGGCAAACTATGGCCCACCTCCTGCTTCTGTAAATAAAGTTTTATTGCCACATGACAGACATGCCCGTGTCTGCATTGATACCTCGCTGCAGAACTGAGTAGTTGCAACAGAGACCTTCTGGCCCCCACAGCCTAAAATATTCCCTATCTGGCCCTTTTCAGAGGGGGTGGGCTGACCCCTGATCTGGGCCAACACTCACGAGGTCTGCAGAGTTTGCTGTCTGCTGAAGATCAGGTAAGAAGGGGCCCGGATGTAACACAGGAAGCAGGACGGAGGCAAGGAAAAGACAGGGCAGGTACGGGGCTCAGGATCAGAGGGCGATGGTGGTGAGGAGGTGAGTGCCTCAGGGCCCTGCAGTTCGTGTTGCCAGGAAACCACAAGGAGCATTGTGGGATTTGCTGGGGTGGCAGAGGTTCTAGGGTCGGGACCGCTGACACCAATCCTGCTGGGCCCTTCCCCTAGGACTGCAAGAGAGCCATCGGGTCCCCTGTGGTGGCCCCGAACCCCTGTGCAGAGGCTGCTGGAGCCGCCTCGGATGGAACCATGGAACAGGGAGGACCAGGGAGGGGGATGTGAAGGCCGGGGCCCTCCCCCATGGCCCCCACCCACACCCCAGGGGGCTGCGGCTTCTTCACAACACTGGTGCACTCGGCGAAGCTTGGGGGTGTCGGGAGGGAGGAGGTAGCTTCTACAAGAGCAGCGGAGGCTGTCCGGGAATAAAAGACGTTAGTCAGGGGGCGCCTGGGTGGCTCAGACATTAAGCGTCTGCCTTTGGCTCAGGGCGTGATCCCAGAGTCCTGGGATCGAGCCCTGCATCGGGCTCCTCCTCTGGGAGCCTGCTTCTTCCTCTCCCACTCCCCCTGCTTGTGTTCCCTCTCTCACTGGATGTCTCTCTGTCAAATAAATAAATAAAATCTTAAAAGAAAAAAAAAAGACATTAGTCAGGCTCCAGCCCTGTTCTCTCCACTCTCATTCATTTTAAACTCCTTGAATGGGCTTACTCTGCAGTCTCCAGTTTGCTTCCCATTCTCGAATTTAGCTCGCATCCTCCTCTCTCTCCATGGAAGTGGCCTTGATACAAATGACTTCTTCAGGGCTGCACCAAGCACTGTGCTAGGTCCCACTTTGGTCCTCCGTGCCCACTGCCGCGCCTGGCCCACCTCGGTGCCTAATAAAAATGATGGCCGGCTGACCGAAATGACCAAGGTAGGAAGGACACAGTTTCTGACTGGGGAAAGGCTGTAATTCTCACATCTGAGTCTTCTCATCTGTAAGGTGGGGACGGGAAGGGTACCTACCAAGTATGGTTGTAAGGGTTAAATGAGTTTAACGAGAGGCCCTCGGAACAGTGCCCACGTCAAGGTAAGAGCTCAGGAGATAGTAGCCATTAGTTATTACAATCTGGATGAGCCCAGACAAAAGTAGCGGTGGGGGGGGGCGCTGAAAGGGACAGTGGGATCCTATCTAATGAGGGGACCCGGAAAGTCTTCAGAGTGGGGGTGTGCTCTGTGGCATATTAAGAATCCTAATGGTTTCACAAGGCAGAAACTGCTCTGTGATTGATTAGTGATGTCTGTTCCAGGCCAGGAAAGTAGGATGGTGGTGCATGTGCTTCCTCAGCCTATGTTGGTTGTTTTAGGATCCAAACATGTCAGGGCACATTTGGAATTCCGGCAGGAGAGACCTGCCAATAATTTTTTGAATTCTAAGGCCCAAGGATTATTTGGGAAGTAATGTATCTTTAGGGAGTACACATGCCCTGTCTCAAGAACACTGCCTTAGTCACCAGAAGGACATGCAGTTCTGACTGTGGCCTGGTGCCTGATCTTCATCAGATCATCCTTTGGCCCAGATCCCAAGGATCCAAGTCTGATTCCAAGAGGAGGGAACAAGTAAGAACTGACAGAGTTGTTTCAACAAAAAACTGCACGAGGCAGCACTGCCAGGGCCCCGTCATGGACATGATACACGGGCTGTGTGGGGGCAGGACTCTCCTGGTCACAGCAGAGCCCACTGTGGGCTTTAGCACAGTGAGGGTGGGGGATACTGTGGTAATCTGGGTGCTCTGTCAGATGCTGTGTGCCCTCCCAGGGACAAGGACAGGAGGTCCAACTCTGGCAGGGGCAGGAAGTGGTTTCACACAGAACACTGCGCCACTCCTTGAGGACTCCCAGAAATAGTTAGGGAGCTGGAGATGATGGGGGCCTGAAGGTCCCACCATGGCACATAGGGACAAAGCCTTATGCACAGTGACCCAAATGTGAGCTCAGGCCTAGGAGCCCTGAGAAACACAGGTCACAGCTATACTACCACATCGGACATGTGCCCCAACTGCACAGAGGAAGGACTTGCTAGCTGCCTGGTGTGGGGGGCAGAGGTGCGGGGAGCCTTCACGGAGACCAAAGTCGAGCCAGGTGAAGTTGTGGATGGGGCTCTGGAAGAGGAAGTACGGCCCAGATGGGTAAAGATGTCTGAGCAAAAGTGCAGAGACAGGAAAGAGAATGCTGGGTCAGCGAAGGGCGCAGATGCCCGGTGGACAGAGGTCAGGGGATAAGTGGTGGGAGAGGGATCTAGAAGGGGGGGGCTAGGGAAGGCAGGCTGGAAGGAGCATGACCACTATGAGCGAGGCGTTTGCTTTATCCACGGTCACGTTCCCAGCTCCTCGGACAGCAGCTAGCACAGAGGGAGGGCTCCCTACAACACGCTTAAATGACAGGATGGAGGGACAGAAGGAAGACATTAGGATTTAGGACAGGATAGAAGCTCGCCTTTCTTTCATTGAGAGCAATATGGGAAGGAAAGCCCGTCTGGGCTTTTAAAGCAGAGGGAACCTGAAAAGCAAGATTAGGAGGAGATACAGCCACGAAGGAAGGGTGTGTGTGTGTGTGTGTGTGTGTGTGTGTGTGTGTGCGCGCGCGCGCGCATGTCCCTGCAGACATAGTGCAAGAGATGCGCTATGTTCTCAGCCCCGAGCCTCAAAAATTACCTCTAGGTTTAAAAGAAAAGAAAAAGGAAAAGAAAGGCCCCGGAGCCCCTCTGCCCTGGATTGAAGTGGAAGGCACAAAGCAAAGGCGATGATTAGAGCGATCCCAGGATGCAATGCAACTTCCTCCCAGCGCCAAGGGGGAAGGACCCCTCTTAACCTGGTCCTCGGCGCTCCCTTCCCAGCCTCCACGGCTCAAAGGAATGCGGCTGGGGGGTGCACAGGCCAGGTCGCCCTGCCCAGCGGGGACACGGGCTCCAATGAGCCTCCTCTCCTTGTTCTCGCCTCGATGCTTGTCTTTGGAGCCTTGCTGAGAAGGAGGAAAAATGGGGCCAAAGCGGAGATGAAAGTGCCTATAATCTCATAAAAGAGACAGGCGGATGCTCTAAAAGGCACAGAGGAGCCAACACCTGCCATTTGCACTTCAAGGCAGGCGGTTTGAAACCCACCAAGGCAAGGGGCCTGTCCGCCCTTCCCTGCCAGGGCCTGCGCTTGGGGACCAGAGTCTGCTGGCCACACAACCCCCGGGGCTGCAGGAGGACGAGGGGGAGAAGGTGAATCCCCGAAGCCCCGAAAGCTGCATTTAGGAGAGCTGGAGACTGTAAGAGACTGTAAGAGCCGTCACCCCCACACCTTGCCTGACACAGAACTGATCTAGCCCTTTCCCTGGGGAGAAGTACCCACCACCACCAATGCCGCGTTCCCACTGCCGTCACAAAATGAGACTCGTCCAGAATGGAGAAAAGAAGGGGGCTGCTTGCGAGGAGACATGAATGGTGGGGTTGTCCTGCTTTTGTTTGTTCTCCTGAGAAATTCTGCAACTCTGCTAGAACCCAAGGCCCAGGCGGCGTCCTATTAATCACCCGTAACTGGGAGAGCAAATGTTTTCTCGCAGCATAAAGCTAAGAAAGGAAAAGCAGAAAGAGATGGACGATCTTCCAACTGAAATTCCCAAATGATCAATGTAGGCCCTCTCATAAAAATTTCTTACGGCTTACTTCCCGTTTTGCACAAATGATCTAGGAGGAGCACATCAAGAAATCTCCAAGTTTGAAAGGAACATGCTATCCTTTCGGGTTATCAAACACCAAGATGGTGGGAGACCAGGGGACGCAGAGTTAAGAGAAGAAAAGAGCTGCAGGGTCAGCCAGGAGCATTCACCAGCCACATTCCCAGGCTGGCTGGCGCTCGCTGATCTGCGGTGACTCTGGCTAGGTGTCCACGTGGAGTGAGCCCTTGGAGGGGAACGTGACTGCCACTCCGGGGCCTGTTCCTCGCAGGTGTCAGGCATTACCCAGCAGCATGGAGACTGCACACGCACGGGCTCTCAGGGGCTCAGGTGCAGCCTGCCGGGACTTTAAGATGCTAATGGCTATTCTCAGAAGGGAGCAGGGGCCTGTCGTGCAGTCAGCGTGGAGGGGGCTTGGCCCAGAAGATGTGCAGATTTGGCTGCAAGGAACCTGACACAACAGACTCAGCCAAAAGTTAAGTTTGGGGATGGCAAAGAAGAAAGGCAAGATCCTCCCCGTTGGGAGTAACAGTAAAAGATTCATTGCAGCCGGAATAATCTTAGAGAGAGGAGCCACCGCAAAGCAGTTTCTCTGGGAATAACTGAATTACAGGTTTTGAACACCATAAAAATACAAGAGAGAGCTAAAAGAGCTCAGATAACAAAGCAACAGGGAGAAAACTACTTCTCCAGGAGCTGACTTAAGGATCTGAATTAACCTGTAAGATTTCTTAGCGAGCAGAGGTCCACAGTTTGAAGAAAGGAAATCAGTTGCAAGTTTTAATTAGTCGGGGTTTTGATAAGGGGCAAATCTTGGAAGCAGCAAAATGCCAAAGGATGGGTCTGACAGAGCAGGTCTCAGGAACCAGGGATGGGGGGGGGGCGTCACACTCTGGTGGTGACATATAATGAGCTTGAAACTAGGCCAGGCTGAACCCAGGCCTGCAGGCAGGGCTGGGAAATAACCAGGGGGGCCCCTGTCCCTGTCACTTGTAGGCCGATGCCACCTGCTCTCGCTCCTGTGCCCTCTGCCCCATTCTGTTCCCGCTTCACCATTCGTGGTTATGGTGACTCTGGCTCGTGGGACTCAAGCTCCCTTAGCGCTCTTCTGTTCCTTCTGGCTTATTCACTCTGCCATCTTGGCCCAGGCAGCCTGGCAGAGAACTGGCTGCCAGGATCGGGCAGCAGGATGAGAGCAGCAGCTCCTCCGTGCTGTCTGGCTTTGCCTGCTTCCTTCCATGAGCGCCGCCAAGGCACCACGTGCTCACCGCGCTAGGTGCTTGGACTATGACAGTGAGCTAGCTGTTGTCCCTGGGTTCAAGGAGGCAGATGAGAACACAGGCCGGGACAAAACAATGGATTAAGTTCTGCGAATGGATGGAGCGTAAAGTACCATAGACAATCAGAGAGTAGAGTGTGTGGGGTCTATGGCCGGAGATCACGAAAGGCTTGACCTAGGAGGCACGGGAGCTCATAAAGGCCATAGTCATAGGATGGATTCGCCCACGGACTTCGTAGTTGCTGGGCTCTAGGCACACGGCCCTCCTTTCTATCAACGACTATGGTGATACAGCCCTTCTTTGACATAATGACTGGCTGAGGAGCAGCCACAGGTGACTTGAAGCACGCGCTCTGTGGTCACGGAGCAAGTCCAGTGCAGAGAGGGCCGCTTCGAGCTCCATCGCTGACCCCACCCAAACCTCTCAATCGGCCCCTGAATCCCCTGAGTTCAGGGTTGCTCGGGACAGAGTGCTTCAGCCTTCGCTCTCTGCCTGTTCCTGTCATGAGAGGCAGGCTGAAGAGGAACACAGTTGCTGGAGAACTTTCTGGGTTGCCCAACTCCCGAGAGCTCAGAGGGAGTTTCAGACCCGCCAACAAGTCTACCAGGCTCGGCTAAGGCTGTGGTCCATGACGGTAAATTTTTTCCCCTCAAAACACGAGGCAGGAGGCTCATGAAGGCACAGGCTTTTGGGGGCATGGAAGCTGCTGAGGAGTGCAGTGGCTAGGCCTTAGAGACGGGCAGAACTGGGTTCAAATCTGGATTGCTGTTGTGCAAACACCTGGACATGAATGTTCATGGCAGCACTATTCTTAATCGTCAAAAACTGGAAACGTCCATCAACTGAGCATGGGTAAACAAAATATGGTCTATCCATACACCGCAGCCTTACTTGGCAAAAAACCCCACAAAAACTGGGCGGGGGAGGGAGCTGACATGCTACAACTTGTAGGCGCCTTGAAAGCATCATGTTCAGCGAAATAAACCCGTCACAAAAGACCACATGCTATAGGATTCCATTTGTATGAAATGTCCACAATAAGCAGATCCAGAGAGACAGAGAGTAGATGAGTGGTTGCCTGGGGCTGGGGGAGAGGGAACTGGAAAGTGACTGCAAATGGACACGTGGCTTCTTGTTTTTGTTTGCTTGCTTGTTTGTTTTTTTGAGGTGATGGAAAGTATTCTAAACTTGTGGTGATGGCTGCAGGACTGTAAATATACTGAAAACCACTGACGGTCCACTCCAGTGAGTGAATTGTACGGTATGTGAATTACATCTCAATAAAACTGTTAAAAAACATCTGAGTTCCCACGTCTTCTTGGTTCCTGCTGTACCGTAAGGTTCACAAAGGCAACGCCCCCTTTGTTTGGCCCCCCCACTGTCTTCTGAGGACCTGGTGCCCGGGAGGCGCTTTCATATTTGCTAATGAATGAACACATGGCTCTCTGAGCCTCACTGTCTGCATCTGCAAAATGGACATAAAAACGCCTTCTGCCAAGGGCTGCTTGGGAGACAAGGCATCTGAGGCCCTTGGCAGCCCGAGGAGCACAGACGGGGACATAGAAGGGTCCTCCTTGGATCTGTGGCTCAATGCCACTGACAGGGCTCCACGAGGGGGAATCCCTGCCCCTGGGAGTGCTGTTTGTTAGCCGTCCGCCCCACCTCCCCTCATGTGTCCCTTCCAGGGCCCAGTGACCATGCTATCACACAGGGCAGCCCGCACGATGCCATGAGACTAGCGGCGTCTCTGAAAGGACAGCTCACGTGCTGACCAGTGCCGAGGGCCCGGACCAGCAGGGGGCCGGTGGACATGCCAGACCGGATTTTCTGTTTCTGTCTGGAGATGCGTCTGACAGGCTGTCCCAGACTGTGTCTGTCGCGGCCGGTCAGAGCTATCTGAGGCCATGCTGCGTGTCAACAGCACACACTGAAAAGGCACAGTATTTTCAAAACAGTGAGCTGGGTGACGGTCAAGGTTATGACCCCAGAAGCCATGCCACCATCCTCACGAAGCCATCTTGCAAAAACGTGTAAAGGAACCTCCAGGCTATCAAATAGTCAGAACTCTGAGCCTGTCTCTTTCTCCTGTTCACACCTGGGCCCCCCGACCTTTAGCCAGGGGTCCTGGTGGACAGGTCCTCAGAGCCACCCTCCTTCTGGAGAACGCCCTCCTGTGGGAAGAGCAGGGGGAAAAGCGAAGAGGGAGGGAGCAAGTGTGTCTGAGTGTGTGTGTGTGACCGCAGAGGACAGAAAAGGGTTGAGGACATGGCGAGGTGGGCCCGTGGGCCCCCTCAACTCTGCCCACCCACACCTCTACTCTCCACTGCTCACCTTGGCAAAGCCCCTTTCATCTTCTGGGCACCCCGGGGAAGGGAAGAGTTTAAAGTTAGCAGTTGATAGTTGACTGTAAGGGGCTGACCCACGGGTTTTCAGACCTCTTTGGCTGAGATCCACAGTAAGAAATAGATTTTATGTGGCAATCCTCTGTGTGTGTGTGTGTGTGTGTGTGTGTATGTGTGTGTGTGTGTGTGTGTGTAGACCTCCGTATAAAAACGAAGCGAACAAAAGAACACCCTCACTACAGAGGGTGTATTCTAATACCTTCTTTTGTTTTCTAGTTCCCTTCAGAAAAACTTCCTGCTGTGACCTGCTAACAGGGACATACAACCCACAGAGCGGACAGGGCTCACAAGGGGGTCCCACGCTTGGGCTTTTAGGCCCTGTAGTCACTGTCTCGAAGTTCTTAATAATTTTATCTTCAGACTTGTGTGGCGTAAGTGAAGTCCAGGGGGGGTGTGCATGGCCACCCACTGCCTGCCCCCCACTCAGCACCTGCCACCGCCCTGTCCCTGGCCGTGCTCCGAGGGTCTGCCCTCTCCCACGAGTCCCCCTGTGCCTGAGGGAGTGTGACATTAAGTGGGGAATAGAAAACACCCTGACAGCCTGAGAGACTGCAGATGAGGGGAAAAAGCTTTTTCCTGTTGTTTTGAACAAGGGCCCTGTGTTTTCATTTCACCCTGGGCCCCACAAATTATGTAGCCAGCTCTGCCTACTAGACGGATTTCACAACTCCCTAATGAATTGCGCCTGGCAGTTTGAAAAGCCCTGCTCTGGATGGCTGAGTGCCACCACTGGCCCAGGGCAAGCTCTCGTCAGGCACACTCACGCTGAAACCCCAGTTCTGCAACGAACTGGCTGTGTGACTTTGGGCAGGTCCCTTAACTCTGAACTTCTGCGACCTCATGGCCAGAACCAGGATAATGAGAGCACCTGCCTTCAGAACTGGGGCGGTGACTAAGTTAAGGCGACGTGCAAGGGAAGTGCCCTGAGTTTAAGAAAGAAACTAGTTATTGATGATGATGATGATGACGATGACGACGACAGTGATGTCTTTGGCCTGGCTCTGATTTTTCCGCGTTTGATTTACGTCTCTGAAGAGGGGATTTCTGAGCTGGGTTTTGAGGAGCAAGCAGGAGTTTACGAGGTGACTGAGAAAGGGAAGGAGGCTGTCTGGGCACAACAGAGAGGCTCAGAGGCTCAGGATGTTTAAGGGGAATGACAGCAGACCCGTTCTGTGCGCATCTGTGGGGCAGGGGGGTGCAGGATGAGCAGCTGCGGGGCAGTGTGGCTGAGGCTGGAGACGGGAGAGACCTGATCATGGGGAGGAGAGGCCCCCAGGCAACCTGGACTCACCCAGTAGCCCGTGACGGCAGACAGGGTTTTAAGCAAGTGAAAAGCATGATCAGACCTATGCTTTGAGAGATCACCCTGGCTGCAGGGAGGATGGGAGAGGGTAGAGCCGAAGGCTCTGGAAGAGACCAGGTGTGAGACAGGAAGCCCTGAATGAGAGACTGACCACGGCGATGGACAGCTTATGGACAAGGATCACCCAGGAGGCTGGAGCGAAGGTGGGAGGCACCTCGCAGGCTTCTGCCCTGAGTGAGTGGAATCAAGAGGAAGAACCGGTCTCGGGGAAGCAGGAGGAGAATTAACCGGCCTGGCCTCTTGAGGCGAGTGAATCAGAATGATATGTGTTTCGTCTATTTTTAGAAACCCCCAGGGATGCAAAGTCTATAAATTAACCTTAAATAGCAATGATTATTCATTTGTCCTATTTTTCACCATATCTAACTCCTTTTGGCTACGAAGCCCAAATCAGATAAACTTTATTTAAGCCACAATGCAGGTGAGTTTTAACCCCCACTGGCAGAGCGCCACAGATTTCTAGAACCAGGTGGAAGGAATCTTAAATTACCGAGCAAGTTAAAACTAAGCGACATCTATGGAAGGGAGGAAATCACAAAGGAAATCTGAAAAGGTGATTAATCCACTAACACCCCCCCACCCCCTCCCCGGAACCAGCCACGTTCCCAGCTGCAAGTGGAGTTGAGGCAGGCCCAAAAAGCGCACTCCGTTCAGACCAGCAGCCAAACATCTAGTCTTGAAAACGAAGTCAAGAAATGCCATCTCTTCTGAATGCTGCAAGCTCTCCCTCTGCGCTCTCGCTTTGTGGTGATCACTGTAGCTATAGCCCTCCACTGGCAAGTGTCTTTAAGGACCCCCCCATATTAATTTTGAAATCAGTCTCTGATATTTGACTGCCGGGTGGGCAAGGGAATCAGATACTTCTCACAGTTGAAGGTCAGATTGAAGAGAAGACAGTGATAACAAGGGTTAGGGCTATCACCCCAACATCACCCACATAGAACCTGCCTCCCTCTGTGACCTGAATTATGGGGTCCGAGGGCACATATGGGGGCAGGTCTTCTGTCTTTTGCCAGCAGTCCCCTCCATCATACTGTCACTCAAGGCGAACCCCTTACATGCATATTTGGGAAACACAGCAACAGGCATTACAATCAGTTTGGTTCGGATAAAAAAACACCTCCCACACCCCTGTAGTGCTTGTCACGTGCCTTTTGCAAGGGTCTATTCCGGGGGCTGGGGTACGTAAAGACACCAACACTGCCACGCTCCTGAGTACTTACGATCTAGACACTTCGCACACCTTTGACCTCATTTCATCCTCACAGCACCCTTACGAGATGGGTGTCCTTAGCCATTCTATACATGGGGAAACATCCTCGGGCTGCACTCCATGGCTCTGGGATCCAAACACAAAGGCTGGGGCAGGACTGGCTTCGTGCTGGGGGCCCCCTGCCAGGTAGCTTGTCCGCGCATTACCTTTTTCCCAACACTCCTGGGAGATTTCCCATGTTGAGGAAACTAAGGCTCAGAGGGGTTTAGGCAAGTTGACTGACCACTGGGATGCAGTGGGCTTTCATGCCCTTTGTCCCCTTTAAGTTGAAACCATTTAAAATTTTTGCATTACACAAGCAGCATGGGAGTCCTATGAAAATCTTTTCCACTCCCCAGAAGTAACTGCTTTTAACAGTTTAATGTATATCCTTTTCCCATGCACAAACACACCCACACATGGAATTTATTTTTCACAAATGGGATTGCACTGGATGCATTATTCAGCAAGTTGTGTTATTCACTCAACCATGTGTCCTGGTTATCATTCCCCATCCACACATGAGGAGTAATTCTTATCCTCTTGGGCAGATTTCATTGTCTGAATGGAGCATCCCCCCCCACCCCCCCATGGACTCTTGGTTGTCTCCAATTTCTCATTAATTCTGCACCAAACATAATTGCAAATGTGACAGATGCTTGAGCTATAAGCTCCCAATAAACATTAGCTAATTTTTAGCCTTAGACGGCTTTATTTAACTGACGGCCCCCATTCAATTCCTATTGCAAGTGTACATGTCGAAGAGCTGGAGTTAACTAGGTCTTTCTCCTGATCATCATGGAAACTGGTTACTTTCACGGCTCAGGTGTTACCGTCACCTAATCCAGGACTGAAATCGGATTTAGATAGAAAAGTTTGAACTGATACTTCTCCAAATTTTCTGACCCATTCTCTAACTGCAGCTCAGTGTTTGCAGGAAACTGCATGGCGGTCTAATGTAAGTTGTAGGTTTCCAAGAGAAACTGTGTAACTCCAGGGAAAAAGCTGGACAGCCTTACATTTCCGTTCTAGCTCAAATCATTATATTATACTGATTCAAAAAACAAGAAACTGTATATATCGACTGCAGATTATGTCCCCTCATCACGTCCCCTGACTACTCTGCCCTGGGCAGAAACCAAGTCATCCTCTCTTTCTTCAAGGATCCTGAAGACTTCGACTGTCTTCCTTTTGCAAAACCTTCAGACTCTGCCTTGCTTTTATGGTCCTTTTCCTTCAAGATAGGCAGCAAAGCAGAAAACAGGTTTGTGTTCTTTCTCCCTTCCCGATGTTCCAAGATTCCTTCTTCAATCATTTTCTGTATGTCTTCAGAACTGCCCTTTAGTCATTCTTTGTGGGTATGTCTGCTGGCAAGAGATTCCCTTAATTTTCTTTCATCAGAGAATGTCTTGATTTCCCTTTCATTCCTGAAGGATCTATTTTTTTGGCTGGATATAGGATTCTGGGTTGACAGTAAATTCAAAAACGCTGTGACACTTCCTTCTGGTCTTCATGGCTTCTTTTTTTTTAAATTATTTATTTATTTATTCGACAGAGATAGAGACAGCCAGCGAGAGAGGGAACACAAGCAGGGGGAATGGGAGAGGAAGAAGCAGGCTCATAGTGAGGAGCCTGATGTGGGGCTCGATCCCATAACACCGGGATCACGCCCTGAGCCGAAGGCAGACGCTTAACCGCTGTGCCACCCAGGTGCCCCTGGTCTTCATGGCTTCTGACAAGAAGTCTGCTATTCGTACTGATTCTCCCTATAAGTAAGCTGTCATTTCTCTCTCAGTGATTTCAAGAGTTTTTGTCTTCAGTTTTCAGGTGTTTGGGTTTCAGGTGTTTTGGTGTGGCTTTCCTTGGGTTTATCTTGTTTGGGATTCACTCAGTTTCTTGAATCTGCAGGTTTATGTCTATAGCCAAATTTGAGAGTTCCCAGCCATGACTTACTTGACTATTTTCTCTTTACTCTTCAGATAGGTAAATTCTACTGTTTTATCATCAAGTTCATAGATTCTTTCCTCTGTCCCCTCCATTCTATTGGGGTCATCCAGTGAATTTTTAGTTTCAGTTATTGTATTTTTTCACTCTAAAATTTCCATGTGTTTTTTTTTCTTCTGTCTTTGAGACTTTTTTTTCCCATTCGTTTCAAGCGTGTTCATAATTATTCACTGAAGCATTTTTGTAATGGCTGCTTTAAAATCTTTGTCAGATAATTCTAAGCTCTGTGTCATCTTGCTGCTGTTGGCAACTGTTGACTGTCTTTTATTCATTCAGTTTGAGATCTTCTTGGTAGGAGTGATTTTTATATTGAAATATGGACTTTTGGGTAATAGGAGAGTTTGGATCTTCCATAAGTCTGTTTTAGCTGGCTTTCCTGGATACTGCTCTGACAGGGGAAGGGGGCGGTACCACCTCATTACTGCCAGCTGGGAGTCCAGCTTTTTCACTGACACTTAAGTGGGAAGCTTCCTTGTTACTGGGCAGGGATGGGAGTTCCAGCGCCTCACAGGCTTCCGTTAATACCTCCCCAGGCTGGGAAGGGGTAGGAGTGCCTCCTTACTGCCTCTGTGTGGCCTTCACTGACACCGGTGGGTGTTGTGACCCCTGGGCAATGGCGGTGGAAGTGTCCTCTCCCTACTCTGCCTTCTCTGACAGCACCCTGGTGGGGGCGGGGGCAAGGGCAAGGTTGGGGCACCTTGCTACCAAGGTAGGGTGGAAGTTTAGGCACCCTGCTTACTCTTTGGTGGGAGTGGGGGCTGGGCCACAGTTTTTCTGCAGTGTTTGGCTGGGGTAATACGGTTATTATTCCCTAAGACTTTCCAGCTGAAATGGAAGCCCATCCCAGGTCATGGGTAATTACTGAAGGTGTGTGACTTAACTTCATCAGTTGGATTTTAATTTCACTAAAAAGCCAGGTCATGCTTGATATTTCTTCGTCCTGTGGCATACAGTGAACGCCCAGCACACACATTTTTGGAGAGAGTGACTAAAGGCTCTTGCCTGTCAGTGTGCCTCTGTTGGCAGCATTCTGCATCAAGTAGTTAAGACAGATCAGGTATGTGGCGCCTGGGTGGCTCTGTTGGTTGGGTGTCTGCCTTCAGCTCAGGTCATGATTCCAGAGTCCTGGGATCAAGCCCCACATTGGGCTCCCTGCTCAGTGGGAGTCTGCTTCTCCCTCTGCCCCTCACCCCACTCTTGTGCTCTCTCTCTCACTCTCACTCTCTCAAGTAAATAAATAAAATCTTAAAAAAAAAAAAAGATTAGCTATGGGGAAAATTATCTTAAACACAGGCAAGAAAGAAGCAGAATAGGCAGAGTTTGGAGCATCTAATAATCAAAGTTATTAATACATCTAAATAAAGAATATGCTTAGAAGAATGCTAGGACAGCAGTCCCTCAGCTAGGAGGTGGGTCCTGGCCTGGGGGAAGCCCACAGAGCCTGAAGGCAGGGGCAGCCCTATTGTGGCACAGAGGCCTGGTCCGGGACTGCATACATATGAAGCCAGAACCACTTCCCCGAATTGATTCTGCGCTCACCCAGGTGGCCTTTGGAATCCAGCTTCTATTGCCGTTTCTGGACGGCGTCAGCGAACTGACCCAAAGATGCAATTGTCCAGGCCCTTGGCTATCTCAATTTTCACCTCAAATAAACTGTCTCTGATCTCTTATGAGTTTGGTAAAAATCCATTTATAATAGCAATAATTATAATAACAATACAAAATAAATTATTCAGTGCTTACTGCACACCAGGCTGGCCTGGGCATTTCCTGGACCATCTCATTTCATCTTTACCATCATCCTGTGAGGTGGGTGCTGTGATCGTCCCATCTTATCGACAGAAGACTCGAGGCTCAAAGAGACGGAGCTTGGCTAAGCTCAGAAGAGCTAGGATTTGAACCCAAGTCTCCTGACTCTGAGGTCTGCCCTTCACCACTGGGCTTTCTAACATAGCCCTGTCTAAGTGCCTTACAATATGAACTCATATACCCCCAATTCTATCCCCAGTTATATTTCTACTGCCCATTTACAGCTGAGGAAGCAGAGGGACAGAGAGGTTATGGAACTTGCTCGAAGTCACACAGGTGGTGTACGTGGAGCAAGATTTGAAGTTAGGCAATACGGCTGGGAACATATGTCATGCTGCCTCTGGTGGGGCACCTGCCTGACTCTGTCTAACTGACCCAAGCCCCTTGAGGGAAAGGACCTGATCCTCCTCATTTTTGTACCCTCACCAGCTTCTGTAGTGCCCAGCACGAGGTAAGGCTGTGATACCTGTTGGTTCAGCTGAATTCCCCCGGAAGGGCAGCCCCCTAGCTGACCTGTCCCAGCTACACTCTGATTCTGCGAAGTCCCTTGAATTTATAGCTGATCTAAAGTAGGTTTACGCCAGGCTGCAGGCTACTCATTCTGCTTCATGCCCTCCATAAAACATCCTTTTTTCACACACCATGGGCCTGAAAGCTCCTGAAAAAAAGAGCAGAATACAAATTCCAGGGCCAGAGAGCTATGAATAATTTCTGCGGGAGCATATTTTTCACATCCGGGGACTTGAGTTTTCAAGTAACTCAGTCCCAGTCATGGGAAGCCAGCAAATCCCTTCTCACCATCCTCTTCTGAGTCCAGCTGTGACCGGAAAGATTTATCAGGGGAACATAAAGTTTCCGAAGCAGCCCGGTGGTTCTCAATGGTGGCTGGTTTTGTCCCCATAGGGGACATTTGCCAAGGTCTGAAGACATTTTTGGTTGTCACAACAGTGGGGGTGGGGGTGTCATTAGTATCTAGTGGGTAGAGGCCAGGGGTACAGCCGAACAGCATACAATGCAAGGATAAACCATCACCACAAAGACTCAGCCAGCCCGAAATGTCAATAGTGCTGAGGGTGAGAAATCCCGACTAGCCGAGCAGCCCCCAGATCTGCATGTCCGAGCGGCTTTAAAGAGGAAGCTTTGCTCAACAATTAAATTAGGTCTTGTGAGATGTTATTCCCAGAGAGCAGGCATGGCTCACCGGGGGGAACATGAACGTGAACACTCTATGCCAGAGTGGACCCAGCTTTGTTTGCAAGCATGTTCTGAGGCAGTGCTTTGGGAAGTCAGGCTCAGACCTCCTCCCACAAACCCACCTTGGAAGCTAACGCATTCCAGGCCTCACCTCCACTCCGCTGAGCTAGGCTCTCTTGGGGAGACTATCAGGGATCTGCATTTTTAGGACACTCCACTGTGATTCCGATGCCCACTGACATTTTTCTTCCATTCTCCCAGGAGTACAAAGGGTAAACAGACCATATGCATGGGAGTTTTTAAAATTGAAAATGCTCACATTCTAGCCTCGTTTCTCCAACTCCAGCGTTTGTCACCTGTACCACACGTTGTGAAGGATGTCCTAGACACATACTACCTGTGCTGTGTTCTTATTAAATTTCTTTCTTTTTTTTTTTTTTTGGTAAATTTTAGCATCACTCTAAGCAATAATTCCCATGAAAGCATAGGTTTGATCAGCTAGTTACATTTTTTTTTTCTTAATACTCCTGAGAATACATACATAACCATGAAAAGAAATGCCGCTTAAAATAGGCATGCAGTCCATGTAGGAAGCAGGGCATTTTATGGCGAAGCAATTATAGTCGGCTAGAATCCTCAGAACAGTTCCCGCATGCTAGGTAAAGCAGACATTTGAAATCTCAGAGCCGCCTTTCCAGGGCTGGATGACCAATCCTGTGGCTTCCTGGAGGAGGAAGAGTAGAGTGGGCAAAGGCTCACGCCTGACTAAGATGTTGTGACTTCACAGGCAGTGGCCAACTACCATTTTGGAGCCTTTGAAAACAACCATGTGAACCCCAGCACCAGGACAAAAGGAAGGACCACTACATTTTGAATGTCACTGCACTTCAGAAATTGGAACCTACATGTGAGGAGAAATCATTCCAACCATAAACAGGCCTCCATGATATCATCCCTGCTCCCAGAAGGCACCCCTCCCGCCCCACCCCCCTTAGGTGAGGCATGGGAGGCATCGAAGGCTGCAAAACATTTTATGTCCCTGCTAAAGATTAGAACAAACATCTGCAGTTTGGTTTTCCATTCACATTGTTTTCCAGAAAGCCTCAGCTTGACAGAATGTTAGTTTTAACTGGGTCCTGCGCATAGCCCGCCTCACTACGAATGCAGTAGATAAAGCAGCAGCTTGGAATCCCGGGTGTGACTGTATTAGCTTACACCACTTTTTATTTTTGTCTTTTCCCTCCTATTTGCATTAAGCCGCCTGCATAATTTCCACCTCAGGTGAAATCTCTCTGTATTAGTTGTTTCCTACTTGAAATACATTGATTTTCCATGTAAGTCAGGAGATTGGGAAGTGGGGTGGGAGGTGTGATGTGGAATTGGGTTAAGAAGAGGCTAAGGCATAGCATTTCCGGAGGCAGGTAAGACAAAGGCAGCAACACCCCTCCACCCAACCTCCCCCCCCAGGATGGCATTTGTCTTTGGAGTCAAAATCTACGACTCCAGGGACTGTCCCTAAAGAAGGCCATCAATGGATACCCTCTTTCCGCAGCCTTCTATGGCTTCTTATTTAAGTAGTTTCTCTCTTTGTGTAGTTGTCAACCAACCCTGTTTGGATCTAACTGGAAAGACCATACCAGGGATGAGCTTTGACTGTAAATAAGCATTTATTGGGCACCTACTATGAGCCAAGAAGCCCAAATTCCTGCTTTCATCACACAGGAATGGGGAAGCAAAAGTTAACATGTCAGGAAGGAGACATGCTGTCAATGCCGTGGGAGAGGGTCTCTGTGGGACTCTGGCTCTGGAGAGGGAGGGAAAACAAATTCAAGATGCACCCTGCCCTCAGAAACGTGGAATTCCATGAATATAAGGATGGGGACCCAGACTCAGCGCCTAGTTTGGTGCTTTGGACCCAGCAGGGGTTCAGTGTAGGTTTGCTGAATGGATGGATGTCCCGTGGCTGTTGACTGAACCCCGACCCCTGGACAGCCGGGACTTTGCAAACTTGTGAGGAGACCTAGTGAGTGAGTGTTGGACAAGTCTGGGCGAAACAACGCTGCAACCGGAAGAACAAGGTCAGGAGCAGGTTGCTCTGAGCTGGGGCAGGAGCACACGGTGCCGTCGGGAGCAGCAGCTCGGGTCAGCCTGCCCGGGCGCCCATCCCACCCCGCGGCCGCTTTCCAGCTGAGTGACCTTACCAAGTGACTTAGCTTCTCTGTGCCTCAGTTTCCGTACCTGTGAAATGATGATGATGATGGTGTCTACTTCATAGGATTCTTGGGAAGCTTTAAGGGGTTAAGACTGGTCAGTGCTTCCACCAAGGCCTGGCACACAGACAGTGCTAAGTATTAGCTGCTATTATTTTTCTCTGGGCAGGACTTAATGGGCTGGCGTGGTCCTCTCTGGACTAGAAGCAAAAAAATCCTACGACGTGAAGCTTGTGAAGTAGGCAGGTAAGGAGAGAAGAGATCCAGAAGCAGGCCCACTGGGCTCAGTTCCGCTTTTGACACTGGGAATTCATGCCCGCCCACTTCATTCTTTTTTGGAACAGAGTTGAATATGTATCTGTTAGTCCGTTTTTAGGTCCTTTTCTCAAAGTGAATAGTTCATAACATTCCATTGATGGTTAACACCGCCTCCTCCCCCACCTCCTACATCATCACCACCACCAGCTTTCCCCGGCGCTCTTTCTACTGTTTTCTCATCCTGAATGTCCCCGCAGCGGTTCACCAGGATGTAAGAGTTTTGGAATAAAGAAGAACTTGCTCCCTAACATCCCAGTTGGGTCCCCTTGGGCCACTGACTTTACCTCTCTGAGTTTCAGCTTCCTCATGGATAAGGTGGGTTTCTGGGTAAAAACTAGTGATGACATGTACCAAGCACCTAGGAAGGGTGTGTGACATCCATGCAGATGTTGAATGAAGGGTGGCTTATTCGCACAGCGGGGACAAATCAGCAAATACTGCTCTGCTGATTTCCCTTTGAAGGTCCTGAAATGTGCCATTCACTTCATGAGGACGGACAGCCATGATGTCTCCTCATGAATTTGGGTTTCCGGGTTGAGCAAGACCGCTGGAGGCCTCCCATAAGCCAGAATGTGGCCTTCCAGTGATCTGGGCCACCGCACCTGGCAAGAAGAACAAAGCTGTCCTTTACACATGGACAGGGACTTGTCCCTGTGTCTAGATGGCTCAACTCGCTTGGCCCACACTTTCAGCTGTTTGGTTAAACAGAGCTGACCCGGGTTTGAGAGAAGAGGCTTCAGCCCTGAGCCGCCTCAGGGAAAAAACAGTCTCTCAGTTCTTTGTCAGAAAAACATGAAAACCACTCCGTGTGTGAGGTAACAGCCTGGGATGAGAACCTGGTCTTCAGTGTTCCTGTTCCTTTAACAATCTATTTTGCTAAATGGAAATGAAATTGTTCCATTACATTTCTGAACACCGCATTAAAGAAACAAACAGACAAAACAAAAAAACTCCCCATCTGAAGGGGATTAATCTAAAACTGAATAGAGGGACAAATGTTTTCCAGAAACAATTAGATTTGATTTTCAGACCGAGAAATGGAATCATCAGAGACGTCTTAGAATCGCGGGGTTCTGCCGAGCTCTTTAAGAATGAGGCCACGGTGCGGAAATCACTGAGTCAGAGCAGCCGCTGCTGTTGAAACAGGATCGCATAGCTCTTGTAACAATCCCAGGTAGGTGCTATCATCATTCCCATTTCATAGGTGACAAAAGTGAGGCACACTGAGTTTAATAACTTGCTGAAGGTCAGATAACTAGTAAGTGGAGAGCTGGAATTTCAACCATGGCCATAACTACTAGGCAGTACTGCCTCTCATGATCCCGAAGAAACTCGGTGCCCAGAGCCAGGAGCAGCTGAACAGGCTCCCAAGATACACAAGGCCCACCAGGGTGCTGAGAAACAGCTCCTGCTGGTTCAGGACATCACCGCCTCTGAAGGACGTTCTCATATCCTGGGTGTTTGGAAGTCCATCATAAACTGAGGTGTTATATGTATCCCCACTTCACAGCCGTGAACACTGAGGCTCAGAGGGGTTAAACAACTTCTCTGAGGTCATACCCACAATAGCCTCATTCCCAGGCACTGTTTTCTCCCCGATGACATGGCATCAAGCCTAAGCAAACCAGGGTGAGGGTGGGAGGGAAGCTTCAGACACTGACAGAGCTCCGTCCGTACTTAGCACTGTGCTGAGCCCCGGGAATGCAGCAAGGGCAGCCGAGCGGGGACTGCCTTCAGAGCCGGACAAGTGGCTGTGTGACCTTGGCCAAGTGACAATGTCTCTGGGCTTCTGTGTTTTGGTCTATAAAATGGCATACAGCAGCTACTGGAACCTAAGCTCTTTGTCAGCCGGGAATCTGCCTGCTCATGGCGTGATCCCCAGCATGTTACATAACATTCGGCATGTAGTAGATGCCCGATAAAGGGCTTTTACAGAGCAAATAAACATACGAAACCCCCAAATCTCTTCCTAGCGTTTCTGCAGAAATTAAATGAGATACTGTGTGCATGGCACATAACATGGAACTGCTGGAGATGCCAATTACCTTATATTCCTTACCTCCCAAGAATCCTAGGAAATAGATCGGCTCTGCCCATTTTATGCAAGAGGAAAACCAGAGAAGAGGGCAGGAGTAAAAGGATTCTTAGAGGAGAGCTCATCCCTTCTAATAAAAATGTGCCTTAAAAAAGAGTCACAGCAAGGAGCTGTAGGAAGGTTCTAGAGTCAGTCCAGGGAGAAGAGAAGGGCTGTGGGTCCAGACTGGTGGGCCAGTCCTGCCTGCCTCCTGAGTCCTCTGCCTCCAAAGGGCACCCGTGGACCAGGCAGAATGGAGTCCCCGCCTCTGCATTTGCCATCGGCCCCTCCTGTCTGCAGAGAGCTCCGGCCCAGACACCGAGTGCCCAGCTGCGCTCTTGTTGGCGATAAGAGTAACCCTAATGAACTGCGGGCTGATGAATCGCTGATTGCAGGAGAGAAACAAAATTAAGACCGAGCTGATTGAGACTCTTAATAAAGCCCATTCTTTGGGAAGGGTCTGGCTTGGCAGGTGGGAAGACTAGGGATCATTCCGGGATCCGATGGGGGATTTTTAAAGACGGTACTAGGTACTGGTGAGAACAGCAAGGAAACAGAAAGAACAGAAAAAAAAAATGCGCAGGGTGAGCACACGCAGATTTGCTTCTGAATTCCAATTGTAAAAGGGCTTATAGAAATTGATTGCTTGCTAAAACTTGAGCTGCGCAAAGCCAGTTATGCTGGAAATAATCCCAGCGGCCACACCCTCTTCCTGCGCGGGGCAGCAGCATCTCCCGCGGCGCCTCTGAACAGCAGCCAGCTCCCCTGCGGCAGGCGTTACCCCCTCGCCGTCCCTTCCGCAGAAAGTGAATTTCTCCACCTAATTTAATTGCAAAAGCCCTTGCCAGTGCTCACACCTCCCCTATGATGCGATTACTATTGGCTCGTCAATTTGCCACCACCTGGGTGCCCCCTTTAAGGAAAGGGAGGGAGAGGGAGCCAAATGCCAACGTTAATTGCAATTTCATACAGTTCACTGGCGATGACCCTGTGGAGAGGGACAGGGGAAATCAATTCTGGTGATTGAAAAACAATATGAGAATTATGAGGCCATACTGAAATCTTCTGGAACGGGCAGAAAAATGCCTCTCTGAATATTTGGTCCGTGGTCAGTCGAGACTGTTAGTCATTCAGTGTAATGCCATTCAAACATTTCTCAAGGACCTGCTGTGCCAGGCACTGTACAGACAGGAAGAAGGCAGAGAAGACCAGGACAAAATCCAGGTCCCCGCGTGGGTTTCTCTGTCATGGGTGGAGGATGGGGGTCTAGATACTAAGATGGATAAAAAGGCAGAATTAGGAGAGAAAGTAACGCCACCTTCCCTTCCCTGCATGACATCACCTTATAAAGATGTGAAAACGCCAGAAGGGGCAGCTGGATCTTCGCTTCGCGGTTTGGTCCAGAGTGACCCGACCAGAAGCCCTCAGGAAACTGGGTGGTGCAGGACAATTCATTCTAGCACCTTCCGAAGGAGACAAGTGGCTGTTTCTGGACTCTGAACGCAGTAGGCACTGTCTGCAGGACTAGAGGTGGTTCTTTGGGATTCTGAGTTGCTTGCCCCATGTCAGGATGGGACAGCTGCTGCCTGGTCCTCACATTCCCTTTGAAAAGAGTATGGCCCTGGAGAAGGGGGCGGGGCTCCTGCTGCTGGACGGAGCTTTATGTGCAACCTCGGGCAAGAGAAGCTGTCCAGGACCACCCAGGGCAGGAGGCTGGCTTCGATGCAGCTCTCAGGCTGGCCAGGGCCCAAGGGAAACACTGGTGAGCCTGGGTCACCGCCACACCCCATCCCATGATGAGCCCTGGTGGTCAGGCAGGGTAGAGGGTGGTAACACCTACAGGAAGAGACTCAGACGCAAGACAGGGGGAGGGGACAAACTTCATTTGTGTGTATGTGTATTTCCACTTTTCGATGCTTTTCCTTCTCCTTTCCTTTTATCCACTCACACTCACCAATCATCCCATCCCTCTCCTTTCTCTGCATGTGAGCATGTGTGCACTCGTGTGCACACACACACACTCCCACGTGTGAGAACATAAGCCCAGCAATTAGATCTGGTTCAAATCCTGCCTCTGACGGTCTGTGACCCTGTGCCTGTGACTCAACCTCTCTGAGTCTCCATTTCCTTGTCTATACAATGAAGATGATGATAATAGGACCTTCCCTCTAGGGCAGTGGTGGGGATTAAATGTATAAGGCTCAATATTTTATCTGCTTGGACCTAAGCAATGCTCTCTAAATGAGAGCCATTCTTTCTACTCCATTCTTCCATTATGTCCTCACCAAGAGTGATGACAGTGACAACTTTTTATTATGTTTGCCTCTTTGGAAGCACTCAGTGTTCGCTATTATGATAATTACAATAATTTTGTTAATTCGGTTATATTGCTTAACGTTTTAAAAAATTATCAGATGATTTTTAGAGCAGTTTTAGGTTCATGGAAAAAATGTGCAGAAACTCCAGAATTCCCATAGCACTCCTCTCCCCACTTCCATTTCCCCTCTTACCACCATCTTGCACTGGTGTGGTACGTTTGTTACAACTGATGGAAGTGTACCAAACTGATGATTAACCAAAGTTCATAGTTTCCACAAGGGCTCACTCTGGGTTGTTGTACCTTTAATGGGTTTTGACAAATGTGTGACATGCGTCCACCACTCCAGTATCCCTGCCGTAAAACCCCGTGCTCCACCTGGTCACCCCCTTTCCCTCCCTGCTCACCCCTGGCAACCACTCATCTTTTTACCGTCTCTCTCATTTTGTCTTTACTAGCATGTGATGGAATCGGAATCATACAGTATCCAACCATTTCAATTGGCTTCTTGCATTTACCAATCTGCATTTAAAGCTCCTGCAAATCTTTTCTTGGCCTGTTGGCTCATTTCTTTTTTTCTTTTAAAAAAAATATTTATCAATTTATTTTAGAGAGAGAGAGAGTGTGTGCACATGAGTGGGAGGGGTGGAAAGAGAGCGAGAATCCACAAGCAGACTCCCCGCTGAGCAGGGAAACCTACGTGGGGCTCGATCCCAGGACCCTGAGATCATGACCTGAGCTGAAACCAAGAGCTGGCCACCCAATCAACTGAGCCACCCAGGATCCCCAGCTTATCTCTTTTTATGACTGAATAATGCTCCATTGTGTGGATACCATAGTTTGCCTATCCATTCACCTACGGAAGGGCACCTTGGTGGCTTCCAATTTTTGGTGGATATTGTTTAACTTTTAGTGGTGTGTTTGTACATTTTAATTGACTTTTTCCTGAACTTTCAGAAATGCTGAGCTAAATATATGTGTACTCAACTCTCCATTAATGCACCTCCAAAATGCAGAGCAAGAAACTCCTGTATCTGGTGTAGATACCAGCAGAGCCCACCGGGCCACATGGTCAAATGTTCCAGACTATGGGATTTTGCAACAGGCCTGAAAAGGCCTTTCCCCCAAGACTGTTGGGTGTTCAGGATATAATCAGGGTTTCTCAGCCTTGGCATGAGTGACGTCTGGAGCCAGCTAACTTTGTTGAGGGGGACTGTCATAGGCATCATAGGATACTGAGCAGTGCACGAAAATCCTTTACCTACTAGAGGCCAGCAGTAACCCTGCCTCAAATTGTGATGAACCAAAAATGTCCCCAGACCTTGCCAAATGTCCACTGGGGGACAAAAGTGCCCCCTTGCTCCTCCCACTGCTGAGAACCACTGTTTTCAATATTTTGTTATTGTCTGCTGTTACGATGAGAACTTTCAATGCCACCCCAAACCTCCCACATAAAACCCCAGCCCCCGGAGGGGGCCTGTCCTTTACTGGGCAGCAGGCAGTGCCCTGGTCTCCTGAGGCCTCCCTGAATTTCAGGCTCCTTGGGTGTGTGTGCTCTGACCACAGCCAAGGGCTGCCACTATCGCCTACTGGCCTCTGGATGTTTCCTCCGGAGACAACGAATTCAACATCTTGATGATTTTAAGCTGTCACCGACTTGCCAAATACCACACTGAATGGGGGTCAAGCCTGTCTCCAAACTACAATCCAGTGACTTTCTCATGAGCCAGAAGGGGCTCCCCAGAGGAGTCATGACAGGGAACGATCTGCTCTTCCACTCACCCCAGTTTCTCCATCAGCCAGTCTATCGGCTCTTCCTCCAGATTATTCCCGAACCTGCCTGCTTCCCTCTGACTTTTGTTCCCTGGCGATCCAGTTTCTGCACGGCTTCAGGGCAATAATGAACCGATCTAACTCCCACCTCCTCGCTCAGGCTCCAGTGGCTTCAAAACCCCATTTTTGTTTGGGGTTCTGCCACTCTGTCTATGGTCCCTGTCTCCACCCCAAAGAGGTGTCTGTAAGTGGAAATAGGCAGAACCAGGATCAGGTGAGAGTGGGTATTGGGGCCTGCATGGGGGCCTTCCTACATGTGCTGGATCGGCTTGGCCTCTGAGGGCCCTGGGTGCCCACAGTTTGCTCCTGAAGCTACCACTCTTCTCACACGAGGGCTGGCTGCAGCGTGGCCAACGTTATATCCTCCATATGGGGGTCACGGGGGTCATGGGGATCGCGGCAGCTTCTGGGCTCCGGTTCCACCTGATCGGTCCTTCTAAGGACTCCGGCTTCTCCGGTGGCTGTCCAAGGGGCCAGCTTGGCCCCCTGAGCACGGAGGAGAGCCAGGACTGACAGGGACCTGTGACGGGTGAGACAGGAGGCGGGGAGGAGCTCTCTGAGACACAGCCCTGTGAGGTCTGCCCTAACGCCTGTCTTGAAAATGCAAATATGTTCCAACATGACTGCTCTGTTAGAGACCGAGTGGAATATACCATGAGTTTTGCACGTGATCGTGCCCAAGTTCCTCCATGAGAAACAGCAGGTGGACAGACTTTATCCAGCTGACCCGAACCACAAAGAAACACACAAAATGCACACATGCACACACGTCCAACGTATGCCAGCTCCCTCAGTTTACCCTGTGTGTTATGAGCCACAGCTGTCCATAGCTGGTGTAACAGCTTTCGTCGGGTTTCACCTTCCCTCCACCACCTCACAGTGACCCACCAGCTGCCACCTTCTGCCACCTGGTTCCTTAAACACACAGGTCTTGTCGCGAGAGGAAATGCCTTATTTCCTGCAGGAGGTGTGTGTGTTTAAACGGTGTGTCCTGCGTAAAACTGTGCTACTGCTTTTTTTTTTTCTTAAGAGCGAATGTGTACGGGCAGGGGGTTGGGGGAGGGGGGAGAAGATGAGGAGGAGAGAGAAAGAGAGAATCTTAAGCAGACTCCAGGCCCATCGCAGAGCCTGATGTGGGGCTCAATCTCACAACCCTGAGATCGTGACCTGAGTCGAAACCAAGAGTCGGACTTAACGGCTTCACTGGCTGAGCGATCCAGCATTGTTTTCTCTTACTTCCCTTTCCCCTGGTTTTCGTTGCTGCCTGGGATTGCACATCCGTCCCCATCCCCTCATGGAGCCTTAGCAGCTTTGTCTCAGCCTCTGTTCTCTAGGGAAGCCAGGTTAGGACACAACATTGCACAGGGAGCAAACAGCAAGTGCAAAAGGTAGAAACAGGCTTGGTGTCCCCGAGGACAGAAAGAAAGCCTGCACGGCAGATGCTCAGTGGAGGAGAGGGTACAGGCTGGGTGGGCAGAGAAGGCAGGATCTTTTATTTAGGCTTTGGTCAGACAGGGCAAGGAGTTTGGACATCGGCTGAATCGCCGTGAGAAGCTACTAGCCGGTTGTAACCCTTAGAGTGGCGTGATTCGGTTTGTATATGAAAGCAGTAACTCTAGCTGAGGTGTGAAGGGTGGCTTGCAAGCAGCAGGACTACCAGTGGGGGGACCTCTCAGGTCCAGGTGAAAGACGGGGTCTTGGACCAGGGTGGCAGACGTAGGCCTCGGAAGTGGCAGGTGTTACAGTTGCCACTGCGGACTTGGGAGGAAGGGGAGAAACTCCAGGGGGAACCAAGGTCCGGTTTTGGGCATTTCATTATTTTGCAATTTGGGGCAGGTCACTATTCTTTAACGAGAGGGAGAAAAAAAGCATTTAAAAAATTAATGAAGCTTCTTGAGGGTGGAAACAGTTGCAAAAGTGCAAAGCTCATCTGCTGGCTTTGGAATTAAAAATAAAAAGAGGGGTGTGTGGGTGTGGGTGTTTGACAAATTATGCAAGGAAAGGAGGTTGCTTCCATTCACCCCTTTCAGGGAACAATAACCACAACATGATAAGACGCAGTGCAAGGCTTGTCTCTGTCTGAAACGTGGCCAAAGAAAGGAAAGATTAATCACATGGGGAAGGCTGGTATCTCAGGGGCAGATTAAGACAACAAGCTAGCAATTTGGAGTCTGATTAGAAACAGCTAAAATCAGAACTTCCAGTTAAGGACTATACTTTACACAGCCCTCTTTCTTGGGGGGGGGGCACGGGAGCAGGGAGGGAGATTGATTTAAGTTAATTAAACCTAGTGCTTAATTAAGTATGCTTAGATACAAACTGTCTCCTTTTTGCATGGTTAATGCAAACCTGGGTTCCCAGCTCCATGAAATTTGCTGGCTGGAAGTTTTCAGGCGATGGGGAGGTTTCCATGAGCTACATGAGTGCAGGTGTTTTTCTAACAGTGAGAGTTCTGGAAGGCTAGGATCGGTGACTTAGGGATGGGACCGAATCCCCTGCTCAGGAGAGTGTGCCAGCCTGGAAGAACAGAAAGGTCTAGATTTGGGGGGTCAGAGAAGATGGGTTCTCATCTCCACGGGGCTCCTCCTCGGCAGGGAGACCCTGGCACGTCATCTGTCCTCAGGGACGCCTCGGCGTTTTCGTCATTCAAGATCCCTCCGTGACTCCACCCTCACGCCCGGTAAGGATTCGGTCCACAAACTACACTTACCAAACCCTACTTTATTTCCATTTGTGATTCATCAAAAATGCATGTAGTAATGGCAATGGGTAACAATTACCATGTGCTTCGTCTGTTCGTTCCAGATACTGCTGGAAGCACGTGACAGGGATGAACTGCTTGATTCTGGCAACATTTCTGAGAGGTAAACACTATTATCCCCACTTGCCGGGGGAGAAAACAGAGGCACAGAGAAATAAAGTAACCTCCCCAAGGTCACACAGATAATAAATGATAAAACAGAAATCTGGACCCAAGATTTTGATTGAACACAGAAAAACAGGCTCAGTTTGTGTTGGCCTTGACCTCTTTTGCCTCCCCTAAGGGCTGGTGGCCAAAATGTCACTGCTCCAGCCTGTTTTTTTTTTAAACTGTAAACCAAATACTCATCCCTGCTCTTAAACTCCCTCCAGGAGTTAACAGGCCCTGATGTCAAGGTGCTTAGAAAGCTTTACAGAGAGCTGGTGCACAGGGAGGAGGGTGGAGGGGCTCGCGTGCTCAGGCGGGCTCCTGGGAGAGTGCTCACGCGCCCAGCAAATGAGCTGGTGGTGATAATGCATCCGGATCTGAGGAATGTGGTCACATAAGTCATTCAGTGTTAATCAAGTGGCAGGACTTACAGAGATGACACCACTGCCTTCTGAGTCATTGGGCTCAGTGGACACAAGCTTCGGTAGGTTTTTTTTCTCCCTGTTGTTTTTTGGGGTGTGGACTCAGGGGTTCTCTAACATGGTGTTCCTATTGTCTGAAGGGACCCGATGCTTGGGCAGCATCTGTTCCAGATGCTCTTTAGAGTGGGGGCTGGGTTTTACCTTTGCTTCTCTTGTGGCATCGTCTCCCTGCTGTGCTTCTCTCTCAAGCTTCCAAAGGGACAATGACAGCTCGCATTGATGGTGTCCTTGCTGCATCTTTATGTGAGTAGCAGCAATGCACCGGCTCTGGAGGCAGACAGCCTGTGTCCCAGCCCCAGCTCCACCATGGTGGGACCCCTGGCAGGTCACTCTCTCACTGAACCTTAGCTTCCTAGCTATAAAAATGGGGTAAGAACAGGACTTCTCTCAGAGGGGTTTTGAGGATTACAGGAGAGTGCTAGGAGCATTTCCAACTCACAATCTTAGTCATTAATTTTAAACTCGTTTACTTCTCGTAACAACCCTATCAGGGAGATAAGATTCTCTCCAGAGGCATGGGGAGTTAGGTGAGTGACATATCCAAGGCCACACGTCTGCAAGAGGCAGAACAGTCCCTAAGGCTGAGTTGGAGATCCGTGGGGGGAGGGGGGTTCCTGCATTCCACACCTGGCTTTGTCACTCTGAGAAAGTCAGTTCAGCTCTCTGGGCCTCAGTTTCCTCATCTGTGAAGTGGGAATAATGCTAGTCCTTCTTGTTATGAGAAGTATCGAGTATAACATAAACTCGAGGTATTGGGCTACTATTAAAAAAAAGATGTGGAAAAAAAGAGAATTCCTTAGATAGACCTTCCTTTCATTTGACATATATTTCTAGACAAATTGCCTTTAGGGCAAACCTTGGGTACCAAGTTCTCCAGGGAGGCACATGGCCAACCTTGAGTTGCCAGGGCTGTGCTGCCCCTGCTCCGTACAGAAGCAGCTTTGGACAAGCAATGCATCTGAACCAAGGGCTGCTGGGAACACACCAGGTCCCCTTTCGTTTGCTGCTGGGTTCTACTCGTCACCGCAGACACCGTGGATCAGGGGTCAGGTGTGATGTTGACGACACAGATGCTGACTTAAATGCCATGCATCGAGGACTCCCTTTGAGGTCCAGGTCACTTTGTAGCTCCCGGACTAGAAGAAATTATAGGACTATTCCAAGTTTGTCTTTGAGGATTCTTCCTCCCAGATGGCTTGATACTTTCATCTGGTGGATTTTGGGAAACATGTTATTGGTGGCAATAACAGTCCTGATTCTGTATCCCTCCCTGTGTCCTCCACTTGGACACATAACCTTGTTGAGGCCTCCCACAGTGACTCTGGCCATGTGACTTGTGTCGGCCAACTGGATGTGTTAGCAGACAGGATGCAAGCCAAGGCTTGCAAAAGAGTGGGCCCCCTTCAGCTTGCACCCTTGCTCCTCGGCCGCTACCACGAGAATATGCTGGGGCAAGACAAGTGCAGGGTTAACCATGTGTGGAGCTTGATCGACTCACCCCTGTTGTCCCAGCTGAGGTCATCTTCGATCAGCCAATCCCAAAGATCTGGGTAAACCCAGTCATGATCAGCTGAGCCACTTAACCTTTAAGTAACCTCAGGTTCATGAGTGAACCCAACCCACGAAGGCTAACTCTTGTAGATTATGAGCTAAATAAATGCTTCTTGTTGTTCACCAGTGAGGTTGGTGGTTGGTTGTTATGAAGCACTATGGTGGCAGTAAGTAGCAGATACACACAGATCCATATGTACGTATTAAAAAGTATAGTACGCTTTGGCTTTGGTTATAATTTGCTACACAATCGAAACCTTCCTCTCTGCTTTTGGAGATAATGGTGCAAAATATTTCCATTTTCCATATATACACCCACTTAATGCAGACACTGTCACATCACGCTGATGAAATCTTGATCCAAGAACATGGAAAATTCGAATGGCTTTTCTCTCTTATGTCTCATGGTTCCTCTTCCAATCCACTTATTTTAAATAAAAATCCAAAGTATATTTTAAATAGATATGTCCTATTTGTTTAAGATGAGCTCCCATTCCACGTCAAGAATCTGCCCTTTGGATAGTCAACCAGGCTGTGGTTCTCCTCCAAATGTGGCTGCTCGAAGCACTTCCGAGTCCTCCTACTTAGGACTGCTCTTCTGCCTTCACATCCCATCCTCTATCCATGCAGAGGCAGGAGCCTTCAAGGAACATACCGCGGCCGCCCCCAGATGGCCCTTCAAGGGGCCGCCAGTGGGGCCCCTGTGCCCTCCCCCCCCAGCACCACTCATGCCTTTTGCGAGGTGACAATCGCAGAGCAACTGCATTCCCATCCCCTCTTACTAGTAGCCTCACAACTTCAGGCAAGCTCCCCAGGCCCTGTGAGCCTCAGCCTCCTCGTCTGCACGGAGAAGGTAACGAGAGTAGCTAGCTCACGGGACTGCCGTGAGGCTTAAATGAGATAGTACGGCGCCAGCACACTCGGCATTGTGCGAGGCACAGTAAGCCCTTGATAGATGTGACTATTATTATAATTGTATGCATGGTGCCATGGGAACCTGAAATCCTAGCGAGCAGTTATTTAATACTTACCATGTGCCTACTGTTTTGAGTATTTTAAGAACTGTTTTAGTGCTTTTTATACGTTTATTTCATTTTTTAAACCTCATGACAACAGTTAGGTTGTCATATAGGTAGTGTGATCTCCAGTTTCTGGATGAAAAAAAACAGAGGCACAGAGAAGTTAAGTAACCTACCTAAGAGCACACAGCTAACAGATCACCATGATAGCCCTCTCCCCTCTCCCTACTTTATTATAGTTCTTCACCCATCCTTCCCATCGGGCGTCTGGGAAGTGTAATTAATTTGTGCCTTCTCCGTGCTTAGCACATGTCAGACCATCATATTAGTGGAGGTTGCCACAGAATGTTCTGTGTCCCCCTGGTCTTTTCTCTTTCGGCATTGGCCCCCTTGAGGGCAGAGGACTGGGTCTTCGGATCCCTGCACCTGCTCCTTCCTGAATCGGCCGGGTGGGACCAGATGGTGCCTTGGAGAGGAAACGAGCTCCTTCTCACAGTGGCACACACATGCTCCGGGCTCTCCACACGCCGTCTCACAATCCAGCTGGATTCAAGACACAGGAAGCAAACAAGGCTTTCAGCAGCCTCAGGCGAGCAGGGGTGAAATTAGTAGATTGGTGTACAAAGAAGCGTTTAATAATGCTATCACGCTACCCGTCCTCACCGAGCCGTTGTGACATTCTGCATTAAAGAAGTGACGAGTCTCAATTGCTGCATGGAACGGAGGCCTGGCATCACGGTGGCTCCCAGCCCCCTGAACACTTGTATTTTCTGGCGGCAGACGGCATGCATGCAGGGATCGGGGGAAACTGATGGCTTCATACAAAAATGTCCTCGTAGACCCTCGAAGCCCTTTGTAATGCTCGCCTGTCGGGAGCATCATTTTTGTTAAATATTAAGGAGCTGTTTGTTGAACTAATGTCGTCATGGTAACTGGGTGGAGGGAGGGGTGCTGCAAGAGTCTGGTGCTGCCGAATTATAGCAGATTAATCACGTGCGTGGTGTTCTTTAATGAGTTTCCCTGTGTGCCTCCCCATAACGATGAATGTAGAGGACCGGGGACTTGGGGTTTGCCCCCGCTGTCACCCTTAAAGACGTGTTCCCTCACCAGTTCCTGGTGCTGTGCTGTTTGGGGGCTGGCTGGCTGGATAGACGGACAGATGGACGGATAGATGGATGAATGCCGGAACCACAATTTTACATGTTCTCCTCAGAGCTGTTTCTGCCCACTCTCCCATTCGACAGTGGGAAGGGCTTTTGCCAGAGAGTTAGGGAAAGTCAGAGAGGTCAGGGAAGTAAATGGGGGCAGGTACAGCCAACGGTTTCCTTGCCTGAAAGGAGAACTCACGGCAACAACATGGGGGCAGAGCAGATGAGTGTAGACTCAGGCTGCCTGGGTCCAGATCCCAGCTCCATCTCCTCCCATGGGGTCACTCAGGAGGACTCGAGTGGCCTGCTCTCCCAAGCAGCCCGTTTCCCCACATGTCCGAGGGGTCGTGACCACGCGTGCTCAGAGGGCCAGGGAGGGGATTAGAGGCGAAGCTCTTACCACGGCGCTTGGTACGTGCCCAACCACATACTGACCATCACCCCCAAACGGCCACCACCATCCGGAGGAATAGCCCCAAGAGAGGCCCCGCAGTGCTTTACACAGTCTAAAGGTCTAACTGGGCCCTGCCCATCCAGTGCAGGGTCCACACCCAGGTCTGGTCAACTCCACCGCCACGCCGTGTTCTCTCTGAGGTCGGCAAACTTTTTCTGGAAAGGGCCAGATAGTCAATATTTTAGGCTTGGTGGGTCACATGCAGTCTCTGTTTCATATATATATATATATAAAAACCATTCTTAGCTCACAGGCTGCTCAGAGATAGGCATAGTTGGCTGATCCTTGCCATGCTGTCTTATGAGGAAATGGGAAAAAAAGGAAAGCAAAGTGAAAGGCGATGCATACATGGCTTCTTCTCCCACTAAGAGCAGGCTGAAGCTACACATAAAAAAGAAAAACTTAGGTCCAGGAATTTGACTTTAAAAATCAAAATAAGACCGCCCTGGTGATTCCTTGCAGTCCTGCAATGCTCATTCCAGCGTTTACGAAGGGAGATGTAGAAAAGGAGGGTGACCCAGCCAAGATCACATTGCTAGTAAAGGACAGAGCTGGCACCTAAGCCCAGGGGTCTGGCCCCCGACAACTTCACCACCACCCCGTCCATCTACCTCCACTTCGTCGAGAATAATCTCTATGTTCTATTATTCCGAGACTCCGGACACCCTCCACCAGCTGACTGGTAAAAGAGCCAGACTCTGGGGTCTGGCCGATCTGTGATCCAGTCCCAGCTCTACTGTTACTGAGTCTGTGACCTTGGAAATGATGAACTTTTTGGTCTTCAGTATCCTTGATGGTAAAATGGGGGCTATCTGCTGCACCCCCCCGCGTGGTTATGAGGTTAGCAAATGGCCTTGGACGTGCCAAATGCCGGCCAGACGTCACAACAGTTATGACAATGACGGTGGCAGGCAGAAAAATAGCCCCCAGAGATCCTCAAGCCCTGATCCCCAGAACCTGTGAATGTGTCACTTTAAATGGCAAACAGGAATGAAAGCTGCAGATGGAGTTAACGTTGCTAATCGGCTGACCTTAGAATAAAGAGAGTAACCTGGATTACCTGGGTAGGCACAATGCATCACAAGTGTCATCAGAGGTTGAAAAGACAGGCCCAAGAGTCAGCTTCAGAGTGATGCAGCAGGAGGGAAACTCAACTGGCCATTGCTGGCTTTGAAGATGGGAGAGCTTCAGGAATTAGGGAAGCTTCGAGAAGCTGTGAAAGGCAAGCCGTGGAATTCTCTCCTGGAGCCTCCAGAAAGGAATGCATTTTGTTGACACCCTGACTTTAGCTCAGTGAGACCTATTTCAGACTTCTGACCTCCAGGACTGTAAGCTTGTGTGGTTTCAGGCACGAAGTAGTTTGCTACCACAGCAGAAGGAAAGAGATGGAAAGGAGAAAGCCTCCTCAGCGGGGAGCACCGCCTGAAGCAGAGAGGGCATCCTGCACAGGCTGGAGGGCGGGAGCAGGCCTCCTCGGTATGCTCACTGGTGCTGCTCGACCCACAACCCGGGGCTGAGGCCTGGACACGTGACCCGACCCCCTCCGCTCCAAGACACTTGCTGGGATGGCCACCAAAGCAAAGCCCTCTTTCTCTGGGGGTTGCTGAGAGAAGTGGCTGGATCTTTGGGGGAAACCTGCCTAAGAGAAGCCCACACAGAAGAAATCTGAGTCTCGAGATGGAGAGAAGCGATGCCTGCTGACATTGTTTAGATCCAGCTGGGCTCAAAGCCAGACCAGCTCAGACTTTTCAATTACATGAACTGCTTTTTTGTTTTAGACTTCCATCAATTTGAATTAGATCTCCAGCTTGTAACCAAAAGTCTGACTAATATAATCAAATATCCACTTAAGTACTGTTACCTACTAGTTTCAACTGTTATCATTTCCTTGGCCAATAAACTTTGGGCTCTGGAAGAACACGGAACGGGGTTTAGGGCAGGGCCCTAAGGCAAGGTGTCAGATGGACAGTAGGGGAAGGTGGGATGCCATCTCTCCCGTTCAGCTCAGATACGCGGAGTCTCCCCCTGGAGTAGGAGCAAGAGGAGCCTCAGGAAGGAGCAAAGAACCCCTCACACGCTACTGAGTGGGAGTGTGGTCTGAACCTGCACCCGGACCTGTGGAGAACCACACACCCCTAATGGGGTCTTCATGTCTAGTCCGGCAGGGCAGAGGGCATTTCAGATCAATGGTAGCTTGGTTTCCTGAATGAGTGGTTCCTTCTGGTCTTGCCTCTTAAATGCCAATAGCGTCCCAGGGTTCTGTCCTCTGCTCTGAGCTGTCCCTGAGAGAGAATGCAATCACCCCATGGCCTTGCCTTGTTCCTCCGTCAGCTGTCTGTCCATCTTCATTCCTCTCCAGTAGGCCCAAGGGATGTGGCACATGCCCTTTGGTCATGGTGACAGTTGCCCACGTTGATTTTTCACAGGACAATGAGGGTGGGGTGGGGACTAGGCCACCGTTGGGGAGGGTGACACAATTTGAAAAGAACCCAGCTAATGGTCCTCTCTTCCTCTCCCGGGACTATCGCCATCAGGGTGACAACCACTTGCCTATATATGGATGACCCCTGAATTAGTCCATCCCGTCCTGAAATTGCTTATGCCCATGTTGGACACTCCACTAGGATGATGACACAAATGCTAACATGAAAATTAATAGCAAGACCACTGCCAACGTAATGCAGTGCCAGGCACAGCCCCTGACACTAGTGTACGGACCTGTACAGCCTCTCACGCAGCTAGCAACTGCGTAATCCCCATTATACAGATGAAGACAGAGGCTCTGGACAAGGAAATGACCCCTCTAGGGTCACACAGCTAGTAAGTGGCTGAGTCAGGAGTTGGGTTCTGCCATTCTGACTCCCAGTTCCACCACCGCTCTCTCCCCACTGCCTCCCAGTCCCTGGGCGTCCCACGAGTGCATCAAATACTACATTTCCAGGGCCTTCTGAACCACCTGGCACATTCTCCCTCTCTGTTCACTGCCTGGGGCTCCCTCTTGACTCCCCTGTCCTCACTTTCTGTGTTCAACACCAGTCAATGCGTTCTCTGAAGTGGTACCCTGGGGGCAACTCCCCCTCGCTCCACCCCTGCTGTGACTGTCCCTCCACAGGACCACGCCTTCTCTCCAGGGCCAGCTCTCCGCTGCTGACTCCTGACCACGTCCATCTGTCCAAGCATCCGTCCTGCCTTTGTTCTGTCTTACCTGCAGCCCACCGTCTGCACTATGGCCATGTCACGTTTCTACACAAGAGACCGCATCGTATAACCTGCTTCCTGGTTCCTGCAGGTGGTCCGATCCTGAGCGTGGCGTCTGAGGGTCTCTGGGCTTTGACTCACCCCAGCTGGCCCATCTCAGCCGCCACGTGCTCCAGGAACACCGGACTTTCGGCATCCTCCAAGCGTCCCAGACTTCCTCTCCCTTTGCACCTCTCTGCGTGCTTCCCCGGCCTCCCTTTCTGCAGAAATTCTTCCCCTCCCTCAGGCTCTAGCTGACAGCCTCCCTGAAAAACCACAGGCAGAGTGAAGGACTTTGTTTTTGTGGGAGGGAAGCTCATAGTCTTGGTGTCAATCAGGTGATCGCAGGACACACCGACCTCTGCACTGATTGACTTACTGATTTTGATTTACTAACTCTGGGCCAGCCCCTGTTCTAAGCACAATCCCTAAACTCAGTAGTCCTAACTACCCTATGGGGTGGCCCATTCTACAGATGAAGAAATGGATAGACAGAGAAGTTAAATAACTTGGTCAAGATCCGGGGCTAGCAAGGGTGAGCTGGGATTCTAACCAAGCCAAGTGCATGGGCTTCACGACCCTGCGGTACTGCCTCACTGGGTGCTGGGACCGTAAGGTCCATGGGAATCCAGAGAGGGGCCAGGAGCTTCAGAGGAAGCTGCAGGATGTACTGAGGTGACACCCCTGGCTGCCCGGGCCTCCAGGTGACAGCTCCTCAGGTGAGCCTATGCTGGCCATGCCCTCTGACCTCAAGCCTCCCCCCCAACTGTGCCCCCACAACACTCTCAGCCCCATCCTCAGGAGCGACGAGACGAGGCTGGACAAGGATGAGGAGAGGGACCCACAGCAGGGCCATCACATAGGGAATGGAGGCTCAGGGGGGAAGAAGGAGAGGGAGCGTGAAGGACACACTCCTCTTTCCCTGCCCATGGGGCCCTGGGCTGACTGCTGGCCAGGCCTTTCCCTGGGGGGGGGCGGCAAAGGAGGCTCCTCATGCAGGGGAGCAGGGCATGGGCTGCACAACCACTCTGCTCCAGGCCTCAGGAGAGAGGACGAAAGAGGAGCATGAGGTTGTCCAGGCCAGGGCCAGGGAAGATGGGGCAGAAGCCCCAGGAGGCCAGGATAAAGGGTGTGCGTGCACTTGTCTGCTGCCCCCTTAGAACCTCTGCTCTCGGCCAACAACCCAGGAGTCCTACGAAGGCTCCTGGGCTTTCCAGGCCTGCCCCCCACCCCTTGGCTCCTGTGACCAGGGGTCTGGCCCCTCCAGCCATGTGGATTCCTCTCCCTGCCTCATATAGATTGAACTGGTCTTGATGTTTTCTTTTTTTAAGTGAGAACTTCATCTTTCTCCTGAAGATTCCCAGGGGCTAAGGCTGAAACTGGGGTTCCATTTCAAATGTCTTACGCATTTTTAACAAGTAGATCTGTTCCTTTGGCATGGCCACACTCAATTCCCTTGATATCAACCTGACATTTGACCACCTTTGCTACCCTGACTCCCTGTAGTGGGCGTGGCACTTGGGTTTGACACTTGCTGAGTTGAAGGGAAGATGTGGGCACGGTCTAGTCACTGTGTGGTTCGGCATCCTCTGGACAGAACTGTGACCAAAGCCTTCACGCATGTGCCTGTCAGGACCCTGGAAGCATCCGCTGCTCCACCCAGGGGACCAAGAGTAATTCAAGTTGAAGGTTTAAGTGGACCTTTCCCATTGAAAAATCATTGAGAATAAAAAGGAAGAGCCTCTGAGAAAACTAACAAGAGTCATTTGAAAAGTATGATGCTATTTAAAAAAAATCTATCTGTAACAGCATTTTCTCGAACATATTGTAAGAAGAAAGCTATGCTTTCAGGGGGACTATAGATAGGAGGTGGTACGGGGGAGAAGAAATAGCAGGTTTCGGACCATCTTTTTGTGAGCAAGATCGCCGGCGAGGTCTCTTCCGCATTTTATCTCACTTACTCTCCCGGATGGCCCTGTGGGGTGTATTATTTCCCCATTTTACAGATCAGGAAACTCCGGGAAAATCTAGTTCTGGACTGTTTTGTCTCATCTTGTGCATAGAATTCTGCAAAAACAGCTTATTCCCAGCGAGTGCAGCCAAGTCTAATTCAGATTCTCTGGCAATTTGAAATAGAAGCCAAGCTGCCCATTGAATGATTTTCTACCTCAAAAACACCCTGCTTTCATTGGTGTTTCGGTCGTATCCATCGTCAGAGCACAGAGTAAGCGTCCTAGGCGTACAGGTCAGGCGCGCTCAGCTGTGTGGTCAGACTTGCTAAGCACAGGTCACTGTGGTGCCCTGCACTGCTGCCAGTTAACTAGCTGGGAATTCATTTGATTCCATTCACTGAAAGGCAACAGACCTCCCGTATGCAGGAGACACCCAAAGATGAAGACTTGCCACTTACTTGGGTGGCTTCTAACATGGTCCGGATAATGGAGTTGTGCTGTGCTTTGCCTCTCAGATGCAAAACAAGGCTGCTGATAGAAAAGCCTGACGTAGGGGGGTAGGGAGTGAGTGGTCTTAGAAATTGCTTTGTGCAGGGATGCCAAAAACTGGCCCGGATGCTATAAGTCCTCTTCCTCGCTCCCTCAGCAGACATCACTAATCCATTGCAGCACACTATTTCCTGGACATTCCTCGGAATCCTTCTCAACACTCTTCCCCTGGAAGCCATGAGCAATTGATTGGAGCCCAGAAGGTGAAATCTATTTACCATCCCTGCCCTAGCCCAGGTACCTCATCTAAATAGGTGGCACAGAGGTGAGAGAAGGTGCAGGCATGACAGAGCCAGGGACTGGGGCTGCTTTCCTCTGAATGCTTCCCCTTTGAAGCTGCCCAGGAAAGCCCCTCATCCCTGGCCCCTTCCTACTAAAGGGAGAAGTGAAGTGGGGGTCACTTGGCAAAATGTTAGACATTTTTTAAGATCCCGTAGGCACAGGGGTAGTGCTTGTGCCCTAAATGATTTTTTTTTAAAGATTTTCTTTATTTTTTCGGTCAGAGCGAGAGAGAGAGCACTAGCAGGGGGAATGGCAGGAAGAGGGAGAAGCAGGCTCCCCACTGAGCAGGGAGCCCAATGTGGGGCTCGATTCCAGGACCCTGGGATCATGACCCGAGCCAAAGGCAGACGCTTAACCAACTGAGCCACCCAGGCATCCCTGCCCTAAACAATTTTGGCTCACACTACAGTCCTGCTATCCAGAAGGGTCACAGTGCGATGGGCAGGGGCGAAAGGGAGGCCCCTGGGCAGGCTCATTCTATAGTCCACGTCTACTACTAATGCCTGATAAATGTCTCAGGCAAGCGCAATTCTTTTTAAAGGTAAAAGCAACAGCAAAGAGTTTATTGAAAGGGAAAGTACACACTCAAGAAGGGAGTGCGCACAGGCTCTGAGAGGGAGCCGCCCCAGGAGACGTGGGTCTCACCTACTTATAGGGAACTTAAAATGAGGGGCTGAATATTCATGGGAGGGATGGGGGATTTTCCCCTTTAGTGTGGAGCTTTGGGGGACCTTGCCCATACTTACTTCTGGTCACTTGACACATGTGTTCTAGAATCTTCTGCAAGCATATTTTGTGCCCTCTAGTGCCCCTGGTGGAGGGGTCATTCTCGGTCATTAAGGCACTTACACGCAGGTAAGTCTTGGGTCTTGATACAAAGAGCCCGGCGTTTTTATTCTTTACTTAGGTCCCTGACTACTTGTAGGCTGACTGCAGCCTTCTCTGTTGCTTACTGCCTGACACCCTGTTTTGAGCCCTGTTCCCTCATCCCTATGCTACCCTGCCTATAACACCATTGCCCTGCCCCTCCGCACACGTGCTCTCCTTTTGGTCCCAGGCTCCCCACACCTGCGTGATACACAGTGTGGTGGGCACTCCTTGACCCATGTTGGAGACACGGGGCTTGCTCTGCCTGTGGCACCTGGCCCACACCTGAACAGCCCGGAGCGCACCCAGGGCGAAGGTACCCCGCCCTAGACAGGGTTTCAAGAGGTGGCCACTTGAAAGTGCCGGCAGTATGTCCCCATTTAGCCTGCCTAGTGTAGTCTCCCACTTTTCCAGCAATCCCAGCTGCCTAGGTGTCTCTTAATGGTGTGTACCCAAACCAGCCCCCAGGGGCCCTCCCCGGCAATGCAGTCTAGACTCTGCTAGGTCTGCCTGGAGGGCAAATATGGGCATTTGTGGAGTGTGAGGCTTGGACTTAGGCAGGTGCTGGCTACACCCAGTTCAGGCAAGTGCCATTTTTATCTGAACCCTGCTACGAGTCCTGGTGTGGGAGGCGGTGCCTTTTACAAAGGGAAGCATCGTTCTGAGACTCAGTCTCCCAGCTGAAGAGTCAGCCAGACCTCACTGGGGAGGGCATGGGGAAGGGGCACTGGCTGTGAGGCTTGAGCTCATGCCACCCAAACTCAAGTCTTAAATGATTTTCCATCTGCATCAACAGAATCTTTCTTCTGTACAGTGCTTTTCAAGTTGTTAAGATCATTTCTGGAAGAGGAGGCTCGCCCTGGCTTTCAGTTCACTGGGGGACAGGGAGGTCCTGAGAAGTCAGACCACTTTCCAGGAGGGCCCCCAGCAAGTAATAAACGGCCGAGCAGCCCCTGCCTTTGGACAGGTGCCAGGTCTACAAGGGCCCATCAGAGAGAGCGGGGGGGAAAATGCAGCCGCCTTCTCACAGCATCTCCATTTTAGAGAGTGGGCTCAGGGGTGCGATCTTTTCCCTGTCCCCCATCCCTCCAGGTAAGCCCGGGCTTCTGACTCCCAGCCCAGAGCTCTGTCCTCTGCCTCACGCTGTCCCAACACTGCACCTTAATCCAGGGTCATGCCCCACGTGTAGAATAAGAATAGGGCTAATGTTTATTGGGCACTTACTATGCACTGGCCCAGGGCCAGCTGCTGGACAGGAGTTAATTCCCTGACTCCTCACAGCCACCCTATGTGGTAGGTGTTATCAGGATCCCACTATCAGCCGAGAAGACAGAAGTATATAAGGTCAGCAACTTGCCTACGGACCCGCAGCTAGTGGAAGACGCGGGGTTTGAACCTGGGCCGACCGACTCCAGGGGCCCTGCTCCTCTTAACTAGACATCACCTCCCTCGGTGCCTCCCCATTGCTCTTCCTTCCAGTCGTTTGACAATCACTTACTGAGCACCTACTATGTGCCGGGTCCTGTGAATCAAAGATACAGCCCCTGCCCGCAAAGGCCCACTCCTGCTTAAAGATTTGCCAAGAAAGCATCAAGTGCTGGCTCAAAGGTATTGCTCAGCCCTCCCCTCCCATTCCTTGTCTCCCCAAACCGCCCCCCCCAGCCCCTCACAGCACTCAGGACACAGCTGAACAGACAGCCTAAGCACAACAACTGTCAAACTCAATTCTCATCCGTGCTGTCAGTTTCTTAAAGAAAACCCCATCTCTGGCCTCCCACGGCACCCTGCCCTCAGGGGCCCTTGATAAATATTTACAGCTGCAGCTGACCCAGGCCCAGGGGAAGAAGACCCAGGCACAAAGCACAAAGGAAGCCTGGGGGATCATGACTTCGACCTTCCCATTCACAGTGGGTGTCCCTCCTGTGCAAATTCCCCACCTGGGTCTGGGGTGCCATTCTTCTCACGCCAGCTTGAGTTTGTGGTTCCGGTCTTGCCAAAGGGCCGCGACCCCCTTAGGAAGCCACCGTCACTGTCCTCCCACAATGGGGGACTGGGGGAATCCTGCCACAGTGTTCCCCATGCCTTTTTTTCTGGTCTGTGTGGCCTGGATCAAAGCTCTCGATGGTAGGACTAGCTGGTTAATCTTTTGGTGGTTTGTGCAGGGGACAGGCCTCCCCAGAGCCTCTAATCAAAACCGCCACCATACGCGGGGAGTTGCCCACCCCATCATGTACGTGAGGTGCCGTGATGTGTGTCTGTCCGACCGTAGCTCGGGTACACCAGAGGCCAATGGACAACAACGGGTCTCAGGAAGACCCAAGGGTCATCTCATCCACCAACTTCCGAACAGTTTTACGGCAGAACCCCATCAAACAGGCAGTGCTGAGAGAGCGTGCGCGCTCACAAGCCCCCCCACCCCTCATCCTGCTACCCCTGGGGGTTCCAGATCATCAGGGGAACAGAGTCTATAAGACACTACCCTGGTCAAAACCGCTCCTTCCTTCAATGGAAGTTTTCTTCGACGCTTCTGCAAACTGCACTTGAACTCTTCCAGTGACAGGGAACTCCCTACTTCCAGCAGATACCTATTTCACCTCGGCATGCCTTCTTTTGTTAGGAATTCATCCTTAGGCCTAGTCAACAGCTGCCCATTCTTCAATGACAGCCCTTTAAATATGCAAAGATGGCTTTCTCACCTCTCATTGGTCAGGTCTCCTCAGGGCTAGGGGTTACGAACTGGTGTGAACCAGGCAGTTCCCCCTCTGCTCTAGGAATAGCTCCCTGACCCTGGACACAGTTCCAAGCACAGGCCCTCTGGGTGGTGCATCTGAGCGGAGAACAGAAGCCCAGGCACCGACAGACTTGGTTTGCTTCTAGGGAGGGATGGGCGGGGCCCCCGTGAATTCCGAGGGACTCACACCTGGATTCTCAGCACTGTACCATTTCCAGGTGCACCTGGACGGAAACAGATCTCCAGCTGCGAAAGCCAGCTGCCCCCTTGGACAGGCTCCAGGTCTGGCTGCCCCGCACCCCCTACTCATCCTCTTTCCCTTCTTGAAATCCAACCGAGGCCCAGCCTCCGCCCAACACAGTGTCACTCACCAGTCCCGGATTGCTTACATCCTGGGAATCTTGGTACGCGTCGACTCCAAGAGCAGTCAATGTGTCGAGGCCTGCAAAGAGGAGAAACTCAATATTAAAAGCAGGGCAGAGCAACTGGGCATCCAACGGTCTTTCCGGGCAGCCCAGAGGCACCGGGAGACTGGGACGGAGAGACCGGACTGGAAAGGAAATGGGAAGGACTGGGAAGGACGAAGCTGCTCATTACACCGACCTCAAAACCTCTGGGCTTTGTGGTGATGCTGAGAAGGGTGGGGGGAGGGGCAAGACCCTCACCCTGGGTGAGTCAGCAGCTGGCTGAGAAGCAGGCCTTTCAGGAGAGGGAAACCAAAAGCAGGATCAGATGGGGCGGGGTGGGGAGGTGTCTCCTGCCCCTCACTCCGGCTCTCCTTGAGTCTTTGGTGTCTGCTCCTAGCAGCGGCGGGCCGTGTGTGGTTCCATTTTGCTGAGGGTGAGGGGAAAAGCCCTGTGCGCAGGCCTCAAGTCAAAAAGATACTGCAGTCCTTAAAACAAAAGCCCCAAATGCGTATTTATATCCTGGGAGACTCCTGCCAAGCGAACCCTGTGTGTGCTTTGAAAATTCCTCAGGAGAGCTGTAGCCGGAGGAATAAGGCGTGTGCCCGGCTCAGAGGCTGCGTTCCCAGCATGGCAAGTTGAGGCCTGAGCTCTAGAGGTTTCTGCAGCCGGCAGAGGCCCACCTGCAGCGCACGTGTGCGCGTGGAGCAGCGTGCTGATGAGCCGCAGAGGCCGCGCTCCTCGCTTCCCACACCCAGTCTGCCTCTGAAGCAAAACTTGTTTTTTCTTGTTTCCCTAAGAATTCGGAGGTGAGCACAGGGTTCTGTATTCATCTATGCCTGTTTGCAAAGAAGAACCTTTTGACTGGAGGGGGGCGGGGGGAAGACTCTTCAGGGCAATAGTTTCTGTGGACATGTTACCAGGCACTGGGCACTGTATACACCTGCTCGGTATTCTTGTTCTTCAAAGGGAAGCTCGCATCACCTGGGAGCTTGCTGGAAGAACAGCGTCTCAAGCCCCACCCAACGCTACGGAGTCTGAACCTGCTTCCCAACCAGCTTCTCGGGTGATACCTGGGCTCACTGAAGTCTGCAAAGTTCTCCTTCTCAGTCTTGGAAGGAATAGTAATATTCATCCATGACCAGGGAAGGAAGGAAGGAAGTCATGGCCCATCCTCCAGGTGAGGAAAACAAGCTCAAGAAGCCACAACTTGGCTCCTGTGGTCTTACTGCCAGTAAGTGGTCGAGCCGATCCAAGCCCTTGTTCGTGTGATTCCCAAGTCAGTGTTCCTTTCCACGGCATGATCTTGGGGGAGCAGAATGGGGGCGGGGTGAAGGGGTCGGCAGGCCCGGCTTGGTGGGAGGGCTGAGGGAAGGGCAGTGGGCCAGGGGTGGCTGGATGACCTCAGGCTCCACAGCGGGAGGGTCCTTGGTGTCCTAGAGAACACTCAGGGGGGGAAGTGTCGCACATGGCAGGCTGGTTCCTCTCCTCCCCGCTTTTGTGAGGTCCCGCAAAAATTTTCCAGCTAAAGGGTCTGGGCCTCCTTCCTGCAGGAGAATTCAAGGTTCTACATTAATCTCAGTGATTAATTTACGCTGATTCCAGGGAGTTTAGCTCTCTGGCCCCTTGTACTGAGAACTAACCATCCAGCAGAAGAGGTACCCAGGGGACCATTGAACCTTAGTATCCCAGACACTGACGTGCAGGAAGGCCAATACTCTGTAAAGTCCTTGAGAGTTTAGAAAGACCTTTTCATCCATTAGCTAATCGCTCCTTAAAAGAACTTGGGGAGTGTCACCAGTGCTATTTTGCAGTTGAGGAAAATGAGGCACAGAGAAGTTAAGTGATTTTCCTGAGGTCACACAGCTTTCGGGCAGTTGGAGTTGAGGTCCTCTGACAGCTCAGCTGCTCTTGGTGGGGAGACAGATCACGTCACGGGTTTATGGTGCTCTCACTTAGTTTCGCCCAACTCCATATGGCTTTGCTCTACGCTCTGTTCACAGAATGCGTTTACGGAATAGACTCATGGGCCAAGAGGAAGATGGTCCACAACCTACACAGGGGGTGTGATGGTTACCTTTCTCCATGGAAACTGGCCAGCCGGCATGCTTGGTTTATTAGTTACACGTTACACGACAGATCATTCCTTCTATTGCTTCCGTAAGGCACATGAGCTCACATAAGGTAGACAGGGGAGTGATGTCAGTAAAATCTGGAGGTCGCAGTGGTTCGTAGGCAAATGTTCCCAGCCCATTAATGTTTTGCTCCAAGTGATGGCAGCTGGATGCAAAGCACCTGGGCTCCTGCCTGTCCAGACGCCCACCTGCGCCATCCTCCTCCTCTCGGCTCAGCGTGGCCACGTGCTCTGTCTTAGCAACTCCTGTTGCTCCATTCTCTCGGAGGATCTTTGTGCAAAGGCCATGCACGAGCCCATCCATCTCTGCTACTCTCTGGCAAAGGCTGCAGCTGACCTTCCTCCTGGAACTTCTGAGACAGGCACCTGTCCCCTTCTGCCTTCCCAGGCTGGACCCAGCCCCAGCCCCTCCCATCAGGTCCCCCTCTTCCTTTGTGAAATATAGCCCATGCAGTGACTCAGGCCCTAGGTTAGCGATGTATTTTTTTAATTCAAAATTTAGCACGCGCTTTGAACTGCGTTTGTGTCATCACTACGATTGTGCTTTATTACAGAGTTGCGTGGGCTGTGAGCGCCCTGCTGTCCCCCAATGGCCCCCCAGAGCGCTGTGATTTTTGAGTTTTTTGGAATGCAAGGTTTTACAGGAATGCATACATCATTTTACAGCAGAAATGCCTTCGTAATGTCAGTTGCATTAGAGGTACTAGTATCTACTTATTATACATTGAATGTGTTACTACTAAATCCTGACTATATTAAACTTTGATTAATAGTCCTTTATTGAGTGCCCGTATATACCTGATTCTGTGCTAAGCACCAGATGGACAGAAATAAAGAAGACCCAGTCCTTACCTTTAGGAAACTCACAGTATAAAAAAGGAGGAAGAGAAATACTAGTCTGAGTTTGAGAAAGGACCGTGTGTGCAGAGAATAGAGACCACACTCCTTACTGCAGGGCTTCCAAAGCCCTGCAAGGCCTGGCCCCTGCTCATCTCGCCCTGCCTCACCTTGCCCCCCTGTGTTCTGGGCTCGCTGACGGACTGCTAAACTTCTTGAATCCCCCATGCTCTGGGCAGCCCCACGGTTCTCCTTAATCCCTTTCCTTCGAGGCTCTGTCCTTCCCCTTCCCCTAATTAACCCCAACCCACCCTATAGGACCAAGGGAGGCAGCACACAGAATACTTAGAATGCCGTCAGCAGGTACGTCAGCTGCTGTTATTACTGATGGTATTTCCTACTATCCTTCGGCCAGTGGGGGGCTTCTTGAGCAGAAGGAAGCAGAACGACTTGCATGGGGTTGCACAGTGAACAATTCTCAGAGCTGGGGGGAGGCTCAGTGAGTCGGTCCTGTTTCCCCTGTTTATCGTCGGACCCAGCGCTGTACCATAGCCCACAGGACCCCTGGGCCTAACCAGCACGGGGGGAGCCCTGGCCTTGCAGACAGGACTTCTGAGTCTGAGTCTCACACGCTTGTTCGGTGCCTGCCCGCCCATCACTCCTCTCCTCAGGACCTCGGCTGCCTTACCAGCCAAGTCGGGCTCTAATAGAACCTCCTCCTTGGGCAGTGTGGGGGGCCAACGCCCTGGTGCGGAACACCGTTCCTGCATGTGGAAAATGGCAGCGCTCGTGGTGAGCGCTGGAAACGGACTAAAGGACCTTCCGATGTCCTTCAAGCTCTACCTGTGCACACGTTTCCAGTCTTCCTGGCTCAGGACTCCTTTCACCACAAAGTGCCGGTCATATGGAGCAAAATCCCAATAAGGAAAAATCCGCTCGTAGGATTTCCCCTCCAGCTCCCCCCTCTCCCCTTGTGGCCTACTTTAAGCCTATTGGATTGCTAGACACCTGAAGGGGGGGAAAGGGAAAAGCTACTTGAACAGTTCGTAGGAGAAAAAACACCCCCACCCCCACCCTGCCACGGTCACTCCCACTAACACAATTTATTCCATTCCATGTCTTCATTCAGCAAACATTTAGCAGATGAGTAAGAAACTCCAGGTCTGGTAAACAGGTCACTATGTCCTGCGGTGATGGCCTCATATTGAGGAGAGGGCGAGGAACCCGTGGAATACGGGGGGGCGGGGGGCTCTGGCCGGGGCCAGTCCAGACTGGCCACAAGAGGAAGGTCAAGTACAAAAAAGGTGGGAAGCTACAAGCCACTTCTGCGTAGCCACCATTCTGCAAGCTGGAGCTGCAGCCTTAAGTTGCCTGTCTTTGCTCCAAAAAATGTTTCATGAACCCTGGGCACCAGCAACCGCGTTTAATTCAAAAGAGCATCACTAATGAGTGACTGACACAATGGCCTGAGTTCTCGCTCTGGGCCAGGCACTGAGCTGAGCCCTCCACGTGTCTTCTCTCTCTCCCACAGCAAATCTGAGGAGCGTGCATGCATGCACCCATTTTACAGATGGAAACCTGAATCTTCGAGCCATCAGATACACTGCCCCAAGTCACAAGTGTCAAAAGTCCAGCCCTGGGGTGTGAAGTCTGGCTGGACCAGATACAGTCTTTCTATTTTTTCCCTGACACTGCCTCTTAACCTTTGGTTCCATGGCTGAAATTGCTGGCAAACTGGGCCACCTCTCCTCCAACCCCAATCCACTCTTCTACTAAGACACAGGAGTATGGAGGATGCTGAGTTCATAACCTCCCCAAGCTGTGTGGGCGCAGCTTGACGTCTTGAACAGCACACTGAATTCTACTCTAGAATTGATCTGTTATTTGTTTCCAAATATTTCCTCTTCAGGACTTCAGCACAATGGACCCTCCAGGGAGGTGCCCAGCCCTGGGCAGGGCAGGGTCTGTTTTGCTCACTGCTGTCTGGGGAGATAAGGTGAGCCCTTGCAGCTGGGTTGGAGATGGAAACTTCGATGATATTATTGTACCAACCAAAGCACACAGCAATGGTGGCAAGCTCACCAGCAGGGGCACATGGGAATACAGCAGAGGAGGGCAGATCTGAAAGGCAAAGAAAGAAGGAAGAAGAAAAAGCTGGAGAAGGGTGTGTGTGTCGGGGGGGGGGGTCCCTGCTGGATACAGATACTGGAAGCCGGCTGGAGTGGCCGTAGGCAAGCAGGCCAGAGAAAGAGCAAGGGCCAGACCTTTCAGAGACTTGCAGGTGTTTTAAGATGTCAGGTCCTTCCACCTGTGAGTGGTGGGAGCTCGCCAAAGAGCTGGATTCTCCATGTCTGCGGGACCTGGCACATGGCAGCTCTCAAAAGTAGTTGTTGAGTGGACAGTGGAGTTCTGTTGACTCCCAGCCCCCTTCACATCCTCCAGCAGGCTGAGAGGCATCCCTGGGACCCTGCCATTTTTACAAAGGCCAAGCACAGGGCAATGTGACTGTGTAGGGAACAGTTGTCCCCGGGCACCTGGCTTGAGCCTCCTTCTGTCAGACCTCGGGGCAACCCTGGCTCCAGTGGCTGCTGGCAGATGTCTAGGGATGAATACACCTTTGATTACAGCTCCTGTTTCAGAGGGAAAAACACAGCTCCCTGGAGATTGGGATGCTATGAAAATGAGCCCTTGCAAAAGAGAGGAAAGTGAGCTGGAAACACAAGCCCTCTGGGCGGGTGGTGGTTTCTTTATTTAAAATAAACAACAACAGCAAAGAGGATCAACCTGGATGAGAAGCAGCTTCTGGATAATCCCTAATGGGCAGGACTTAAAAGCAAGTGGCAGAAGGTGCTCGAAGAGACTGGTCTGCAGGAAGGCTGTACGGGGTTCCAATACGCAGACGTGGTCTCCCAGAACGGGATGTCTGCCTCCCCCCTGGCGGGAAACCCAGCTCCTATGGACATTAATTTAACCCAAATAGGGAGACTGACAGATCCAGTTTAGAATATGCTTTCTAACATTAATGAGTTTTGTGTCCACAGACAAAATATTTTGTTTTCTGAGCCTTAGTTTTGTCATCCATAAAATGGATACAGTGGGGATTAGATATTATAAATGTAGGGTGCTGGGGCTTGAACTCACAGGTCTAAATACAGTTCTTCCATTTTCTCCCACACTGCCTCTTGAACTTAAAGACCGGTTTCTTCCCCTCCTATCATGATTATCTGGTACATCATAGGTGCTTAATAAATGCTGGTTCCGAAACCTTCCTTCTTTCCCCCACCACATTTAGCACAAATCTGGGTATCCAGGAGGTGCTTAATAAAGCCATCCAAATTAGACCCTCCTCTGTGCAACACAGTGGCTGAGAATATACAAGGGAAAGGCAGCTAGCTGTGTTTTTTTCTCCACTGCATCCTGTTTTGAGCCCTTTATTAAATTCTTAAGTATTACTTGCCTTCAGGGTCAAAATAAAATTTCCACAGATTTCCACTTTGCACTCATAAATTATTCTCGCTAAACTCTTTTTCTTTTTAAATTTTTTTATGTGTGTGTGAGAGAGCATAAATGTACTGACTCATAGCTGGAAAAACTCTCCCTAACACATTCCAAATTTGTCGAGTCACATGAATTGAATAAAAGTGCTTCACGTAGCTGCTAGTCCCCGGCTGGCGAGCAGTTCCACCAGCTCTGGGGGCCCATCCCTCCCTCCCGGCTCCCACTCCAGGGGCCCAGGGAGCTTCTACAATGGGCATCGATTACCTGATGCAGGTTCAATGAATGCAAGGATTAAAAAGGATTTAGCACCTACTTCAAGCCAAACTCAAATTCTGCAAGGCAGTGTCACATGTATTCCAAAACATCAAATACAAATTTGCATACAGGATCACTGAAATTCAACAACTCCATTTATTGACTCAAGTCTGTGCTGGGCACTCTATCAAGCGCTTTCCACGCGTGACTAGTTTAATCTTCACGGCCACCCTGGTTGGTGGGGTGATTACAATGAGCCTCATTTTACAAGAGAGGAAACTGAGGTACAAGAGTGTGAGTACCTTGCCCAAGGTCTTGCAGCGTGCAGATGGCGGAGCTAAGATTCAACCCAATGTAGCTCCAGAACAGATGCTCTTACACACCCGCCATTCATTCTGAAAGGAAAGAACCCTTCTGCAAGGAAGAAAGAAAACTCCATTTATTCCACAATTAGCTATCCAACACTTAGAATACAAACACTGCACCAGATGTCGAAGGGAGGCTGTTGGTAGGCAATTTGGTTACTGATTTCAGCGAGTTTGGAATTGCATAGCGGAGCTATGATGTATGCACAAATAATTACGACCAAAGTGAGAATGCCAACAGCAGGGTTGTAAAGTGGGACGGGTGGGGAAGGCTTGGTAAGGTGATAACCCTGGCTGGAGGGATCTGGAAGGGCTTCCTGGGGGAGGTGTTATTTAGCTGGACTGAAGGATGTGTAGGATTCAGTCAGGAGGTGGCTGGACGAGGTCCTGCCTGCTTAATACCAGCGAGTATACACAGGTGGCCGATGGCCCTGGGAGATCCCATTCTGGTTCTGATTTGGGACCTACCACCCTCAGGTGGGACCATCTTTCTTGGGGTGGCTGAACCTCTGTCTGGCAGGCTGGAAAAACAGGCAGAAAGAACAGAGGGAAAGAGGCGTCCAGGACGAGAAGATTGGGTAGAGAAGGCGGGAGAATGGAGAAAGGGTTGAGGGGTGCAGATCTGGCCAGAGCAGGAGCTCCAGGCCCACCTTCAATGGGATTGGCTCTGAGCAAGCCCCTTGCTCTTGGTCTTCAGTTTCTTTTATCCATAGGGAGGAAAATGAAGGAAGTGCCTGAATATTCCAGCTGGGCGGAACCTTGGAGAGCTCCCAATTTATCCCATTACTCTGCAGACGAGAGAACTGAGGGCCAGAGACGCTGTGCTCCTGGAAGTCTTTGGATTTGGATCCAAGTTGGTGGGATGAGGACTCAGGGGGCCCCTCTCCCAGTATAGATGCTCTTCCCACACCCACACAAGGGGCATGCTGTGGGAGGGGAGACAGAGACCCCCAGATGGGCCTCAGCTACTTTCTCAGGCTCTGACTCCCCCAGGGGCCCTGGAAGGCTCAGCTGCGGACCCTGCCAGGCATAGCCCAGGCCGCCAGCCTGGGCCCAGCCCCTGGCACATCCTCCCTCAGCTGTGGCTGGCACCCATCCTCGGAGAGCCCCTCCCCCGACACTCAGGAAGTTTCCAGGAAACCATGACCAGTTCTCTGCGGCCATGGTTTTCTCTGACAAGATGTGCATCTGGTTGTGACTCACAAAGCTGGATTTCCGCCCAGGGCCTTACATCTTGAGTGGGGAGCTCATTCTCTCGAACTGACCACCTGCCCAGCCGGCTGTGATAATGGAGGCCGCTGCTGCCTTTGTCAGCCCACACAGAGGTCATCCAAACGGCACCTTGGGCATTTCTCTCAGACCTGGCTCTGGCCCGGGTGGTCTTCGAGGGTCCCTTGGATGTCAGGCTCTTCAACCAAACTCCCCCTCCTCTGGAATGCCGGCCGCCCTCCTCCCCACACATCCTCCTCCTCGCTCCTCCCTGCACCAGCAGGCCCTCCTGACCACGCCAGCCTTCACTGAGCTGCCCTCCTCTGAAGGCCCAGTTTAGGGGGGCACTGCACCCTGGAGGGCTGGGCAGAGGCCCTGTGTCTCCGCAAGGGAGGTGGCCCTGTGGGTGGGGCCACCTGCGAGAGTAAACACAATGATTGCCCGAGTATCAACAGCTCCTGCAGACACGGCGCCAGCCCACCGGTCGGGCCACTGCAACTCTGACTGGAGTCTCTGTGTGGCCAACAGCTTCTTGACAAAGTCACCTCCCCAGGGAGGGCTTTCTTCCCCTGCTGCCCTTCGTCTGCCACCTGTTTTCTTTCTTTACAGCCCCAGCCCTCTTCGCAAATGACTGATAACCTGTGTTATCTGATCACAGATTCACTGGTTTGCTATCCGGCTCTTCCAGGAAGCCCGAGGAGGAGGGATCTGCTCATCCTGGATTCCCAGCCCCCAGCAGAAGGCCCGGAACAGAGCAGGTGCTCAGTAAATGTTCCTCGCATGTGCCTGCGGGTGCTGTCAGGCACGGTGGGTCTGCATTAATCTCCCTAATCCTCACACAAACGCTGTGTCGTTGTGTCATGTCCCCCCTTTTACAGTCAGGAAAGTGAGGCTCGGAGGCCTGAATAGGCTGTCCGAGGCCACTTGGAGAATAAGTACCAGCGTGAGGTTTCAAACTTGAATTTCTCTGATATGAAAGCCCATGCTTTTGACCACTGGACTCTGCTGCTTGCCTTCAGTGTTTCCAGAATTCCCATAGTAAGGACACAGGAAATACTTGTGGAGCAAATGATCTGGAATGCTATGTGTTAGTGACCGAACGTTTACACCCCCCCACATTCATATACTGAAGCCCTAAACCTAACTCCCCGTGTGACGGTCTCTGGAGATGGGAGCTCTAAGCGAGGTGCAATGAGGTCATCACGATGGGGCCCCGGTCCCATGGAATTCGTGTCCTTGCAGGAAGAGACACGGGAGAGCTTGCTGTCTCTTTCCATGTACGTGCGCTGAGGAGAGGCCATGTGAGGACACAGCGAGGAGCGGCTGTCTGCAAGTGAGGAACGGAGTCCTCACCAGACACAGAATTGGCTGGAACCTTGGTCTTGGACTTCCAGCCTCCAGGACTATGAGAAAAAAAATTTCTGTTGCCTAAGCCACCTGTTCTGGGTCATGGCAGGTTGAGAAGGTAAATTCTTTCTCCCTTCCCTCCCCGTCCCTCAGTAGGCACCCTTTGGTAAAGCAGAAGAATCGGAGGGCTCCCCAGTCTCATACTGGTGGCTGGTGGTTTGGACAGCCACAAAGTTGCTGTGTTGGGCTGGCGTGGTGTTTTTTAAAAAAACAACGAGGAATCAGAATGCCCTTTAGCGGGGCACAAACTCTCCTCTCCTTCCATCACATACTGTTTCCTGCTGTCCTGTGTCCCTCGGATCCACGGGCTGTGTTAGGTGCCCGTGACACCATATGAGCTGTGCTAGAATGGAGAGAGGGACAGAGGGATGCTTGGGTGGGGAGAAGGGTGTGGAAGATGGTGGGTCTGCAGGAAGAAGGCTGCACGAAGGAGCTGCTTTGGCCTGCTCTCTGAAGGATGGGTGGGAGGGAGCGTGAATTCCAGGGAAGGGAGCAGAGGGGTGAGGTCCAGAGGAAGGGCAAGGCCTGAGCAGGGAGCCGCAGGTGGCTGAGAGTGGCTGCCAGTGAACTTAGTGGAGCTAGTGTGTGGGATGGGGGGCAGAGGCAGGGGTTCAGGGGGGCCCTCCACACCACACCAAGGAGATTGGACGTTGCCCTGTCCAGGAGGCATGACCAGGAGTCCTCCGAGGCTTCAGCCAGGGAGGGGACCTCAAACAGCCTGTGTTAAGCCGTACAGAGGCTGCGTTTACCACTTCTTGGCTGTGTGATGATACGTAAGCGTCAGCTTGGGGCGGTGAGGCCTCAGGCACCTCATCTGTAAAATGGACATCATAATGCTCTATGTCTCAAAGGGGTACTGTGGGGGGAGGGGGAAACAAAATGTGAAAGCCCCTAGCACGGTTCCTGACTCACTAAGGGCACTCAACAAAAGCATCTTTACGACGGTATTTATTACTAATCTGGTGATGGCAACGGTGTAGGAGGCGGCTGGGAGCCATCAAAGGTATTTACTGAGATGATTACAGTAAAGTAGGAAAAACCCCGAGGAAGGACCCAGGAAACACTTGTAGGAGGCAGGAGGAGGGAAATGTGACCTGTCTGTTTCCTCATCTGTAAAGTGGGACTCCCCTCCCCGTCCACACAGGGTTTCTGTGTAAATCAAACAAGAGAAGGGATGTGAGGCTGCTTGGAAGTTACCACCAGGAGACCAGAAGGGTTTCATTTTCCTTTTCCCATACCGAGGGGAAGGACGTCTGCGGGAGAGGGTGGGGATACGCACCTGTGGGCCCTTATTTCTGCAAACCGTCAAGGCCAGAAAAGTAGCCGATGCTGGGACCGCGAGATGCAAGCAAGCAGCACGCATCATGGGCCTGGCCTTGGGGCCTCCTTGGCTCAGCCTTGCTTCATCCCTGTTCACCTGAGCCTTCTGCACGCACATCAATGACTCCAAACGACTACCAGAGTCTCAGCCCCAAAAGCATCACTTATTTAAGCTGGAAAGAGGACTGAATGCATTCCCCACAACGTCCAGCTGAAGCTGAGTCATGAAACAGAGCTGCTCAAGTCTCAGCCTCAGGAGACAGACAACCTGAGTTCACATCCAGGCTCTGCCTTTTATGAGCTATGTGACTTTGGCCAAGCTACTGAACATCTCTGTGTCTCTGTGACTAGGATTAACTGGGGTTATTGAGAGTGCTTACTCCCAAGAGTGGTTTGGGCAATTAAATGAGTCAATAAGGATAAAGCTTGGCATGTGCCTAGCATCTGGGAGGAGGGCCACTATTACTAGTTAAGGCCACAGGGTACTTAAGGAGTAGAGTTGGAAATGCCTCTTTGCCCGGCCCCACACCAAGATATTTGATTCTAATCAAGATGCCACATTTATGGAAGGCAGGAAAACAGACTGACCTGTTTCGGAATAAATGACACATTCACGTGTGCCCCATTTCTGGAACATTCCAGGCCACCAAAATCTGACAGTAGCGGGAACAGAGCAATGGTACTTCATAGACACCCTTCTTACCACCTCACCTACTATCATCCAGGGAGGCAGCGCAAATAGTTCTCAAAATTTTAAAAATTAAACAAGAAGGCAACCCAAAGCGATGCGGAGCCATCTGCTCGGTGAGGGCTGGGCTACTCTCCTTCTGGTACTTCCAACGTGGCACGTTTCCACTCCCAAAGGTCTTTCACCTAGTCTGGCATTTCTGCTTCGTGGTAGATGGTGATGCAGAAAGTGGGTTCTGGAGTAAGACTCGTGAGCTCCTGCTGCTACCACTCACCGGTGGGGTTGCTAGGGCCCTTTCATTTACTCTCTCTGCACCTCCGACAAGTAAGGATATGGCCACACCACTGTCCCTGGTCGTTGGGAGACACGAGGTCATGCACGCCAAGGCAGAGCCCAGCCCACAATAATCCCCTCATCTGGGAAACGTTGAGTATGCGCCTCACATGTGCTGGGGCTGGGACTGGGCGGGGACCACACTCCCTCCTTTCATGGAGTTGCATGTAATGGGGGAAGGCAGACAATTCAACAAGCAGATCTGCGCACAATGCCAAGCACACGTGTGCTTTACAGAAAAGACAGGGTCAGGGACTAGAGACGTATGGCAGTTCTAGTTTAGCTATGACCCTATGGGGGTCAGGGAAGACCCTTGGAGGGAGTATCTTTTCAGCAGAACCAGAAGGAAACCAGGGAGAAAACCAGAGACAGCTGGGAAACCGTGTTCTAGGCTGAGCGAGCAAGTGCGTGTGTGTGTTGTGTTTCAAGCTGAGCCAGAAAGCCAGGTGGCAGAGGGCAGGTACTCGTGTGGGGCCTTGTGGGTTCCCATAAGGACTCTGGCTTCTGCTCTGAGTGGGACAGGGGAACGAGTGGAGGGCTGGGGACAGGCGACTGATACAATCTGACCTCTGGTTTGGAAAAGCAGCTGTGGGGAGAGCCGACAGTCGTGGGGTGTGTGCAGGAAGTGGAGGAATGGCAGTGGGCAAGAGATGACGCTGGGAGGACAGCCAACAGGATGGCAACGGTCCACTAGAGAGGTGATGGGGCTGGGGGACGGTGGTGGAGGTGGCAAGAAGCAGCACCACCCAAGTGGCCGCGAGCAGGTGCCATTCACATCCACCGAAACGGGAAGGGCGCCCGTTGGAAGGTGCTACATGGTGCTCCCTGAAGGCCACGTGGCTGAGTGAGGACTGCTCCTGGGAGCAAACCGGGAGTGTCTGCTGTGTGCTGGGCACTGGTTGAAGGACTTCAGTCATTCACAGTGGGTTGAACTGTGCCCCTCCAAACAACATATCCGTGTCCTTGTGCCCAGAATCTGTGAACATGGCCTTATTTGGAAAGAGTCTTTGCAGGTGTAATTAAGGGTCTCAAAATGAGATTATCCTGGATTATCCCCAGATGGGCCTTAATCCACTGACAAGTGTCTTCATGAGACACCCAGAAGAGAGACACACAGAAGAGAAGGTGATAAGAAGACGGAGCCAGAGCGTGGAGTGATGCAGCCACAAGGAATGCCAATGGCCTCTAGATGCTGGAAGAAGCAAGGAAAAAATTTCTCCTAGAGCCTCCAGAGGGAGCATGGCCTTGCTGACACTTGCTTCATGAGCTCCAGGACTCTGAGAGATGAAACTTGTGTTCTGTGAAACCGCCAAATTTGTGGTCATTTGTTAAAGCAACCACAGAAAACTAATACAAGGAAAACCAGGCACAGAGAAGTGAAGTAACTTGCCCAGAGTCACACAGCAAGGGAGCAGCAGAGCTGGAAATGTCCGGCTCCAGAGCTGCTCACTCAGTAGGTAGGTATGGTTAACCCTGTGTCTCCAGGGAGCCCTGAGGACACGCCGAGGAGCAGAGCTGGTGAACGGCAGCGCAGGGCTCCCTGGGGCCCCTAGCAGGGAGGCCAGATGCCTTTCCCACTCACAATCCCCACCTCTCCACTTCGAAAACCCCAGAAAGGCCCTCGGCCAGTCACTCCACTGCTTCTTGGCAGCCAGCACCTGGACCCGAGGCTTTGCTGGGAATTCTATCCAACCTGGGGATTTCAGTTTCCAGCTGCTGGGTCCCCACGCGAGCCCAGTGGGGTAGCCACCTCAGTAAACGCATTTCAGTGGTGCCTCAGGATTCCTAACAATCCCTCAGGCACTGCGGCTGGTCTGGGCTTCTAAACCGCCTCCTCTTTCCGTGATATGCACACTGAAAATCTCTTGGCTCCAGTCCCACCCCGGCCACGAGGACAAGGATGGAGAGGGGAGAGGGCTGGGGGCAGGGTGGGCAGGCCGCTCCCGAGGCCTCCGCCAGTCCGCTCAAATCGGCCTCTGAAGAAACAGAGATTGTCCATTTCCTCTCCCTCTGATGCCCAGGAAAATATTTTACTGGACAAAAAAACAAATATTGGGGATCCAGGGAAAACATCCTCCCCAACCTCCCCCCTCCCCCCCTTGCCTCGTCAAATTTTCATCATTTTAACAGAGATCAGCAGTGGGGCCTGTGAACAGACAGGGCCTGTGAACAGAGCCCACGTCTCTTCCCACACAAAACCATGTTGTTAGAACACTTAATGAGGAGAGGTCAGTTAATTTTGGGGGTGGGGTGGGAATCGGGGCAGGGGGAGGTGTTCTCTTCATGAAAAATAAAATAATTAAATTCAGGTCAGTGGAGGGAGTCACTGGCCTGAAACAAATTTGGGGTTATGTCTGCTTCAAAGCAGGACTGTCTTTTTGGGGGTGGCTGGTTCTGCAGGCCCCCCCCAGGCACACATGTACACAAATGTAATGACACACACTTTGGCTAGGAGACCATGAGCTTTTACCCAAAGGCTCATTCACTTGTTCATTCCTCTTGGCGGACAAATTTTAACCACACTCACAGAACTGACTCAGCCCAAAGTGAACCTGTGTTTCCACAAGGTCCCCGTGGCAGACCTTTTATATTTAGCTCAGTGATGTGACCCTTGCTTGAGACACATTTGGAAGCCCTTTTCTGGAGCTGTCTTCACTGTCAGGTTAGTAGGCAAAAAGTAAACTGGGCACATTATCGTGTAATTGGCCCTTATTCTCAACACCCGCTCCCCCGGCAACCATATTTCTAAGGGGAGTCACATTCCTGGTTCCACAGATGGGACAGTTGGAACCACCTTCAAAGGATTTGCCAACATCAAGGCTAAGAATGGGTGGGGGGATATTCGGGGGGCCTGGGATGTTCTGAGCCATGGCGCCACTTTTGGAACAGAGGGGAGCTCCCCGAGGGGGTGACTCGGGTGAGCCCACCACCCCTTTGCAGAGGTGGGTTTTAGGGATGATGACTGTGGTTATTTTTTAGAAGTCAGTTGTCTAATGTCACGGCACCTGCTCTGGGCTTGGCACTGGGCCAGAAACACGGGGCAAGGAGACTCACAAGGTACAAGACAAGGCCTCTGTCTCCACCTACCCAACGGGGGAGCCAAGACTTACAGGTGAGGAGTCCCCTGGGGCCGATGAGGTCATGTGCCTTTCCACCGTGCCCACGATGGCTCCACCGCAGAGGCCCACTGGAGAAGAGTGCCAGGGAGGTGGAGGCCAGGGAAGGAGGTGGTGGAGGTGGGGCTTGAACTCTACGTCAGAGGATGGGGAGGAGTGAAAGACGATGGGCAGAGGGGAGGGCACCTGAGGCAAAGGCAGCGGGGAGACGACAGGCTCTGAGCTGTCCCGGATGGTGAGCTCTCCCACCTCAGGCAGAAGGCGGACTTGCAAGGGAGAGGAGTGGCAAGTGCTGGCTGAGGAAAGGGAGAATTTCACGGGGACCTAGTCCTGGTGTCAGCCCCTCCATCCAACTGAACATCACTTTGGAACACAGACTCCTTTAGAGAGCGACATCTAAGAATGTCGCGGGCATACACGCCTAGGAGCCCATTCTGCTACTGAGTGTATACATCACAGCCTCACGGTGCCTCGGTCTCGATCTAGAAACGAATCATAGGAAGAACAACAGCTAATGTTCATGTGCCAGGGCCTGTACTGAATGCCTTAACTCTTTTTTTTAAAGATTTCATTTATTTGAGAGAGAGAGAGGAGAGAGAGAGAGAGGATGAGAGAGGGTAGGGCCAGAGGGAGAGAGAGAAGCAGACTCCCTGCTGAGTGGGGAGCCCAATGCGGGGCTCGATCCCAGGACCCCGGGATCGCAGCCTGAGCCGAAGGCAGATGCTTCATCAACTGAGTCACCCAGGAGCTCCTGCCTTAACTCTCAATTTAATACTACTATTATTATAATTTACATGCTCTTCGGTACCGCATTCCCTGGCTTCTCAAATAGAGCCAAACACACCATGTATCTTATCTCAGAGATTTTCTTGAGGCTAAAAAAAAAGGTCTTTTAATTAAATGGAAGGCTACAAAAGTTTGTTATTGTTGTTGATGTTATTATAATTTTACTAGGCTTCCTCTATTCAGTAAGCCACCACAGGGTAAAGGTTATTTAAGGCCTGAGTACAACATAAAAAAAAAAAAAAAAAAGAATCACTTTCAAATGTTAGCTGAGGAAAGATCCCGTGGAGATTGGCAAAAGAAAAAGTTACCGAAAGCCTGAAACGTTAGAAGGTAGGACATTGGGGTTTTTTGTTTGTTTCTTGTATCAGGCCCAATGTTCTGAGAAGGGGTCATGAATGGCTCCCTGGTTCCCTGGCGGTAGAAGGAACACAGCGCCTTGCCAGGGGCAGCATTCTTCACAGACAGGCTGCTGGGGATGGGCCTGAGCTCACCCTGCTCACTGAAAACATTTATTCAACACCAGGAGCAAGTGAATGTGACCAGCTCTTTGCCATCAGAGGACCGAGTGTTTAGGGAAATAGATCCTCCTTCCCAAAATAAACGCAAATGGATCTCCTGATTCCCCTACCTCAAGCTCCGAAACCTGTTCCTCTATGGATGCCCCATCATCAACCACCCGCCGACCTGCCAGGGAGTTGGGCACCATCTTTGATTCTCCCCTCCCCACCAGCGTCCATGTTTAGTCCACTGTCAGCCTGACTGGTGACCTCCACATCTCCAACCCATCTGCTCTCTTTCTCTTCGGGAACGCCACCTCTCTCGCCTGAACTCCCACAGCCACCTTCTGCGTGACCTCCCTCTTTTCACTTTTGCTCTTTCTCCCCTCACTGAGAGATCTTCTAGAAGTGTGCAGATTGCAACTCTCTCCTGTTTTGACCTTCGAAGGCCTTCCTCTGAACTCAGGACAATCCACATTCCTTTACCAGGTCCCACAAGGCCCCGTGGGATGTGGCTGCTATCTTTCGTTCTCCCATGGTGGCTCTCCTCCAGAGACCCCATTTCCTCGCCTGCGGAATGGGTGACCTGACATGTACCTTCCAGGCCGGTTGGGAGGCCACCAGATGTGGGGATTATAAAAACGTGCTTTGTAAACTTGAAAGTGCAGCATCATGTAACCTCTCTCCCACGGACAACTGGGCTTTTGTGTTTTCACTCCTGTTTTCATGGTTTCCAGTTCCGTTGTATCGGTATCTTTTCATTGTTTGGAATTTTATATCCTTTTCAGGTAGAAGGAGATTTATGCACACAGGTAGCACTGAAAGCTGCCACAAGAGCATCTCGGTGCTCTAAAGATAACAGCTCAGCTATGGAGTGCTTAACACTTGGACAATATTTGTTCTTCCCTGGGTAGAAAATTAGAGTTTTAACTATGCAGCCAGATTGCTGGAGGCCTAGTGAGATCTCATTTAAATGATAAACTGGTCAATTCCCTTATGAAAATGATAACGGCCGTCACATGATCTCAGCATCCCTCCAACATGGGTCATAGTGGCAGATAATGTTCATTGAGCTGCTACTTTGTATCCGTTCCCAGATGAAGCACTTTTTATGCTCGCATCAATGTTAAGGGCTCTTATTATCACCCAGATGAGGAAGCCGAAGCTCAGGGAGGTTAAGTAACTTGCCCAAGGTCACACTGCTAGTGAGAAACAGAGTTCTGATCCTCTGACTGTTTTTTGTTTGTTTTTTTTTTAGAGAGAGAGAGAGGGTGTGAGCGCAAGTTGGGGGGAGGGGCAGAGGGAGAGAGAATTTCAAGCAGATTCTGTGCTAAGCGTGGAGCCCGATGCAGGACTCAATCCCACAACCGCCAGCTCATGACCTGAGCAGAAAGCAAGAGCCTGATGCTTAACGGATGGAGCCATCCAGGGACACCCCTCTGGCTGTTTTAATAGCCCACGTTCTTCGGTTTCACTCTGTGTGCGTTTGGGGGCGACAGGACCAGGAATGTGTGTATTTGTGGGAGGGGAACAGGGATAAGAGGGGGCTGGGGGCTTTGGGCAAGTACAAGACCACAAGCTCACAGATGCAAAGGAGTTTGGGCATAAGTTCTCCTTAGCTTTAAGCTTCACTCCTTTGCGTCTTACAAATTAACTTGCCAAGTTAGATAATGCGCCCAGGAGATTTCCCCGGGATCAGAGAAAAAGGGTGTAATTCTCTCCTGTGAAGAGTACTCATTGCGTTTTTGCTATTTAGACTGAGGAATGTGTCTGTGAGAGAGAGACAGACAGAGACACTCACACACACAACGAAAACCAGAGTCCCGTCACAAAGCCTTGTTTCAGAAGCTCCAGAAGGTGCTCTGGCCAGAGACTGTCAGTCTTCCTTCTGCTTCCCTTCCGACTTCACTCACTATTTGCAGAACAATCGCACAGAAGGAGACAGCAACCATGACCAGAGCCTGCTTCCCCTCCCAGGCCTGCTTTCCTGCCCAGAAAGTGCTCATAACCTCTGGGCCTCATTTTCTCGTTAGTAAAGTAAGACATCTCTATTTCTAGAACCCCTTCCAGCTCTCAGATGGGAGGGATGCTCTCACATCCACCACCTCTTTTCTTTCACCACCCCTCGGAAGAGATGGGCAGGCCAGACCGGCCGCACGAAGCTGGGAGAAGGTGGCATGGTTCAGCGGCAGATCTTGGACTAGAGCTGTTACTTTCGATGCCACCTCCTATGTCAGCAGACTCCACCAAGCTGGCTACGAGGGTGCAGTCCATCCTCCAGAAACAGAAAGGATAACACTCTGAAGCCACGGCAAGGAGGCCTCTGCCACCCTGAAGGATCAGCGTCTGAAAGCAGTTCCTTCTTTCCTGCCCTCCTTCCTTCCTTTTCTCCGCAGAGAGAAGAGCACAGGTAGGAGAAGTAGGAGATACTACAGGAAAGGCACTAACGGCTTGGCTAGCTTCCTGAGCTCCCTGCCAGATGTAAAAATAACTGGGAAAAAAACCTCCAATAAACTACACACACGAGCATGAACTCTGTGTGTGTTTGTGTGTGTGTGTGTTGATGACTGGTAACAATAGAGACCTCAGTCTGGAACAAGCCCTTATGGTCACTGTATTTCCTAATTACTCTGTCTTATATTTCTTCCCAACTCGGGGAACTTCCTATTAAACAGCGGACGAATGTCCCAAGTTAGGGGGAAAGAAACTCCCAGACGCACCAGAGCTTAAGTCACGACACAACCTTCTCCATCTCTATCTGCTGAATGTTTCCTGGGATCCCATGCCAACTGTCCTTTTCCAAGGTCCTTACAGGCAAAACAGAACACCAGCCAGGCCAGAACCCAGGCAGAACCCCAACAGGCTGGGGGGTTCTGCTGAGATCCAGCAGGTGACCCCCATTTTTACCCAGGGAGCTCTGAGAGCTACAGATGCAACGCCCCCCAGGGGACACGAGGGGCCCCCTAGAGGTGGGCTACATGATGAGAAGAGGGGCAGTTGTGCTGTCCCGCGGGTATGGGCCAAAGGCCACCAGCAGAAGCAATGAAAGGCTCCTCCAGCCAGAAGTACCACCCCCAAGCTGCCTGGTGAACCCTCTCTGAACCTGGCTGGAGATTCCCATAATAGAATCACTCATGGTTGAGACAGTAGAGAGAGGTCCCCTGGGGTAAGAAAAGCGGCTGGAACACTGCTCTGGAAAGGCCTGATCACACTGGTAGTATGTGCCATCTCAGATGAGCACTCAGTCTAATGGATCCTCGAATTCTGAATCCACAAATCCTGTATGATCGTGAGAAACACTGACTGTAGACATCTAGCACGGGGCCTGGCAGGTAGCGATGTCTCCGGGTGAACAGTGGCTGCTATCGTGTTACCGAAATCATTTTGAAGGTCTCTGTTAAAAAAAAGTCTATGTGCTGACAGGGCTTCTCCATGAGTAAAGATTCCCTTGCTGGTTACTCTAGTTGGGCTCTCAGGGAATGGGCTAGGGCAGTGGTTCTCAAAGTGTGGTTTCTGCAGCACCTGAGAATTTTGAACAAATTCTGGGGCTCAGTCATTTTATGACCCCCCCCAAGTTTGAGGACTACCCAGCTTAGGCACGAATTATGAAATTTGGTTGATGCTCAGAATTTCTTGGGGGTGGTTAGCAGAAAAATGCAGGTTCCCAGGCCCATCTCCCAGGGATCATCAGGTGCTGGGACGCAGCCCGGGGTTCAGCATGTTAACATGCTCCCCGGGCGATTCCACTGAACTACAGGTAGGAGAGACGAAAGCACCCACCGGGGCTGGAAGAAACCCCAGGCTGGGGATGGGGAGGGCCGGGGCTGGGGGCTGAGACAGAAGAAAGTGCTGAACACCAAGGTTCTGATCCCAGCTGCACAGGTTTATGAGATGGGATCTCCTACCACCTTCTCATTTTCCAACCAGGGATACTGAGTCTCAGAGAGAAGTAGCTATTCTAAATCCTTGCAACTCATGCTTGACAGAGCTGAGACCCACGCCGGGGGCCTCCCTTTGGAAGCCAGCGTCCTTTCTCCCGAGCCCCACAACACATGCTCCCGTGTTCACCTCCCGGCACTGTCTCCCTCTCAGTCAAGCACTGAATCCAGGCCCCTTTCCCGACTGTTGACCAGAAGGGTGAGCTTCATGGTGGAGCTGGAATCAGACCTCAGATCTGAGCTCGAATCTAGGCTCAATCACTAAGTAGCTGAGCCACCAAGTCACCCTCCCAAGGCCTCCGTTTCCACATCTCTAAAATGGGGAGAAATTCTGACCTCACCAAGCTGCTGAGCAAGTCAAGTAAAATCATACAGTTGAAGGTGCTTTCCAAGCTGTGAGCTGCCCCCACAAACACAGGGACTAAGAAGAAAGAAGGACACACACTGTGACCCCTTGCCTAGGAGCACTGTCCAGCAAACACACTCAGAGCAACCAGATAACACTGACGTGCTTCGCTCCATGCTAAGTGCAAGGCGACACCTTAGTGTCTTTGCTCAAAGCCTTCCTCCACCGGGAATGCACTTCCCCAAACCCCATATGTGCACAAATGCCCCTGTGATTCACTTCACAGTCTGTGCCTGACCTTCCCCACCGGTGAGCCCCGGGGAAAGGCAGGAAGTGACGCTCACGCTCGTTCAGTTTTGTGGCCCCAGAATGTGTGAATCTCAAAGGTGTTCTCAGAAAGTGGTTGATGGAGGTAAGGAGGCTTCCTTGCGCCCATCACCCACCCACTGCCCGAGGTCCTCGGGCTCTTGCAGAGCACAGTCCATGAAGGCAGGAAGAGCGGAGAGCGGAACAGCAACCATCAGCCCCTGACCCCGAGGTGGCATCCATCGAAAGCCACTAAATGAAGAAAGACACTAACCAACCAGCAGGCCCGCGGCAAATGCTCAGGGACCTGAGCAAGGGTTTCTGGGGATCTGGTTCTTTCTTTCTCTGGTTTCTCCCTATTTTCCTGGTCTGGAAGATTAAAGGAGGCCTGCAGAGGGAACAGGGCACTGCAGAGTGAAGAGCTCTAGAATTAGTACTGTTCTTCTGCCCCAGTGAGCTTTGTGGCCTTGTGTAGTCCCGTAGATCATCCTGGCCTTCCTTGTGCCCTTTGAAATGGAACTGGGTGAATGAGGGGCTACTGGGTTGTTTTCCCCTAAAAGACACAGCAAACAATACAGCCAATGGGGGAACTGTCACTGGTCCGGCAAAGCAAAATGGGTTCAAAGCCGTCACGGCGTCCTAATGGTGGTCCTCCCACGGAATACTGACAGTAACAATGACATGAGAGACTCATCTTTATGGAGCCTGTGCTGGGCACCAGGCACCGGACAGGCACTTTTCATTCATAATGTCGTTCAATCCTCACAACGGCTCTTTCAGACAGATACTATCCTTAGTCCCATTTTACAGCTGGGAAAACTGATGCTCGGGGAAGTTAAAGCTGGGATGGTGGACTGGTGAGGGAGGGAGGCAGGGTCTGAACCCAGGCTGTCAGGAGTCCAGAGCCTACCTTCTTTCCCGCTGTACCCTACTGAACCCGGACACCTGTTTCCACAGTTACAAGAGACTGAAAAATCTAGAAGGGCCATTAAAATAACCAATCGTTTTGACTGACCACGGTTGGCGCATTCACGAATGCAAAGTCTATGCAGTTATCCCCAGGACAGGAAACACATCTCAGGCGCTTGCTTTCAACAGAGAGGCAGAAGAGACGGCCTGGAGGCAGCCCAGGCCTCAGGGCTGGACAGCCCGATCGCGGTCGCAGGCTCAGGGCACCGGCCTCCTTGGCTGGGGTCAGCTAGCCGCTCTGTAGTCCGCCTCCACATCTGTCGGGCAGGCGTGCCGAACTTTCCTGCCCGCTCCACCTCACAAGTCCGGCCCAGATTAGCAGAGTCCCGTCGAAGTCTACCTTCGCCACATGCCAAATTTTAGAAGATTCTGTCTCCCCGACATTAATTAGTTCCTCCATTAACAAAATAACGAAACACTTGTATAACTGCTGGGGTTTCTGATCAAAACAAGGTGACCATTGTTGCTCGATTCCAGCCCAGAGAAAAACACAAAACACCCTGCCACCACACACACACACACACACACACACACACACATACACACAGCCCCATGATATTTTTAGGCAGCCAGTGCCACCGTATCCTGGGTACCGTACAATTTCCACTGGTTTCTGGAAATAGTGACTCTCATTATGTGAACTTTTCGGAAAACACTGGCCTAAACAACTTCTGAGGTCTCTTTCAACCCCAAGTTCGTCAGTTCTACCAAATCGAGTCTGTCTGTATGCGCGCTTTGCTCAGTGTGCACGTGTCACTGCTGTCCTTATTTTGTTGGCTCTGTGCTGGAAGTGCGGAAGCGGGCAGGACCCCTCGGAGCCTGGGGAGGTCAGCTGAGGATACCCAATGGGCAGGCCTCTGCCACCCCACACCAAGGGCAGAAAACACATGGAACTTGTTGGGCCCGAGAGGCTGTACCAGCTAAAAACATAAACAAGTTCAAGGAGGGTTTAGATGAACTTGGGGCGGAGTGAGTGACAGGTGAGGGGATTAGGTATGTGCAGGTTTTGTCCAGCGTTCTGTGCCCCGTGAGCAACCCATTGCTTGGCAGAGCCCGGATGGTCCCACTGACGGCAAGCTGTTCTCGTGCCAGGAGATAAAAAAGGAAAACAACCAAGGAAAGGGGGCACAGGATAGTATCCTGCTTCAACATTTAACTTCTATTGTCAGGGAAAAAAAATCCACTGTGAAAAAAGTCTGACCAAATTTCGGGGGAATGAGTTTGTTCCTCCCTGCATTGCCCGGAGGTGTTGGGACAGTGGGGTTTCTGAGTGATTGCCTGCAGTGTGGTTCCTCCCTCCAGGTTGGGAGGCAAAAGCCAGCATCCAGGAATTCTCAATAAAAATATTCTTAATAAAGAGCAATATTTATTACTTAAAAAAAAAGAATAAAGAAAAAAAATCCATTGTAGAAAATACAGAAATCAAGGAAGAAAAATAATCGTCTCTGATGCCATGTCTAAGGATTAACTGTGTGAATATTTGCTGTATTTCCATCTTTCCATGGGTTTTTTTTAAAACAATATAGACAGTATTATACTGCATTCTTCATTTAACATTTAACACTTGAAAAAAATCACACTACTAAATAGACTTGTTGTATGGGTTTCTATGCCTTATTTAACCATTAATTTATTTAACTGTTGAATTATTTTACCCTTCACCTCTTGCTGGATACTGCTTTCCTTTTCCCAATTTTCTGCCACGTAGATAATGCTGGGATGGACACACCTGGTTACTTCTTTTTGGAGAAATGACAATAAATCTCAAAATCTCAAGAGCGCAACATTTAATAAATTTCTCGGGGCACCTGGCTGGCTTGGTGGGTGGAACATGCGACTCTTGATCTCGGGGTTGTGAGTTCGAGCCCCACGCTGGGTGTAGGGATTGCTTTAAAAGCAAAATCTAAAAAAAAAAAAAAAATGTTTCTCTTATGTGGACAAAGGGCATGGGAGGGATGCACATGGAATATTCGCCAGGGCTGCTCTGCGGCTCCCTACAGTGGAGGCTCACAGCAGGAAGTGCCCGCTGGTGCCTTCCTCTCCTTCCATGCAGCTCTTGATTCCTGCTGAAGACTCTTCTCTGCGTCCCTGCAAACTGAACACTTGAAGAGCGACAGAGACAGCACAGCCAGCCACGGGGCTGAAGCACACCAGGACCGGGCTCTGATTAGAAATGCAAATCTCTCAGCCGACAAATCCCAAACACCAGCCCATCAGAGCCCCCCACCGAGGGCCCCTCAGTTGGGTGGCCTCAGGCTTCCATTTTACCTGAAAGAGCTGAAAAGGAGTTGGCTGGGCCCTGGCTCGGTAATCTGAGAAGGGAAGGATCCGTCTGAAAAGGAATGGTGTCCCTGGTGTTTCAATTTTACCCAATAAGAGAAAGTCAGTCCCTTTCTTCCTAGCCTTAACGCCACTAAAAGCCATTAAGCACCGCCAGAGACAGGAGACATTTATCTGTTGGCAAGTGTGAATGCTGCATTCTGTACCTCCAACAGGGATGGAAATTAAGCTGTTTACTTGGTGGCCACCCCAAGGGACTGAAATGAAGCTCTAATGTGACGGCATTTCTGAAATGCGTTCTTTAAATCTCAAATTCTCCGTCCTGCATTCCCCACCTGGAAACCCATTAGGAACTTGCCAAAGTAATTTATCCGAATTACACTCTGACCAGCTCTGACCACCAAATGCAAATGAGGGGACCAGCAGGAGACCTCACTCAACTGGGTCTCATTTCAGAAAGGAGGGTGGGCCTCTGAAGGATGTTGGGGGGCAGCAGGGCTAACTTATTCAATAAGACCGGAGAGAGGTCCGGGACCCGGTGCTCGGGTGCATTTCCTTTGGATGCTCAGTCATGCTCAAAATTGAATTTGATCAAGTCCCCTCCACATGGCAGATTCTCCCTGTCTGGAGCGGCGAACCCATGTCCTCAGCACCCACAGAGTTCCCCTTTACAATCTGTCCACGCCAGTCCTCCTTCCAAAGTTACCTTCTATATGCAGAAAACCTGTCAAGATGAATGCCATCTGGGGTCATTTATTTTGTACCCTTTTGCCACTCTTAAAATTCAGAGCCCTCGACTCCTGGAGCTATTGCCCTGCGACTGCTGGCCCATGACTTTGCTTGTATGTTGGGTTTCCAACCCTACGTTCCTTAGCACTCAAAGGTGGAACCAGTCTTTAATGTTTGGTTCCTGTTATACTGAAAGTCTGTGTTCCCCTAAAATTTATATGATAAATCCTAATACCCAAGGTGATGGTATTTGGGGGTGGGAACTTTGGGAGATGATTAGGTCATGAGAGTGGAGTTCTTATGAATGGGATTCATGTCCTTCTAAAAAAGAGCCCCCAGAGAGACCTCTCACCCTGTCTGCCATGTAGGACACAGCAAGGGGGCAGCCATCCGTGACCCAGGAAGCAGGCTCTCACCAGATACCGAATCCACCAGAGCCTTGATCTTGGACTTCCCACCTCCAGCACTGTGAGAAATACATTTCTGTGGTTTACAAGCCACCCAGTCTAGAGTATTTTTGCTATAGCAGCCCAAATGGACTGAGACCCCAAGAGAGCTCAAGTAGAGAGACTTTCTTGCCCAGCTCCTAGAATGAGGTGGGAGAGTTTTCACATTGTTCTTATTCTTGTTTTCTAATGTATATGAATGTGGATACATGTGTGTCCTTTTAAAGGGACCGTCAGCACATTAAATGAATGTTCAAAAAGTACAGAAATTCTAACCACTGTTGTAAGTTCTTGAGTTCTTTTAATGAGAGTAAAAGGTAACAGGCCTTGTTTAAGTGCAAATTTTGCAGAGTTAATCCAATTACTTTGGATTTTTTAGATTTGGACTTAAAACATATTATAAGATGCCCTCTGTGATATAGTAAACTGGTGATTAGAACAACATACTCTGGGGTGAATCCTGGCTCAGCCACTTACCAGCTGTGTGACTTTGGGCACTCTAGTTAACCTTTCTGACACTGGGCATGTCTGGATTCCTTAAAAAATGTTATTCTACCACACATGCACTTTATATATTCCTTGTTTTACCTACTGTACCATACGAGCAGCTAATCTTATCATTACACCATTAAAATAGTTGTGTAACATTCTATTCAATCACTGGCTCAGAGTTAAGTAAATGTTTTCTAACTCTTTGGCTGAAATACAGTGTTTTCATAACTTAAAAAAAAAGATTAATACCCTCAATTTGTAGGATGTATGAATGGTTATCTGCCATCTCTGGATACTCGGCGTAAAAATAAAAGCCAGCCCCCCAAGTACAGTACAGTACACACCCAGACCCACTGTGCTCTGTTTATATTCCCAAGGAGAATAATCTATAATTAGTCATCCAGGAGCCCGTTCACATATATGATCCATCAGCCCCGGGAAAGTGAAGGAAAAAAAAACCACGCGATGAGATGAACCACTCAGCCATTCAGGGCAGCCCCCGCCTCTGGTCCTGTAGCCCACCTCAGCTCACCTCAGCCCACGGGGCCGCCTCAGGACATCGCCTACGGCTACACCTTGCACAGTTCTCTCTCGACAGCGTGGGGGGCTCTCTGCTCAGACAAGGGGAGTTACAGGATGACACATCCTGAGATCACTTTAGCCACACTGGTGGACGCAGGCGTGGGTCATGGCTGTCCCTGTCTTCCCCGGTTCCAGCGACCCGCTGACCAGGCCTCTCTCCCTTTTCCACATAATGACCCCGGCTGAGCCAGTTTCAGGACACACTCTCCCTTACAAGTTACTCCTGGGGGGATGTGTGAGTGTGAGTGTGTGTGTGTGTGTGCGTGTGTGTAGAAGGAGGACCCCCCCCACACACACACACACACACTCTCCAGGCATTCTCTCTGCCGTCTCCAGTTCCTGAAAGACCGGGAACCTTTGCTCCACTCCTCTCCTGAGCTCCAGGTCTGTGCCTCTGCTCTTGGGTCACGGCTGCTCCTGCCAGACGTGGGAGTCTCACTCCCACCCTGCATCTCACTCTGCTCCCCTGCCGGCACCTTCCTACCAGGTGCCCGTGGTGCTCTCCGCTGTCCCCACTCCTTTTGCCCTCATCCTGCGTCTGTTCTCAAGACTGTCCGGGAGCTGGGGGCCTCGTACTACCATTTCTGGGTCACTGACTTATTGATTCTCTCCTTTTCTTCTAAAGATTCTGCTGCTGCAGCTGGTCTGGGTAACCTCGGGCTGGTTGCTTGATCTCTGAGCCTCAGTTTCCTCATCTGTAAAACAGGGCTATATTGGTACTAACTGGCTTCACAGGGCTGTTGGGAGGATTAAACGCGGTCACACAGGTACGGCACTTGGTGCAGTGTTCGGGACAGAGAAAGCACATGGGTGTTAGCAACTAGTATCATTATCATGATTAGCCATAATATTAATAACAATTGTTATTCCAAAAGGCCTGAGGCTGTCCCACAATTTGTCATTTCTATGTTCCTCCATCTCAGACTTCCTAATCTCCCCCTTCAAATCCTGGCCAACTCCACATCCCTACTTCCCGATTAATTTTTTCTTTTCTTTTTTTAAAAGAGATTTTATTTTTAAGTAATCTTTACACCCAACATGGGGCTCCAACCCACAACCCCGAGATCGAGTCACACGTTCCAGTGACTGAGTCAGCCAGGAACCCCTTAATGTTTCTTCTCTACGGACCTGTAAAAACAACAAACCTGGATTTAGAGTCAGGGGATCTGACTCCAACTTTTTAAGGAAGAGTAAAAATGGTCTGTGACCCTGGGCAAGTAATAGTCTTTCTGGGGTCTCCTCTCCCTCACCTGAGAAATGAAGAGGTTGGACCAGATCTGCGTTTCCCAAAGCACATTCTGGAAGCTTCCACCACACTCATGCCCCTACACAGAGCCCCCATGGCCAGAGCAGGCCATAAGCGACTAACCTAGCCCCCTGCCCCCAAGCTCCACCTCCGTTAGCTTGTTGTCTAGATTTGGATACTGTCTACACTGCTTGGCGCCTCAGCCGACTGTTCTTGGGCTGACCCAGACCCTCTCGTAAAAGGAGATTTTGAATTGGCATAAATCTCAGCTCTGTAAGGAAGGAGAATGAACTGCCAGCTCGGCTGAAAAACTAGGACAAGGTTCTCTTTAGCAAGTCTCCAGGTACTGTTTGGGCAATCACTGGGTATCATGAGCCTTAAAATCCGCCCTGCCTGGTACAATGTCTCCTGATTAAGTTGGCTGCCAGGCCCAGGGCATTTCAGGCAGGAATGGTGAATTTTAAAACCGCACAATTACTAGTAGTTTGGAAAACCCTTTTGAAACACCATGCCAATCATTTAATTCATTTTCCAAGTCCTTTTTAATGCAAAATATGCTAATATATTGCTGGAGTGTCCAGCGGAGAAACCTGCTAGAAAGTGGGGCCTCTCTTGCTTGGGGGTTAAGCAGGGAGCTGGTGGGAATGGGGCTCGGGGAGAATAATGGCTCATTTTCCCTCCAGTGAAAAAAGCGGGCGGATGCCACCGGGTTCAAGTGCTGCTTTGTATGCCTTCAGCTGCAACAAGGTGCCATCACCCTCGCAGCCACAGATTTGGGGCATAATGGGCTTCTTTGCTGCCCACCCCTGGTAAGTGAGATGTGTCCTTCAGTTGGCTGTCCTCTCCTCCTGCTGTGTAGGGGACCGTGGAGGAGGGAATGAGGAAAGGGTGAGAGAGACGTTTAGGGCTTGAAGGAATACATTAATTTGGGCCCGGGGTGGGGGGGGAAGTGGGGGGCTTTGACGGATGGCCTAACCCAGCAGGACTCCATTTCTACGGGCACAAACTCCATTAGGAGCATAAACTACAGACTAGGGGCCTCTCTTAGAGGCTGTAGGTCAGTCTACTTCCTAACCAATGCCACGATAGCGTTAAAGGGTGCAGTTCTTGCTTATCTAGTAAGCAGAAACTACTGGGTACACCTTTGTCTGTGCTAGTCCTGGCATGTGCTAGTCCTGGCATGTGGGGTACAGAGGAGTATAACACACGGATCCAGTCATCCATGGCTATTGGTAACTGAGCATCAGCTATCCCCCAGGGACAATATACAGCTTGGTTGCAGCGAGCGAAACACATGTCCAGGCACAAAGAAAGCGCGGTATGCATGGCAGCATCCCCTCGTATCAGCGTGGGAGAGCTGCAGTGTAATCTACTCAAGTCTCTGGTCCAGGGCTTGCAAACGGGTGGCTGGGCTGGATTCGGTCCTCAGACATGTTTTCTTTGACCTATACGATGTTTTCAACATTTTGGAAGTGTCTTTTAAAAATCAAGATTTCCAACTTTCCTTGAAAAAATTAAAAGGGGCTGTCTGGCATCACTGAGTCCATATGCCTGCATGGGAATCAGTCAGTGGCAGGTGTCCCTTTTAGACTGGGCATGGACTTTCTTATTTCGCCAAAGGTGCAACTACTCCCTATTCCGTACCTCTGGCTAGCCTCCTTCATTCCCTCTACCTGCCTGACTTCTGTCTGCATTTGAGTTTGCAGGCCTATCATAGGATAGGCCTCTTACTTTGCCAATGATGTCCAGGTCTCTGCTGGACATCAGGGTCTGAGCTGTTTTTACCATATCACACTGTGTGTCACGAAGGGCAACCTGGGGGTACACAGTGCCTTCAATACGGGAGGACCATCCTAAGGACCTGATGGAGGGACAAGCAAATGAATGGTTGGATGGATGGACCAGCCCAAGCCACGGGGGCCGTTGGTGATGCAGGGCCATGGTGGACAGAAGGGCTGGAGGAAGGGGGTGGGTGGGGGTAGAATAAGAGTAGCCCAAAGGAGCTCAGAAAGGGAGTAGGGGGGTCTTGGCTACTTTATGGACCTGAAACCCGTTTAGTCCATTTTGTGACTTTTAAAATGTATTTTTATTATAAAACAGAACACAGACATGGAAAAGCACATATCATGTAAACATACAAATTGTTTGCAACTGTTTATGATTTTGGGGGTCCTGTTTTCTTTCTAAAAGCCATCAGAGATGTTTCAAAATCAGGGCTTCTCATGCTTTTTTCGGCTGCACTCACTGTAGATAAGATACCTCCCTCCAGCCTGATACAGCATAGCAGAAACACCAGGGGGTAGACAGCTGGGAGACCCAGGGTTCAAGACCCAACCCGAACATCTGGAGAAGGCAGTTCGTGCTCTCTGGACCTCAGATGGGGAGACGGGACAGGGTCTCTCTGGGGTGCCAGCATCCAGTGCTCTAGGACTCTGCCAGGCTAACAATACTGTGGCAAGCAGAAGGAACCTGCTAGGAGGTCCGTGAAAGGAAGGACAGTGTAGCAATCACTTACTGGCTCAGGCCAGAAGCAAAACCACCCTCATGGCTACATAAGAACCAGAAGCCAGGTGTCGGCACAGATCATAGATCCCTCCAGGTAACAGGATGCTGGCAAAAAGGGAACCTCGAAGTCACGGGCTCCAAGCCCCTCGCTGACTGCTAAGGACACAATAGATGAAGAATGTGACTCACCCAAGGTCTGATCCTGAATATTAAACTGCATCCTAGAAGCTTTTCCTTCAGCCTTTATTCCAAGTATTACCTCTCCCCGGGTCTGGAGGCCTGGCGGTGTGACTGGGAAGGCTGCTCAGACCAGACCTCTCACCCACGAAAGGGCGTAAATGGAAACTTTTGACATGACTGTGTGTGGCAGTCTGAAGTAGGGCCTGTAAGACCTGTACAGTAGCCTGAATTAAAGTATTTTTGATATAAACCTTGTATCTAAACTCACAATTCTACAGCAGAGCATTTTGGATGTCATAAGAGTTAACCTGTTGATTTAAATATTTTACAGATCCACGATTTCTGTAATCAGTTGGCACATATTTTTCATACTCTAATATGGCAGAAGACTAAAAACCTGGCTGTGGCCAGGGTCTCTCTTGATCTCTTTGAGGACTGATCCCATGGCAAAACTCGAACATTGGAACCTGTGGGGAGGCCCCTCCAGGTCACTGAACGCAAGCAGGGGATTGGTGCGGTAAATGGAGTAGGTCCATCTCAGCCAAGCCCCAGGAGCGTGCTAATGGGTGGGCACAGAGCTGACTGCCCCACCCATGAGGAAGTCACGGCCTAGCCAGGCAGCCAGACACAGAATGAGCTCTAAAGTGATGTGACAACAACTACAGAAAGTGCTGGGGTGGGGCGCCCGGGTGGCTCAGTCGGTTAAGCAACTGCCTTTGGCTCAGGTCATGGTCCCAGGGTCCTTGCACAGCAGGAGCCTGCTTCTCCCTTTGCCTGCTGTGTCGTCTCCCCCCACCCCAGTTGTGCTTTCTCTCTCTGAAAAATCAATAAATAAAATATTAAGGAAAAAAAAAAAGAAAGTAAGTGCTGGAGCAACATGGAGGGGAAGAGAATGTGCGTTTGCCTGAGGGTGTCCCAAGAGGCAGAGGGTGTGATGGGAGGTGTGGCAGACAGAAAGATGCCCCCTCCAAAGATGTCCATGTCCTAATCCCGGGGATCTGTGAATATGTTATCTTACACGGCAAACAGGCCTTTGCAGAAGTGATTAGGTTACCGATGTAGAGATGGGGAGATTATCCTGGCTTATCCAGATGGGCCCAATGGAATCACAAAAGTCCACAGAAGTGAAAGACAGAAGTGGGAGGCTCAGAGTCAGAGCGACACAGTTCAAGAAAGACTCAACAGGCCATACCTGGCTTTGAAGATGGAGGAAGGGGCCATGAGGCAAGGAATACAGGCAGCTTCTAGAAGCTGGGAAACCCAGGGAAACGGATTCTCCCCAGAAGGGGAGCGCCTCCAGAAGGAACAGCCCTGTCAACACCTTGATGTTAGCCCAGTGAGACCCATTTCAGACTTCTGACCTCTACCAAGGTTGTTTGTAGCCCTAGAAAATGCGCGAGGAAAACCCGAGTAAGACACAGGCGCCCTGGGGGACCGGTTCTCAACTGGCACCATCTGCTCTCTCAAAGCCTCTGTTTCTCCCTCGGAAAGACAAGAGCATGGCGGGGGTGGGAGGGATGGTCGGCATAGCTGGTGGAGCATGCAACTCTTGATCAAAGGGTCGTGAGCTCAAGCCCCATGTCAGGCTTGGAGCTTACTTTCAAACAAAAAAACAAACAAACAAACCCAACATCACTGGGGGTAGATGCTCTCTGATGTCCCTTCTGGTTCTGACACTTGGAGATTTTCAGAGGAGTAGAGTAGCCACTGTGGTGTAATAACTGGCGAGTGTTTGGGGGGGGGGGTTGACAGAAACGGCCTGTCCCAAAGCGTATTTGGTGGAATTTAAGTTCTATGGGCTGTGGATAAGGGTCAGTCGGCAGAGGGCCATTTGTGCAGCAAATCATTATCCAGCACTTTCCAGGCACTGTTCTGAGCTCTGCAGAGACAGTGGTGAACAGGATAGATGATGTCCCCACCCTCACAGAGCTCGGATCAGAGGAGGGAACCCACACACAGAGAACTAAGGAACAAGCCAGTTTCCGTTGGTCATTCTACCAGGACGAAAATGCAATCTGGTGATAAGACAGTGTGGGGCAGGGAGGCTGGCTTCTGTCAGCAGGGTGCGCAGGGCTGGCCACCCAGGGTCAAATTTGACCTGGGCCTATGTGATGAGAAGAGCTGGGCATTTCAAGAAAAGGGGGAAAGAAGTACGAAAACGAGTTAAATAAAATTAAACAAAATTCTATATAGAGGAGTCCTAAGGGTTTGGAAATATTAATTGGTTCATGTGCTCATTGTCCAATGACACGTTATTTTATTGAACCAGGCAGTGTTCTAGACACAAGAGATACAGAACTGAACAAAACAGGCAAAGTCCCTCATGTGTGGAGAACTGTTAGTGTGGGGGAGACAGACAATACGAAACTCAACAGACAAATATAAAATCAGGACATGGAAGGACTCTGAGAAACATCAGGTATGGGAATAGGTGTTGATGGTGATGGTAATGATGATCTGGGAAGATATCTGGGGTAGATATGTGAGCAGAGAATTAATGTGCAGGGTGAATCAGTATGCAGCATTTCCCAAACCAACATGACCATGGAACCCCTTTGTCACAGAGCATCATGCAGGACTCCTGCTCCTTGGAACACACTTTGAGAAACACTGGCACAGAGACAGTTGAAGTGTGAAGGTGGCATCCGTACACTCCCACAGGGCCGAGGCTAGCACGTCAGCATAGAGGCTGAATCTCATGAATGCCAAGTAAGACATTTTGTACAAAGTCCCTCCTCCAAATGCATATCAGAGTGTAGGAGAGGGGCACCTGGCTGGCTCAGTTGGTAGGGCATGTGACTCTTGATCTCGGGGTGATGGGCCCGTGAGTTCAAGCACCAAGTTGGGCATGGAGCCTACTTAAAAAAAGAGAAAAAAAGGAAAGTGGGAGTGACTGGGAGGTTTCTACTTGGCTTCTGGGTTAGTAAAGCCCTGTATACTTTCTTGGGCTGTCCTGGAATCACCCTCAGTTCTGCGGGATTCATGAAGCTTGAGAATACAGTAAGCCCACGATTAGACAAGATGGCCTGAGCACATGCTAGTTCTCCCCAGAGAGCAGAATATAAGAACAGGAATCCTTTTTCTAGGATTTTATGTTGCAAAGAACATGTACTTATTTTTAAACTGTATCTGGGTGACAGCAATCAATGTCCACATTTCCGGGGATCTTTATGCAACTCCCCTCCCAGTTCTGATAAAGGAATGAACGGTACACCCCAGCCCCAGAAACAAGATCTGGACCCTGACTCAGGGCCTATACTCGCGCAAAGTGCACAGCCTGAGAAAAAGACTAATATTCTCTTCTCGAGGCCACAGGGAGTTTCACTGTGAACAAACCCCACCGTCCCTGCAATGTCCTTGCCTGTCTAGAGAAGGCTGTCTGGACTTTCTCACGGTTCCAATCAGATGAGGCACATTATGTATTCAAGTCCTGCTGCAGCAAAGCCTTCCAGCACGCCATCCTGCCTGGGCTTCGGCAGAGACGCCTCTCTGGGGAGCGGGCTCTGCGCAGGAGAAGCTGGGCTCCAGGTTGGCCAGAGGACCGCGCTGAGCGCCCGCAGAACGGGGCCTCATCTGACAGGTGGTAATGCCGCTCACCTTGCTCCCTCCCTAGGTGCGAGGTCAACACAGACAGATGGGAGGTCTTCCCATGGGAGCTGCCGCCTTTCCCGAGCCGTGGGGAGCACCTGACCAGGCACCTGTGTGGTTCCTCCGCTCGGACGCTCTCCCGCCCCTCATCACCTTCTTGTCACCCGTCATCTTTTTCATTGCAGCTCAGTGTCACCTCCTCCGGGAAGCTGTCTTGACCAGATCAAACACCACCGTTTGGGGTTCTTATGGCTCATCATGCCTCTTTTATGAGCACCTGCAGTGGCTTCAAGTCTCTGGTCTGCCACTCACTGTCCCCTGAACAAACCCCCACCCCGCCCTGAGCCCTGGGCCTCAGTTACCGATGAAAGAAGGGAGTTGATAAGATGCTCGCTCTGCCCCGCCCCCCACCCTCTGGGATTTCCCTTCCTAGGACAAGAATCACAATCACACAGTAGTTGGCCCCGAGCCAAGGTCATGACCTTGGGCTGTGACTTTGGGAAAAACCCCTTCCCTCTCTTTCATTTACGCAGCACTAAAATGACACAATTGTGAGCCACAATACTGGTTTCCAATCTTTTTAGGACCAGACGTCCCTTTTCAAATGATGCAGTCTCATACCTAACCCAGGTAACAGCGGAGCTATTTTGTTCGCAATGGGAGCCGGGGCCCCTCGGCCTCGGAGGCACTTCCCCTACCCAGGCTCCCGAAGCACAGTTTTCAAGCCACTCCCTGAGACGGGCTTTCCAAATCTAACACGAGGGCAGGGCAAGCTCCAATGTCCACCCACTCACACCTCATGTCGACTGGCTGCTCGAATCCTGTGAGGTCCGCAGCTCTTCTGTTGACAACTGTCCAAAAGATACAAAGGTTTGTCTGTTCCTCTTTAATTTTTCTTCTAACGTTGGACTGCACAGGCAGCCGCAGGGCATGCACGGAGTGAGGGTTATAAAGGGAGACAGGAGACACCAATCAATAAGCCCAAATCTCTGAGATGCACGCAAAGGCGACAAGTGCTGGCACAGGACACAACTGACCGCTGCTTAGCCCTGCCCGCTCTCTCGCAGAAGAGGCCCCGACCGCCATGGAGGGTGTGCTGCCCTCCAACACATCCCAGGTGCCTATGTCTCATCATGCCCAGAAGCGCTCCCCGAGTTCCGACTGTGGGGTTCTGACCATGGAGGACTAGGCAGTGAATCAGGAGACCTGGCCCTGGGCCCCAGGATCACCCAGTACAGCCCAAGTCAAGGGCACACATGAGGACTCAGGGCCCCGCAGTAGCAGCCCACCCCTCTCCAGAACTCAGAATTTGCTGGAACATCTACTGATCAGTCTAACCCAAGTGAAAACGGCTGTGTGCTTTCCACAGCCAGAGCTGTACACTCCTTATTTCCTTATTTTCTAACACCTTCCAAATTCATCACCCTCCATGTGGTGGGCAGGACAGGCAGACATTTGTGGAGAAGGTGTGAGTGCCCCTGCTCCCTCCATGTCAGGCAGACACACAACCCACTGAGAAGTCATCTGGAGCAGACTCCACGGATAGGCCTTTGTGGGCACCTGTCCTCAGGTTTCGATCTGGAAGCCATAAGAGCTGACCTTTTGGAGCCGGAGAGAAAGGTTTCATATTCTGAGGCAACTGATTGTTGTTATTATTATTCTGTTTTAAAGGCTCTAAGACCATCTCCTTAGAGGTTCCCTTAGTTTCCCCCCAATACTTATTTGGCTTATAAAAATGCGTTAAATCAGTAGTCTGCTCCTCTAAACGTGTCCCACTCTCAGCCCCATGGTCTGGTGACAGTTCTCTGTATCAATCCAAGTCAGCAGCTAAACTTCTGCGTGACCTGGCCTCTCCCCCTCCTCCCCACTCCCTGCCCCCTTGTCCTGTCTGGTCCTCTCCAACTTAAACTGTGAACCCTTGGTGACGGACGCCGCAAGCTGGAAGGGGAGGGAGGCGGTGCTATTTATAATTCGGCGGAGTTGGCCCTCAGAACACGGCCATTTTTTCCAGGCGGCCTGCCAGAGCCCACATTCCCCAGGCTCCATATATGGGCCTCCCACAGGCCCCTGTGGCCATAGCCTCGCCTCTGAGAGAACCGAGGCCGCCTGGCCAGTCAGGAAGGTAAGGCCCAATCTGTTCCTCCAGGGCCTGAGCGGGGAGCCACACACAGCCCTGGCCTCCACTTGCTTTCCCTGAGGGGTGGTCGGAGACAGGGGAGAGAGGAATAAGGATCCCCGAGGTCCCAGCCTGACAGAATTGGAGAGCAGCCAGCTTTCCCCCCAGGGCTTGAATAAGAATGACGAGGAAAAAATGTATTCTTGCTACGAAACATTAGGTCACCCCTTCTTTTTGCCAAGTGGTTTTCAATTGTTTCCATCGAGATGTGACTGAGGTCCATGGCAGTCTTGCCAGCCCCTGAGGGCTCCGAAAGCTGGATTTATGGACGTCCTTGGATGGGCAGATGGGAGGGGAAGCCCAGGGAGGGTGGGCAAGCCAAGGCAAGGGAGCGGGGTTTTGCCAAGCAGATATTTTCTGCAGGCTCTCAGCCTTGATTAGCATATGTTCAGGGCACAGAGAGAGAAAGGTGTCCAGCCTCTCGTGGGCATGTGGATATAAACGCCCCACTACCCTCTGGAAGCCAAGCACTGAGGCAAGAGGAAGGGCCTGACTGGTTGAGTTGTCACCCCAGGCTTTTCTCATCTCTGTCCCTCCTGTGCTGACGCCTGTGAGGCCAGGCTGGGGCCACACATGGGCGGTGGCAGTGGGGGGAGTGTACGGAGCAGGAGGGCTGGAAACCCCCCTCCGCGTTCATGTGGGAGATTTTACTTCCATTTCTTCGACAGTGTTTCCAAAGCCTCCTCAAGAATCATCTGCAGTGGACACAGCTGTGTCAAATCAAGTTCGAGTCCTTTAAATAGCCTTCTGTGGCCATCTGGATATCTCTTCCTTAGGACGGAGAGCATCTGGTATTATTACGAATTGTTATTTTTAATATTAGTAATAATACTTTGGCTTATTGAGCGCTTACTATGCCAATCACTTAACATATAGCATCTCATTTAATCCTCATAATAACCCCAAGAGATGGGTGTACTTTTGCAGGTGAGGAGACTGGGGTGCAGAGACATTAAGCAGCGTGTCCTTGCTTCCTCCGTGGGTAAGGAGCAGACTCCGAGTATGTCCAGCTCCTTACTTCCCACCTCTCTGCTATACACTCCGGCTCCTATCACTTGCGCCTGCGTCGTCTTTGTTACTTTTATTTCTTGCAGGTGGAGGCCAGTCTTAAATGCACCGCCCTGTCTCTTCTTCCCTGAGCATCGAGAACAAACTCGACTCATGGAAAATCTTCACTCATGAGGTGGTTCGCCGGCCAAGAACACCTCTCACCTGTGAGTTCTTTTCAGCCTTGGATGGATTCCGGATTCTCTTTGGACTCTGTGGCCTCTGCTGCCCTCACTGTAGGGCCAGGACCCTCTATCCGCGGAGGTCCCAGCTGTCCCTACCGTTACTTGCTTGCCTGTGACAAATATGGGGCTGGCACTTCAGCAGAGAAAAGCAGCAGCAGGAGTTGATCAATTCCTAAGCAACAAAGATCCTGTTTTCATGCAAACGTCCTCGGCATTAAAACAAAAACAAATTCTTCCCAGGGCGCGTCCTGGATGCCAAGTCTCGTTGCAAGACACATTTTTAAGCAGGGTTTTGCGCCTGCGTGAGAGACTAACAGGGAAGGAGAGGAGAGCTGTGTGCCAACTGCCAAGTGTTACGAGGCGATGCAGGACCTTAATGTGGGATGGCAACAAGTGCCTTGAGTTCTGAACAGGTAGGGACCATTGAGAGCTTCCTGGAGGAGGGAGTTATTCTGATGCAACTCAGAGGTTTCCTAACAGATGGTGTTGGCCTGATCCTGCAGGAGGACCTGGGTGCCCACCAACACCAGCACTACTGGAACATTGCCAGGGTCACTGGGCTTGCCCAACAGTTATAGAAACATCCACAGGGCATCTGGCCTCCAGCTGGCTCCAGCAGTTTTGTCCTCTAGGATCATGGGGTTCAAAGGCAACACACGATAGTTAACAGATGAAGGGCAGGCCACACAATTCATTTTTGGCAAATAACCAGCAATACCAGGATGGTGGCGTTTGAGTGATGAGATCACCTGGTCCCAAGGCTCATGGTCTAGCCAAGAACCCAGATCAAACCTCTTTTCTCCTGCTCTCTGAAACCTTCTGTGCAGCCTCCTATTCTCACACCGAGGAGGTATTCCCTGGCTTCAGCACATGAACCAGAAGCAGCCAGTGGGCTCAGGACCAGGAGATACAGAGAATGTAGCACCCGGTTGCAGCCTTCTCAAGCTAGCCTGAGTGCGGCTGCAGGGTGAGAGGAGCTCCTTGCCAATGCATTTCTCTTCCCGGCACCTACCACAGCAGCAGGGACCGAGCAGGCAAAGGTCTGGTGCTGGGCACAGTAAGTGGGCAAGTCTGGCAGGAGAAAAGGGCCCATAAAGGAGCTTTGTGACAAGAATCAGCTAAATAGAGTGGAAAGAGCACGGACTTTGTGTACAAAAGACGTGGGCTGGCATCCAACACTGTCACCGTGTCAGGGACTGAGAGTGCTCCCCAGTATCCAGGTTCTTCTTTGCCTGCCAGGCATGCATGCAGCTGGACTCCATTTCCCAGGCTTCCCTGCAGTTAGGAGTGGTCATGTGACTGCACGCTGGCCAATGGAATGCCAGCAGAAGTGATGTGGGCCAATTCCAGCCCTGGCCCGGAAAAACCATCCGCTTGCGGTTCTTTCTCTACCAACTGAATGGGGACCACTTCCAGGAGTGAGAAGGAGCCTGGGTCCCTGAATCACTGTGTGGAAGACTGCCTACCAAACAGACACGCTGAATTGCGTTTGCAGGAAATAAACTCCTGAAGTGTTCAGCTATTAAAATCTAGGGGTTGTTACAGCTGTTAGCCCAATCCGACAAATACAGCCTCTTGCTGGCCATGTGGCTTTGGGTAAGTTTCTTAACCTCCTGCAGCTTCAATTTCATCATCTGTAAAATGTGAATTAAAAAAAAACCTTCCTGAGAACAGACTGGGCTACCATTTACGAAGATCCTAACAACCAAAGGTGCGTTATGACTTTTGCGAGCCCTAGATATTTTTGCCTTTGTGGATCCCTTCCGGCATTAAAAAAACAAAAACCCCACAAAAAACAAAAAACAAAAAGCTCAAAATAAAAAACAGAACAAATTAGGTTTTAATATTACATTGGTATAACGATGCATACAATCTAGGCCAGATAAACCATTATGTCTATTATTGTCTATTATTTTTATTATTGTATTCATTTTTTCTTCTGGTTTTAAGGGAAATTAAAATTAAACATTTTCTGGGGCCCTTAAAGTATTGTGAGCACCAGGCACTATGCCTATGTAGCTAACAGAGAAGCCGACCCTGCTTACTATAGTGTCTGGCCTATGATACACGCAATAAATCCAAACTATTACGGATTAAAAAATAATAATAGAAAGATGGAAGCATGAAATAGCAACAAAAGGTTATGAAGCCCTTTTCACAGACTTCATTTCCTTCAACCCTCACATCCATTGTATGAGATGGTTTTCACTTATATTTCCCAATGAAAAAGGTGAGGCTCAAGGAGACTGAGGGTTATGCTCAAGACGGGTAGGAACTTTGCGCGTGATGCCTTATATCAGGCACAATGCTTGACACCTGTCTTACTTTATCACTTTTAATTTTCTCAACGCTATGATGAGATAGGGCTTCTTTTTTTATCCCCACTGTATGACTGAAAAAAAAAAGATATCGATGTAAGGACAAGTGGCTGAGCTGAGAACTGAAACCACTTCTCGTGCCAAATCTAATGCTCACTCTACCACCTTGCCTTTCCATCTATCAGTAGCTCTGTCATGAGAATTGATAAGTGGCAGTGTCTGCGGAGGGTGTCAGACACCCCAACACCTTCTTTCACAGCGCACAGAAGAACCTGCTTGAGGCTGAAATCCAAACACATCATGCCAGATTAGACTTGCGCTTTCTCATTCTCCACCCAAATGTACTCCTTAGAAGGTCTAATTATAGTGACTTCTATTTTCTTGTAAATAATCACATCTGTCATAACTGATTTAACTGATCCAAGGCTCCAAGTTGGCAGTCTTGGAGCCCTGAGCCAATGTGTCAATTATGCCAAGTAGTCTGTAAGCAAAAGTTGCACGAAATGGAAGAGAGAGGGGGAAAAAAAAAAAAACGAGTCACAGGCATATAGATGGTGGGGACCAATATGTGCTTTTTCACAACAGTAATATCAACACAAACTCCTAAACGTGGCCAATGGGTGTCAATCCATCGGCAACCTAATTTAGTAAAACAGACACAGCCAGCCAGATCCTGGGGGATAACGACAATCTTTTTTCGTGGAGACCCAATCCCAGAAACTGGTTTTTCCAGTATCTTTTGAGCTTGAGTAAATACCCCCCAGGAATTTGCTCTTTCTGCTTGTTTTCAGGGAAAAAAGATGGGTTGAAGGGCTCACATCGAGAATATACAGGTATCCCCTTTGTGAAAGTTTGTGTTAGGCCACTTGGTTGGTATGAAAGACCTCCGTTAGTACCTGGTTTCACTAATGGAAAGAAATCCAAAGAGGACCTTGGCTTTTATGGAAAAAAGGCAAAAAGTGAAGATAGCCTTCAGTACTGGTTTTGCAGTGGTGGTTACAAGAGGTGTCCGGATCCTGAGGACGGGGAGAAGGGCCCCACCCAGCTCCTTCCCCAGGAACCTACACTCAGTCCCTGATGCAACCAGAGCTCTGAGCTGTGTCTGTGAGCATCTGTGCTTTATCTTGACTTAGTTTGTGCATCCATTAGCAAGATGTGTCCTAAGGTATCAGAAAAGCCTAAGAGAGGTGATTCTGGGGGTCTGGGAGTGCTAAAACATCTCCCATAGAAGTTAATGGTAATTGCTTCTTTGCTTTATGCCATTTCAGCTTGCTTACGAAAGGTTTCATAGGAATGCTCTGCTCCAGGACAGCAGGGGAAACCTGTTATAAATACAGGGTATAAATTGAGTGTGGCCATTCAGCCGGCATAGAATGGTAGCTAGAACTTTGGATATGGACTTGGGTACAAGTCTCTCTCCACTTATCACTAGTGTGACTAAACAAATCGTGTAACCTTCCCCCAATTCATCTCCTCTTCCTTGTCTACAAAATGGTGACAACCTAGAACCCTCGTGGGACTGAATGATATAGTGACCAAGTGTGGCAGCCTGTTGGAAAGCGTAAGCACCACAGAAACGCACATCATCATTATTATGAACAGATCAGCATATACTGAGGCCGGTTTTCAACCCACGGCGATGGCTTCTTTCTCTCCTAATATAACTCCAAGCACAGACAATCACACTTGCAGTCGCCAAGGGGATGAGAGATCAGATCTACTTGGGATTTCTTTCCTAGGCCAGTGCTTGAAAGCCTTCTTGCCAATTAAGCTCTGAAAATCCCTGTGTCTGATGGGAAGCTTCGAGAAAAGAGCATCTTCCAGGTAAGAATGTGGCAAAGTGAAAGGTGGCTCTCATGCACTCCCCAGCTGCCCATGGGAAATGGACACATGCTTTTGGTGCCCCAAATCCTGCAGCTGGTGTAACCTCCTTTGGGTCTGATCCATCTGGGTGACTGTACTCTGAAGCCAGACTGCCTGAACTTTGAGTCTAGCTCAGCTCTTCTTCACCTGTGCTGTGACCTTGGGCAATTTCTCTTTCTGTGCTTCAGTTCCTCAACTATAACATGAGGGTAATAACAGTATTTATCCCTTAGGTTGGTAGTGAGGAATAAATGAATGAATACATGTCATAAGTTCACACCTTTACATAGGAAGCAATCAGCACGTCAGAATTTACTATCATGGCTACAATGGTCACATTACAGCCAATGGAGTTTGCGTCATCCAGTGTTTATTCTATTTTTTTTAAAAGATTTATTTACTTATTTGAGGTGGGGAGGGGCACAGGGAGAGGGAGAGAGAGGGTCTCAAGAAGACTCCCCATTAAGCGTGGAGCCCGACACAGGGCTTGATCTCACGATCCTGAGATCATGACCCAGCTGAAATCAAGAGTTGGATGCCTAACCAGCTGAGCCACCCAGGTGCCCCTCATCCAGTGTTTATTAACATGCATGCTTAACAGCTTTTCCATGCCAAGCCCCTGACTAGGAAGAAAATTCTGATCTAGATCTGAATCTGCAAGAGAGTCCCAGGGTGACCTCCTTCAAAGGAAGTTCATTTCTGGGGCAGAAATGTGGGAGGAAGGGCTCTGGGATGAGAATCAGGGGGCCCAAGTCCTAGCCCAGTGCCATTTTGCCCACTCTGTGGTCTTGAGCAAGTCACTCCTCTCTGGATCATAATTTTCTCAGTTGTAAAATATAGAGGGCTTATGGCTGTGAACCTCAGTTCATTCATCTATAAAAAGGGATAATAGGAAGAACTATCACATCACACCCTATGATGTGCCGTGAAGCAAGTAACGCACCCCACGTGACGATGGACAAGGGTCCTGAGCCGGGCCTACAAGGCCCTAGGCCATCCAATTCTACACGTTGGTCTCCCAGCTTTTCTCCCACCCCTCAGGCACACTCCTGCCACAGGGCCTTTGCCCCAGCTTTTCCCCTCTGCCTGGAATGCTCTTTCCTCAAACAGCCCCATGGCTCACTCCCTCACCACTTTCAAATATTGGATTACTATTTTTTCCACAGCAACTATCCCTTTCTAGCATAGTACCTGATTTCCTTACTTATGGTGATTATCACTTATTGTTGGTCTCCTCCCAGGCCAAGAATGTAAGTTCCATAAAAGCGGGAGTCTCTTTTGGTTCTGTTCCCTGAGAGCCTAGAAGATGACCTTGCACATTCTAGGTGATCAGTAAATATTCGCTGATTCAATGAATGAATGAATGAATGAATGAATGAATGAATGAATGAATGAATGAATGAATGACAAAAGAGCGTACTTTGTACACCAAGAAGGTGCTTACTGAATTTTGGGCATCCTTCCTAAATGTGAAGGGGGGATTCTTACTCCTCACTTGTCTTCTTTCCATGACGAAGGAACCTCACCCAGACAGCCTGGACCAGTTTCCCTCCCCTTACCCATGTTGGCCTGGACGTGGAGTAAAGCATCTGGCTGGCAGGTGAGTCACAGTCCATTTCTCGACTCGGTGAAGTTAAGCTGCAAGCATCGCAGATGAAGTCTGCCTGCTCTGGCTCCCCCATCAGAGAGCAGCAACGGGCCTAAGTAAGTGTGTCTGCTCTGCAGGCTCTCGCTTCCCTTGCTGGGTTCTTTACGGTGTGGAGTGCAGGACAGGGAGCGTTCGAAAGATCTTCTCACCAGCAGATGGGTGTAAGTTCCGCTCACTAGCCTGGTTCTTCAGGGAACAGAGTGGGTATTTTGATCTCCACCTGTCTGCCTCCCGTGTCTCTCTTCATTGGTCCTGAACCTGGTCAGGTAACAGGGTTGTGCCATTTCTGACCCCTAAAACTCCAACCAAGTATTCCAAATTTGAACAAGTGAAGCCTTATGTTCCCTGATTCCAGATTGCCTACAATCCTGGTCACTCTCCTTGGACATATTAGTTTGTGGCTGTCCCACGTAGCAGACAACATTCCACACTGAGCACAATTCTGCCATGAGGCTCGTGCCCCAGAAGAGAGGTGCTGTTCCCAGCTCATTCACTCCGGACACAGTCAGCCACCAATGCTGTTAAAGGATAACTATCCATCCCTCTCCCCGCTGCCGCCCCACCCTGGACCTGCAGTCCGCAGAGCTCTTCCCACCCAGGATCCGGGGTGCCTCGGGGCTCTGTCTCTCACTCGCGTGGGACTTGGGGCTGTTCTACAAGTCACTAGATTGAGCTCATTCTTCTTGAGATCTTCTGGGAGGCTACGTCTATCAGCCAACAGACTGACTGTGGCTCCCAGCTTCATGTTATCTCTGACCACAGTGAAATGCAAGTGATCAGGGGCTGAAGGTCTGCAAGGTGTCAGGCACGATTTACGACCAGTTTTTCTCCTTGCCTTGCCCTTCCAACAAGCTAACAAAGGTAGGTGTTTAATCCTCAGAACAAAACCAGGGAGGTAGGCCTTACCATCCCCCATTTTACAGATGAGGAAACTGAGGTTTTTAGAGGGGTGGGGTCTTCATGTATCATCACAGCTTATAAGGACACCGGATGGCTTCTAGGGCTAGCACTTAGGTCGGAATAGGCGCGAGCTCAGAGACCCAGGCTGGGCACCAGGAACCTCAGTCCAAACAATTTTACTCAGATCTGTCGACACCCTTTGGCACGCCCATTTAACCTGTAAACTTATCCACTGGCATCATCCAATACTTCTCCATCATGTTCCCCTGGAGCTCATGAGTGGCTCTCTCAAACAGCTTGACAAAAACCAGAGAGGCTCAACTTGTGGCATTTTCCTCATCTACCAGCCCCAGAGCCATTTTCGAAAAAATGAAGTAAATCTCGTTCAGTCTGATCTTGGTGAGCCCATGCCTGGGTCTACTGACCACCACTCTCCCCTCTCACAGCCCTGGTCGAACAGCCTTAGACACAGTCCAGGGAACCTGGAGATTTAAGGCAACTAAGCCCATCACTAGCCGAGTCCAGGGGCCAGGTGAGACCTGCGATGAGGCCCTGACTGCCTTCTCCAGCAAGCTGGTGGCAGGGGGTGAGTTCGCGTAAGGATCAGGAAGGAAAACAGTTCATCTGGCAAGAAGAGATCTGTCTGAACCACACCTGTTCCCCTTGCCCAGTATAATTCTGGAGTGCTACGCTGCTCTCAGCAGAAACAGCAAGCCCAGCCTGCCTTCCTGGAGCATTCAGGAAGTAGTGACAGCAAGTCATCTGGGTACCCAGAAATTAACAGCCTGCATTTATTAAACTCTTACTATCTGCCAAGCACTGGGCACAGTGCTGGGTTTACATGCTCTCGTAAAATGCGTTAAAACTATTTTTAGCAAAGAAATACATGCTCATAATTAAGAAATGAAATACTACAGAGGCTAATAATGAAAACCACCAGCTTGTGATAAAAACTAATCCCCTCTAACATACTCCCCGAGGCCACCTTTTCTAACTCTGGTTCTTTTGGTGGCCACTTCTCCAAATATAAGATTTCCCCTAATCTGCAAAAATACTGCCTGATGTAGACAGAATGACGGCCTCTCTTTACAGATGAAGAGATGGTGGCACCCTGCGGCCTCAGGTCACACAGCTGGGAAAGGGGGGAGTCCGGATTCAAACTCAGCTCTGCCTCACTCCTGGTCCTGCTCTTAAACTTCACGCTCCGCAGCCGGCCTGTCTGGGGCCTAGTAAAGGATGTGGCTCAGGTCACATCAGGCACACAGGCCGACGATGGCTTCTGCAGTCACCTGTTGTCCCAAATCACTCATGGTGGACATAACTAATACCATGGGATGACACATAAGTGAGCTTTCTTTGTCCCTGGGAGGTTTGTTTCCAGCATTTCTTTCTAGGCTCTATGGGGTTTTTTTCCTCTTCCAGCCACTTCAGCCATCTCTATACCCTTTCTGTTATGATACAACTGCCAACGTGACTTCCGAGGGCCGGTCTCTGAGGCCCACAGCCCTCTCGCAGCTTCCTCACTCTTACTCTGGAAGATGGTACAAAGGGCATTTATCCTCATCTTTGCTAGGATGTTGCAAATAAAGAAAAAAAAAAAGGACCAGTCTCTTCCAGATTCAGGTTTTATAAAGAAAGGCTTTTCCTTTATTTTGTGGTTATAGCTCGTGCTTCCGAGAATGTGTGCTGTGCCAACTTTGTTCATAATACAGCGACTCGTTAGGAGCTCCAACCCAGACTAGTCAGGTTCAAATCTTACCGCACTGACTAGCTTTGATACCCTGGCAAACTACTCCCCTCGCTATAACAGAGTTCAGCTGTAGGTCTGGAAGGAGTGTGCTGAGGATTACAGATTATGAATGACAAATTGTGTGGGTTAACACGAGTGCTCTGAACTCTGCTGACCAGGATCAGTGCTTTATACGTACTGTGATTATTTATTAGAACCCTGTTCGAGCCCCCTGCAGTGCACCCGAGGCATCTCCGTACATTGTGTGTGGCCCTCGTATCTAGGAGTCGGCGCAGAGATGACTAGCAGTCTCTTAAAAGTACTCAAAGGTATAATTATTAGCCCCATTTTGCAGATGAGTAAGTAAACTGAAAAGGAGGTAAGTGAGCTGCCCAAGGCGACAGGATGGTTCAGAGTCAGAAGCGGTCCCTAAGACCCATTGGAACTCTCCTGCTAACGAGGCTGGGTGACTTTGGACAAGTCACTGTCCCTCTCTGAGCCTCACTTGTAAAAATAAGAGGGCCTCATTTGACAGAGAGGCAATAACCCTGCAGTTAAGAGATGGTATTCTGAGTCAGACTCTGGACTTGAATTAGGGGTCTTCCACTTATCACCTGGGTGACTTCGGGCAAATTACTTAATTTCCTGGTGCCTCAGGTTCCTCATCTGCAAAATGGGGCTACTAACAGCACCCACCCTAGAAGGCAGTTATGGGAACTGAATGAAGAAACCTGTGTTAATGTCTTGGGACAAGGCCGGGTACGTGAATCGCACAGCAAACATCAGCTACATTACTACTGAGCCTTCCACGGCCAGCCCAGCCTCCCACACCCTGGTCTGCGCTAAGCCCCATGCATCGGTACTGTGAGCTCTCTCTTGACTGCGGGCAGGACATCACCTGTGGCGTCCAGGTTGGGTGGTCTCAGACAGGAGCGCTAAACTTTTGATCTAAATTCAAAGGCCACCTACAAGTGTCTAACATTTCAATCTGAATGGAAAACCCAATTTTTCTATCTCCACCTATAACCTTGACGATGATGTTTTGCTTTCCTTCCCATACAGTCTGGAAATCTTGAATAAATGTCAAAGGAATTCACAGACTCAACAAATATGTAATAGTATTAAAACTCTTAGGAGCGAACCACTTCCTACACTACCAGAAGCTTAACGGGATGATATTTTCAATTTCATTACTCAGCAAATATGCCCATTTAGGGCCCAGGCGATATGGCTATAATTCGTTATCAGTCAGTCTTTTGTTCAGTCAGTTGGGAAATATCTGCGCCCGCCTAGCAGCCAGCCTGCCCCATACTCTGACGGCCCAACTGCCCCACAGGACCCCTCTCTGCCCTTCTCCACTCTGCTTTGCAGCCCTTGTGGGCTGTCTCAGCAGGTGACCTCACCCCAGAGCTTCGAGGTGCATTCTACCAGTGGGAAGAACCAGCACCGAGCAGACAGTCAAAGGAGAGGGAGGTCTCACCCCCACTTTGGGACCATAAGCAAATGAATCTTTCTGTGCCTCAGCTTTCCCATCTGCCAAATGGGACAAATTGGAATAACCCCCCACCACCACCACCAATAAATGTGGCTTAAATGATTTAGAACAGTGACTGGCCATAGTAGGCACACAGCGAGCGTGGGCTCTTACTCTCTATTATCACATAAGACGGGCTGTCTTAAGCTCCAGTGGCCACCGCTCCCCTGACCCCTTCATGCCTAGGGGAGGTAAGCCCTTCAGCTGCTGCTAGCCCATGGTTTTCCACTTCTTGTTGGCTCTGCTTATCCCTTGCCCGCCCACCTGTAGACGGTCCCTTCATTAACTTCCCTCACTACTCCATTTTCTGCAGAGAGAAACTGAAGTCAATTAACTTCCCTCACTACTCCATTTTCTGCAGGGACCCTCACTTGGATACCTCGCTTGGTATCTACTGTGTTCTAGGCAGTTTTCCTAAGGTTCTCTAATGCTTACAACACCCCTGTGAGGGAAGCGTTATGCACCCATTTCTAAGGATATGAAAACCAAGGCTTAAAGTCCAACCCAAGCCCTACAATTAGGAAGCTGTGCAGCTGAGTTTCAAATTCAGGCCTAGCTTTCATACCCAGGCCGAGTTTAATGCCCAGTGAAAAGGACACATGCATCTACGGCTTCCCCAAGGCTTACAGATAAGGGGTGACGACTACTCTGATAGGAAGAATAGTGACCTTGACAACAGCCAAGGGCACCTGGATTGGCGTGTTAGCCAGAGATGGCTTCCAGGAGGAGGTGATATTAACCTGACTCATCCACGACGGGGAGTTATTCTGGGAACGAGGAAGAGGAATGGAAATGTGTAAAGGTCCAGAGGGAGAAGAGAAAGAGAAGCAGCTTTTTTGGAAGCTGCAAGCAGTTCAAAACTCCAGGAGCAGAGAGCTCCAGGCGGAGGTGATGACGAGAGGGGGCTGGGTCCTGCCACGAAGCGCACGAAGCGCACAAATGCTGAGCCGGAGAGCTGGGACTTGCACATTTGCATGCCTGCATCTGCAGAGGTGAGGCTCACACGGGGAGCGCTCTGGTTCCCTGTCTGTGACTCCCAGCTCCTTCAGGACAGAGTGCCTACTTCAAACCTTCAAACCCAGCTTGGAGCTCCGTATACAACCAGTGCTCGAAAACGAGACTGACAACTGAAAACAACGATAGCTGAGGTGCTCCTTTGGGTCTGGGTAGATGCTGCCCGTGCCCTGCCAGTCGTCCCCTTGCCCTTCCCCCCTCAGTGCCCTTCAGCCTCGTTTCTAACTGCCGACACCTGGGTTTCCTTGCTTGGAGGCTCTCTCTGGTTTCCGGGCCCACTTAGCTTCTTGAGTGGCAGGCTTGAAGTGCAGGGCGATGACAGCCCCTTACGGAGCAGCCCAGAGCAGTGACTCGTGGGAGCTGGTGCATCCCAGGCCTGCCTCACCCCTCAGGTGGGATGGGCTGAGGGCCATGCAGCCTCCACAGGCCCAGGTGCTTGAACGTGCTCTGCACACACAAGGGAACCCAGGATCCTGGGCTCTCGTCTTGGCTCCGGGTGCAGCAGCAGATGGTGGAAGGAACATGGGCCTTCGAGGGAGGCAGATCTGGGTCTGCGTCCAGACGGGGGACTACATTGAGGCAGGTGACCCCTCTTGGAAGTCATGTGGCCCCCGGGTACCTCAGTTTGCTCAGCTGCTGTGGTGTCAAGTGTCAAAATGTAAGGAAAACAGCTCGCTAAGTGAAACTAGGTGCCTTTCTAGTGTCTTTTTAGGAACTCCTGAGTCTGCGTTCTAGCTGTTTTCTACACACTGCTAGTCTAGCAGTGATCTCAGTCTACAGGCAACCTCAAATTTTGCATATTTGCCTCCTAGGAGACTGGAGGCGCCGAGAAGACGCGGGTCAAGTTTTACTCAGCTTGGCATCCGCTAGCATTTAGCACCGCCCCTGGCACATAGCAAGCATGCAATGAATGTTTGTTGAATGACTGAGTGACAGCAGTGAAAAACAAAGAACACCTACCAGTGAGGATGGGTTCTCTGGAGCATTTGCTCATTCATGGCATCTCAGTGCTGAGTCCTACTACGCTCCAGGCATCATCCTCGGTACTTACAACTGTGGTCACAGCCGCCGCGCTCCCCCCTCACGTGGTGAGTGATAGAGGGAAAGAGCAGACATCCTCACCCCAGGCCATCCAGCAGACCCACCTGGGAAGCTTTTACAGAGTCTCTCCCAAGATTCCAAGGGAATTACCTGGGGTGGGGCCAGACTTGGGATGGATTTTTTTTTCAAGGCTTCTCAGGTGAATATAAGAACGTGTTGCTGGGGCTGAGGACCCGTGGGCTCAAGACAGGAGAACAAGATCACGTCAGAGAGCGAAGAGGGTTGTGAAGAAAACAGAACAGAGAACGTGGTTTGGCCTCATGGTTCTCAGAGGGAGGGGACAGTCGTGCCTCCCAGGAGACATCTGGCAGCATCTGGAGGCACTTTTGGGCGTCATAACTAGAGGGAATGGCATCTGGAGGATAAGGACCAGGGCTGCTGATATGCCCCTTACAAGGCACGAGACAGCCACCACGACAAAGAATAAGCTGACCCCGAATGTCAACAGTGCCGAGATAGAGCAGTCGTGGTCCAGAGGGGCAGGGAGCAGAGACCACTTCGGGGAAGGCCTCCCGGTGGACGGAATAGTAGAGCCGAGAAGTGAGTCTCTGGAGGAAGCGAGAAGAAGCACTGAATGTGAGGTGGGCCCAGAGCCACCATCTCAGCCTTGAATAGAAAGACACCAGATGGTTAAACCACCAAGTCTGGCTCACACCACCTACTAACCTAAGAGCCCTCGCACCTCTGCTCCTGCTGTCATTCCTGGGTTGTTTGCTGGGGTGGGGTGGGGTGGGGGAAGGGAGAGGGAAATCCGGCAGCTTTTGCTTGGCTGCTTTCACTTTTCAGTCCCCACCCTCCTTCAAGGCTCGGAACCGGAAAGGGGGGAAGGAGAGGGTGTTCAGTCCGGCTGACCACTCCGCAGTCCCCAACACCACCTGCAGGCCCACTTCTTCCTCTCCTCCTAAAGCATCTCCCGCTGCCACACCCTCCCCCACCCCCGTCTCCAAAAGCTCTAACTGTGGGGGAAGGGAGGTTTCTTTGGAGACACCCTGCCAGCTTCCCCCAGCCCTGGGAGAAGTGATTTCCCAAGAGACGCAGGGATCCACAGCACCGTAAATAAACACGGCATTCCAGAGGAGGAGGGGTGGGAGGGCAGGCCTGGTCAGCTTTGCCCCCATACGGAGATGGCCCATTAACTTTCCAGCCAGGCAGCCGGGACCTGAGAACCTGCCAGCCGGCTCCCCAGCCACTCTCCTCCCACCCTCCCATACACACACCAGCTGCCCCTTCTCGATGCTTCCCTGTCAATCAGTTGCAGACCCACTGCCTTGGGAGTTTGGACTATCAGCAGCTGCGTGGAGCAGGCTGCTTGCTCAATACCACGTGGGCTTTCCAAGGAAACGTCACCATAGTTCCATGGGCAATTTCAGTGGAAAGTAGAGTTCTTTTGTACAAGGCTTCCAGAAAGGTCTGAGTCCACAGGCCACTCCAAGGGAGGCAGGGTGGCAGCAGGCCTCTGACAGGCAGCCCTACCTGCAGGAGTCCTGCCAACCTGGAGTGGACAGAGAAGAACCTACCCTACTACAGACTCCGGAGAAGGAAAGTGACCCGGGTTGTAGGGCCACCCCCACTCTACAAGCAGGGAAACTGAGGCTCGAGAAGGAATGAATGACCCGCTCTAAGTCAGCGGGTAGTGGGTAGCTGAGCTGGGTGCCCCCAGGCCTCCTGATATGCATCTGTGCATGGAAATTCTTTCAGGCCACATACTCATTCCAAAATAGTGGAGAAGTTCCATGTCAACTCATCTGAACAGAAAGACAGCGACTGTGCAGAACTGATAGCCATTCTCCAAATGTGCATTTGGGGGGTGGGAGGGCACCACTAAACGTCTCTGCTTCCTTAGTTTCTCGAGTTCTCTTCTGAAATGAAAACATTCCCCTGTGTTCCCAGAGTCCCCAGATATAAGCTCCCTGTCAAAATCCTGTCGGCAAGGAAAGATGTCAAGTCCCAACCTATGAAACTCATTTCACAAAAAGGGGCGTTAGGGGAAATTTGCAGGAATATGTTTACTCAAGTCATTATTTTATTAAAAATGATACTCTGCCCAATATACCCTGAGAATGTTATCATAGGCGCCCCTAATGAAGTAGGTTAATTAGCAATAAATAGAGCCTCTCTGCAAACCTAGGATTAAGAATTTTCTCACGGGCTGCTATTTTAAAGAAACACTACACAATATAGTCTCTTCATTCATTGAAAGCCTTGATTTGCAGAGTTGAGTTTCTATAACTCAGAACTTACAGAACAAACTATTAGTTCAATGTATATTTTCTGCTATTAAGGTTGTACACAATAGCTATGCCCTGTCAAACAAAAGACTCAAAAATACTAAACTTCTTAGCTGTACTGTGTTTTGGTTGTGTGTGTATATGTGCGTACGTGTGTGTGTGTGTGTGCGTGCACCTGTCGACACAGGATAGAACTTCCAGCTGCAGGTTTTTCTTCTGTTCTTATACATCTTTCAGGCAAGCCTCTCACCTGGTTTTCACCCTGGGGGAAGGAAACCTGTGTTCTTTGTTCTTTCGCTCCTGCAGTTTAATATGATTTTCATCCTCTGTGCCTCCCAGCCTGCCTCCCCCACCCCCACCCCTCACTGCTCTCTCCTCCCTTGGGAAAAGACTTGGCTCTCAAGTGACCACTAGCATTTCTCCTGACTAAGGCAAGCATCCGCTGGTCACCTGCACCTGGGGGTGCCGAGAGCACATGGTGCAAAGATGTTTCATTCGTTGGCAGAACAAATGGCCCACGTACCAAAAGCTCCAACAGCTTGTGTCCCAGATCCGGGTCACGGTGGGTTCATGGGTGCTGCCTGCCTCAGAAATTCCACAAATATTTACTGAGCAATGACTCTGCACCAGGGGCGGCCCCCACAGCTCGGGGCTCCGCTGTGCTGTCCAGGACACGGTTACCACCCCTCCCGGAAGGCATTGTAGGCCTGGCCCTGGCTTCCTTGGAGGGTGCCTGGCAGAGCAGAAAAACCAGGGGCCACCTGTACCCTGGGTACAATGACCATGTGAACCCAGGATGGGGAGGAGGGCGGGATGGGATGGAGCTGGGATGAAAGAGGAATAATGATGGCTGGTGTCTTCCATGGTCAAGGTCATGTGACCCACAAGACACATGGACTCCAGCTATTCCAGATGAGCTAGAAGTGTCAAAGGCATTTTGTTCTTCTCGTAAGTAAATTCAAATGCATGTTATTCATGCAAAGCAAAGGTTGGTGGGCTGCAGGAGGCCAGGACTCCTCCAGAATCTCAGAATTGAGGGAGGCTGCCCACACCCCAGGATCCAGCCCGGTCACCTAGACAGAAAGCTGCTCACAGTCAGGAAGATCGAGCCCTGCACGTTCCCTCATTGGATTACCAGCATCACTAAAATCAAGTCCTCCCCTCCCACGAGATAAACAAGTCATGCTATTACTTTCTGGGAGCCCAAATGCCACAATTTAAACCCTGAGTGAAAAAATGTGAAGTTCTCCAAAACCATTTAATAGACATACTTCTCCATGTTTATCTCCTCCCCCCACCCCCGCCCCGATGTCTCCTGACCGTGGAAGTCTAAAATGATTAGCTTTGCCAGAGAACTTGACATAAAAATCAAATACCGAAAAACAAGCAAGAAAATCACACACACACACACACACACACACACACACACACAGTGAAGCACAAACAAAAAGCACAGGGTTCTAGCTCAGGTTTCACTGCTAATAATTTGATGTTGTTCATGTATATGTCCTTTACCTTCCCCGCGACGGAGGGAAGAAAGGCTGCCTCCTTAACCACCCCTCCAATCTGGGGGCTAGGCAGGGAATGAGTCTGTCAGCTCTCCTGCCCTAGGCACTGGGGTGGTGAAGAGGCATATGATCAAAGGTGTCAAGTGCTCTGAGGGGTAAAACACTGCGTCTTTATCACTCCTGAATGGAAGCGCAGAAGAGGGAGGAACACTCCGTACCGCTGGTAAGATCTGCTCTGGAGGGAGCTTTGATACTGAAACATGTTAAAGAAGAAGGGCCTTGAGCATTTCACAACCTAGAGCGAGTCTTGGTTTCCTCTACTACAAAACCTCAGAGGGTTGGACCAGGTGATCTCAAATGTTGGCTTTCTTGTTGGTTGGCCGAATGAGACACAAACTAGTGCAAAGCTGGTAACCAGCAGACGCTGGGCTGGTTAATCAAAGCATCAGCTGCCTGAAGAGGGTCCTGACTTTCCAAGCAGAGCCCAGCTGCCACATGCCATGTTTCTGAAGCCAAAACTCAAATTCATGATCATTCCTGCGCAGGAATGATCGAGGTTCTGAAGGTTCTCTTTCAAGGACATTTTTTTTTTAATCTAGAAAGTCCCACAGAGAAATACGTAGGTCGAGATTGAAAGCAGCATCTCAGCCCCCACTAGTATTTAGCACGGCGTCTGCTGCAAAGTAGGTGCTTGAGTACTTCCTGTGTGGATAAAGAAAGCGTCCACCACCCAGAGCACTTTCGGCACACCTTGCAATGGACAGGCATGGCTGAACACCCCCAAAGCATTCAACGACTCGAGTGAAGAGCACTGCTACCGAACCCTTGGCCTTTCCTGCATCCCTCAACATCCCCCCAACCTCACCTGCTGAGTGCTGGGTGGAGAAGCAGCTAGATCTGCCTGGAAGCTGGGCGTCCTAGCTCTGCCGACCTCCCGGAGCCTCAGAGTTTCCTCATCTGTTACATGCAGATCCTCAGGCCTCTCTCATGGGGAAAGTAAGAGTCAGGACCTCCTAGGGGAGCTGGGTGGAGTACACAAACGAACGCGCACAGAGCTGAGAACCTGCCTGGCACATTGCATGCTCCAGGTAAACGCTGGCCCTCAGTTACGCTTGTGCTTGGCATCCCGAGTGCTTGGCGGTGACTGTGGACTCATTAATATTCATTTTCTTTGGGCCACACTGGATATTCAATGTCAAACCAAACTGTAACGGTGTTCTATGAAATATAAGAAACGGAAATATGTTGCAAAGATGTCTTATTTTTAATGTTTGGGGGGCCTTCCGAGCGTCAGGACCACTCCTCCACATCCCACTGGGTGAGACAATTGAGCACTGTCTTTACAGCCAAAAATGGCACTGGATGACGTGTCCAGAAGCTGTGTTCGAGGCTGGACTTTCCACTGATCCTCTTTACTCCCTGATACTCGGCAAGGCTGAGAGGAACAGTGACTTGCTGGAGTATCACAGCCAGTCCTGGGCTTCACGGGATAGAAATACATATTACTCAGCATACGTTCACATCCCACCCCCTGCTCCCCCAGCATCCTTGAGTTAGGCGGGGTCCCATGAGTAGAGGTGATACCTTTAAAGAGTGCATATGGGACCCTTTAATTTTCTTCTCCTCTGCTCCAGAAGCCTGAAAGCCAATTATTTCAAATGATGTGGCCACCAAATCAAGGCCGCCTGGATCCCTAAGTCCCAGCTTGGAAGAAAGCTACCTTGAAGAGCTGTTGGCCTTCAGTACTCTTCCCAAGGGCAAGAGCTAAACCTTGCTTTGTTAAGACAGTAGGACATGGGGGTTTCCTTGTCACGGCGTCGCAGGTTAGCCTAACCTGACTTCTTCTGCACCCTAATTCAGTGCCATTCCAGAAGGTCCGTGCATGTTTGTACCAGAATGACCAGTTCTTCTCTACCACACACACACCAGACTGGAATCTCAGCGAGGCCATTTTTCCCATTACATAAGATGGCCTGGCCAAATTTTTAAGATGTACTAAATGTAGCCATCTCTCTCATGACAGGTATTTTTTCTTCCCTCCCCTAGTGCCAGGAAGTACCTTGTAAGGGAAAGGAAAAAGATGCTTCTGGTAGTAATGCTACCTATGCAGCTTTTCATAAGCAAAATCTTAAACTCTAGAAGGGAATACAGAACTAATGTCCCTGGTATCCCATTTGCTGAGGCATGTAACACAAACTTTTTTTTTTTTTTTTTGTAATTTCTATACCCAACATGAGGCTCAAACTCATGACTCTGAGATCAAAAGACGCACACTCTTTCAACGGAGCCAGCTAGGTGCCCCCACACAGACTCTTAATACTCTTTACCTAACACTCCAGCACTGTGATGTGGCAAGCCGCTGGGGTCTGATGTCACGCAGACCCCCCTCTAAATCCCAGCTCGGCCATTTCCTGTGTTAACTCAGACAAGTTAATTTCTTGAAGCTTCAATTTCTTCATCCATAAAATAGGTATAAAAACATCTACCAAGTGGGGATGTTGAGAGAATTAAATGATTTAAAACAACGTAGAGTATGCAACATGCTTGGGTCAATGGTTGGCATGCAGTGGGCATTCAATCAGTTGGTTTCCTTCCTCTCTATCATCTTGACAGTAGACTTTGGTCTCAAGTTTAGACTTGGTTAAAAAAAAAAAAGTTTACTATTGGAAGTGGTAGGAAGACCGTGCAGCAGCACCTGGGATATTGCTGTAGGTGCCGTACGGGAAGGAGAGGACAGTGCTCCCAAGAGGACACAGAGGATACAGACGAGTCAGAGGGAGCAAGTGGATCCAGGCTGTACACAGAGGCCAGAGGTCCAGACAAGGCAGTGGGGCGGAGCCAGAGAGGTAGGGATTTTGGTAGAGTTTGCCCAAAGATCCTGAATCTGGGACAAAACTAGCCTGGGACTGAAGCTTCCTCCACCGCTTCCTGTTACAAAATGGTCCAGTGACTGTCCTGGACCTGCCACCAGGGGCAGCAGCGAGCAGCAGCGCATTTTGCTAACTTGGGATGACCTAGAGCACAGGCTCCCCAACGGCTCTGGAGAAAGGGTCCTTTACCCACCCCTGTAACAGTCCGATCACATGAGAAACATTCATTTTGAACCTACTGAGTGGGCCAGCCTCATGCCGGTGCTGGGAACATGGAGACAAATAGGAAACCCTCCCTTGGGGTGGAGGGGTGGCTCACAGTTTTTCAGGGGGACAGACAGGCAAACGGATAAAAATCCAAGTGCTGATTGCTAAGGGGTTATTTCTATAGCACACTAAGCTCTTGAACGAGGGAGCAAGTTTTCTCTCTAGCAGGAATGGACGTTGATCACATGAATCCCCTCCCAGGATCAAGCAGTGCGCCCCTCCCCACCCTGAACAAGCAGCAGGCTGATCTGGTTATAACCAAGGCCACCGACAGGGCCCTTTCTCCCAGCTGGGGATTAAACCAGGGGCCTGTCCGTTCAGCAAAAAGGCCCTGAAGCCCCTTCCCTGGCTCATCTTAGCCCCAAGCATGATGGATCAGGTCTTTCCTCACACCTGGGAGCACAGGGATCACACTCTGGCTTGGGAGGCAGCAGGGCCAGACACAGAGTGTCGACAGCCCCGCCAGAGAACACCAGAAGCCCAAGCAGAGCCAGTGCTGGGCTCTGTGACAGGATCCGCCACCCCCAGGACCAGCTCAGCAGGTCTGAGGAGAGCTTGGATGGCTAGGTCCTTCATCCCAGGCCACTTCTTGCTCACTGGGTGATGGCCCCTTCGGTGGGGTAGGGGTGTGGCCCCTAGTCATAGATCCAAGGCAGAAGGATGTCCCTCAAACTACAATGACTCTGAGGCAGCCTCACAGTACAGAAGGTCAGAGATATGTCAGCAATAACACAACAGTCTGAGCTGACATCTCTAGGGCACTGCCTAGGTGCCAGGTGCTGTGCTAAGTACTTCACAGGTGTTACCCCTTGGAATTCACACAGCGACCCTGGAAGCAGGGGCCCCACCGTTGCAAGTCCAGCTAGGTCAGCTGTGTAGAGCAGCAGATGCCCACATTCCCCAGCGAGCCTGGCTGGGAGCACCTCCAGGAGGGGCTGTGGCTTGGTCATCTTTGTGTCCCTTGCCCTGCTCCCAACACTGAGCACAGGACCCTACACGCAGGGAGCAGGGTAGGGGCAGGGCCAGGACCAGGGTGAGGTGGGCGGCAAACCAGGCACCCCAGGACACAAAACTGAAGGAGGCCTTCCGTCTCAGGTGTGGACCCTGCACTCGCAGGAGCCTGACAGCGAGTGCCACCTGACATTCTGCAACTGGATGCCTCGCTTGCTTCACCCGAGTCCAGGCCCCAGGTAGTTTACTGGTCAGACTGGTGTGTGACTCCTGCCCCTCTGCCCTCTAGCCATGCGACTGACTTTCCCCATCCTTGCTCAGTTTCCTCACCTATAAAATGGGGCTTACAACAATGGCAAGGGTTGGCGAAGACTCGAGAAACCAGAACCCTCCTACCCTGCTGGTGGGAATGTGAAATGGCGCTGCCTCTGTGGAGAATGGTCTGGCAGTTTTTCAAAAAGTTAAACGTAGGGGTGCGTGGGCGGCTCAGTCGGTTAAGCGTCTGCCTTGGGCTCAGGTCATGATCTCAAGGTCCTGGGATCGAGCCCTGCATCAGGCTTCCTGTTCAACAGGGAGTCTGCTTCTCTCTGAATCTCTCTCTCTCCCTCTCCCCTCTCCCCCTCCCCACTGCTCACTCCCTCTCTCTCTCAAATAAATGAAGTCTTAAAAAAAAAAAAAAGACTTAAACATAAAGTGACCATCTACCCCAGCAATCCTTCCTAGGTATCTTCTCGAGAGAAGCAAAAACACACCTCCACACAGATTGCACACAAGTGTTCCGAGCAGCATTATTACGATGCCCCAGATGCAGAAACCCAATTGTTGACAGGCGAACGGATAAACAAAATAGTGGCTGAACTGTATCCCCGCCCCCAAAGTCACAAGTCGAAGCTCTATCCCTAGTACCCCCATGGGTGACTGTATTTGGAGGCAGGGCCTTAAAGAGGTGATTAAGTTAGAATGAAGCCATTAGTGAGGCCCCAAATCCAATCTGACTCGTGTCCTTAGAAGAGGAAATCTGGACACACAGAAGGACCCCAGGGATGCATGTGCACAGAGGAAAGGCCACACGAGGCCATGGGAGTAGGAGGCCATCTGCCGCGGAGAGAGGTTGCAGAAGAAATCGAATGTGCTGACACCTTGATCTTGAACGTCCAGCCTCCAGGGCTGTGGGAAAATAAATGTCTGTTGTTGAAACAACCCCGTCTTCCCCATTTTGTTAGGGCGGCCCTTGCAGACATGGCCACACAATGGGATACTCTCGAGCCATAAAAACAGTGAGGTACTGCTGCAGCCTATAACACGGAGAAGCCTCAAGAATCCTATGCTAAGTGAAAGACGTCAAATGCGAAAGACCACGTATTCTATGATTCTCCAACAGGGAATGCTCGGCGAGGGCAGATCTGTACAGAGCGTAGATGAGGTTGCTGAGGCTTGGGGCCGGGGGCTGCAGGGGCAGCTGGGCAGTGACGGCCAATGGGCACAGGATCTCTTTTTGAGATGATGGAAATGTTCGAAAATGAGATTGCTGTGACGGTTGTACAGCTGCAGATACACTAGAAATCAATTGGTGGTACACTTTATAAATGGGTGAGTTTTAAGGGATGTACGTTACACCTTAAGCTCTTCTAAAATACGGGCTAAGGCTAACACCCATGCATAGAGCTGCACAGGGCCTGGCACACAGCACCCCAAATATTATAACTGGTACTTCTTAATAGGCTCAAATAAGTATCCGCTACTCAGTTGCAAGTTGCCTAAAGTGCCCCAATTCCTTTAATGTTAGGGGGACTTTTAGGGTGATTTCAGTGTCCCTAAGTGACCTGTCCCTGCCCACAGAGGACTCCCAATCAGAGCGTTATGGCTGCAAAGCATGCCTGCTATGGCTAAAACGGCTCGGGGCTTGGATTCCACGGGCCTGTGCTGGAGTCCCGGCTCTGCCCTCACCTGCTCAGCTGGGTCCCTGTACGAACGACCTGGGCTATGGTGTGGCGGTGTGAGGAGCCTACACACAGCTGGCATTCCATAAATTGGGGGAAACAAAAAAACTATGTTTGAGAAAGGCCTTTGTCAAACCCCAAATGCATGCGCACCTCTGCATTATCCTCAGCGGGCTGGTGGCCCCGCCGAGAGTTCTAATCAGAGGGCGGGTGAGGCTGCCCGTGGCCATGCCTGAGGAGCCCCAGATGTGGAGAAGGCTGCCTGGCTCCCAGAAACCTTGGACAAAGGGCTGCCCGCTCCGCTCTTCCTCACCTGTTCAATGGAGATAAAAGAGTTCTTCTATCTCTTATTACTTTCATGAGCTGACCCACAAAAAGTGCTCAGCATTGCGCTTATCATGTCAGTACGAGGACCATCGTAGTTGCTAAGTGCCAAATGACTGAGAACTTCCTGCGGGCAGGGATGCCCTTTTCCTCCGCTGCTGAGTGTTCACTGGCCGGACAGAGGAAAAGAAGTGGGAAAGGCCCAAGCACACAAGAGCTATAAGCTAGACCGTATAGACAAGGAAGACCGATATGCTGCCTGATGACTGTGTAATCTTGGGCAAGTTCACTTCCCACTCTGGGCCTCAGTTCCCCTAAGGTGGACTAGGTGCTCCCTGAAGTTTCTTCCAGCTAGAACATTCCCTGATCCTACTATTGCACCATGTTGCTATTAGACGCATGCCCTGTTCTCCAGCATCCTCCTCCAGAGATCCCAGAGGACTTTAGACTTTGTACCGGAAGACCCATAAATCCCACTTCTGAAAGTGCTGAAGTCAGGCCATGTTCAATTTCCCAGTGCAGAATACAGCCCTCCATCTTTGGAATGTCTACCATTAACCCACGGAGTGAGCCAGACGGTTTCCACGCGGTGGCTCTGTGGGCCCAAGAGCCCTTGCTCTTGGAAACAATGTGAAGTCTTCCAGCTCCTCCTGAACGGCCTGGTTCCGGCCGAAGTTCACTGCATGCTCATAATTAATTCTGTAACACAAAGTTCCCCAGAAGAAAGTAACAGGCCTTTCTACAGGATAATGAACCCCAGCGCTGTCAGGGGAGGTGAGGTGAGGGTCTGTGGCCTCTCTGCTGCTACCTGGAGCCGCTGTACGCGTCCCTTCCCCTAAATTTCTTGGCCAGGGGGCAGTCCCTTTTTCCAGCTTCTAGCTGTCAGTTCATATCTCTAAATTTCCCACTGCCCCCCACAAAAGACAAAGATACACCCCATCCCTACCAGGACCGGCATGCTGGCCTCTCTCTGCCCCTGCTGGGCCACCCCCACCCCCCCAAGAACAACGTGGCTGTGACATCTAGCTCTCACCAGACTGTGCAAATATCTTAAAGGAGCTGTTTCCAAAAAGGCAAGGGTGCAGTACAAATGAGAACAATTTCTAAATGTCCTCCTCCACAGGCCAGGGAGATTCCATGGGGGCTCTGGGTACACCCGGGGGCTGGGGCAGCCTGAGATGGCTTTGTCCTTACCGCAATTCAGCTCAGTCTTGTATTTTAAGAACAGCAGGAAAGTAATATCGGCTGAAAGGAGTTTTCTGTGCGCTATTTAACTAAATGGCTCTGCAGCTGGAGAGAGCCATAGGCAGACGTGCTATGATTCAAGGGCTCCCGATTACAATGATCGTCTTTTATTGTATAAAAACAGCAACACAGCCATCTCCACCCTCCCAACGCCTGCTCCCTCCGTCTCCTTCTCCCATTGGCTGGCAAGGGTGTTCAGCGTCTCCAAAGTAGCACCCAGAGTCTCCTCGGTCCCCAGGAGTGCAGCCTGCAGCCCACTGGGATTCCTTCTCCCTAACAGCCAAGGAGAGGGTGCAAAAGGTGCAGTCCCCCCTGAAGAATGTTCTGTTAGAGACACTGATGGAGGCTTTAGAGTTGTCTTTCTTGGAGCACGGGGCGGGGGGGGGGGAGTTGGGGGACTAAGGATAACAAGCATGGATTTGGAAATCTCTCCTGTTTTGACTAAACTCACACACACACACACACACACCAACTCATGCATGCATGCACACCCACACCCCTACACCCCTTTAGCAGAAAAGCAATCAGGTTGCCCAGAAGCACGTGCTGAGACCGTCTCTTCTCCCCATACTTCCTTCCCAGGAGGGTGGGGCACCTCCAGACTTCAGAAGGACCTGGTGACAGCTCAGAGCGTCAACTTTGGGATCAGACTGATCTGCGTGTGAATCCTGACCTGACTACCTTCTCTCTGTGACCTTCAGCAAGCACCTAACCTTTCTGAGCTTTGGTTTCCTGTCTTTACCATGGGGCTACGCTCCTGCTCTCGAAGCAGTCCTCACGGTCACACTGAACGCCACAGTGAAAGGAAAGTGTTTCGCAGAGTGCCTGGTACATAGGAGGCGTTCCATTTGGGGGAGTGTTGCTGTTCTTAAGGCGGCAACACCATGTGTTTGCGGTGTGTCTGGGTGTATAAGGAACTTTGTAGTCGTTCCATCTCACCAGTCAGAGTAGACAAGGCAGGGGGTGAGGGGCAAGACAGCTGGGGGTGGGCATGAATGTCAGTCCCACCAAGGAGTGTTTTTCTGGGGTCTTTCTGCAACACTGATTTCAACCCTCGTGTTTGCACAGCCCATGAATGTGTGCATGCATGCTCCCTCCTCAGTTTAGACTCCTGGTCCTTCCTTGGTTTTCCGCAGATGTTTTGGAGTCTAGAAGCTGCAGTGGCAGCCTCCCAACCAGGCCCACGAGAACCTGTAGCCCAGCAACTCTTGTTCACGTCTTCCCTATTCCCTTCAATCTCCCACATTAGTCTGTCCTGGCCCCCCAACCGGGAGGATTCCCTCCCAAAGAAGGAACTAACTCCATTTGGCTATTCTCTGAGGCCCCGGGGATGCATGAATCCACTCCCCACGCTGAACCTGACAGCAAATGGTTCCCAGGATTTTGCTGGTTTCCCCCTGCAGGGTAAAACCAGCACGGCTTTAAACCCAAAAGTAAACCCATCATATGCTTCTCNTTAGAATGAAGCCATTAGTGAGGCCCCAAATCCAATCTGACTCGTGTCCTTAGAAGAGGAAATCTGGACACACAGAAGGACCCCAGGGATGCATGTGCACAGAGGAAAGGCCACACGAGGCCATGGGAGTAGGAGGCCATCTGCCGCGGAGAGAGGTTGCAGAAGAAATCGAATGTGCTGACACCTTGATCTTGAACGTCCAGCCTCCAGGGCTGTGGGAAAATAAATGTCTGTTGTTGAAACAACCCCGTCTTCCCCATTTTGTTAGGGCGGCCCTTGCAGACATGGCCACACAATGGGATACTCTCGAGCCATAAAAACAGTGAGGTACTGCTGCAGCCTATAACACGGAGAAGCCTCAAGAATCCTATGCTAAGTGAAAGACGTCGAATGCGAAAGACCACGTATTCTATGATTCTCCAACAGGGAATGCTCGGCGAGGGCAGATCTGTACAGAGCGTNCAGCCTATAACACGGAGAAGCCTCAAGAATCCTATGCTAAGTGAAAGACGTCAAATGCGAAAGACCACGTATTCTATGATTCTCCAACAGGGAATGCTCGGCGAGGGCAGATCTGTACAGAGCGTAGATGAGGTTGCTGAGGCTTGGGGCCGGGGGCTGCAGGGGCAGCTGGGCAGTGACGGCCAATGGGCACAGGATCTCTTTTTGAGATGATGGAAATGTTCGAAAATGAGATTGCTGTGACGGTTGTACAGCTGCAGATACACTAGAAATCAATTGGTGGTACACTTTATAAATGGGTGAGTTTTAAGGGATGTACGTTACACCTTAAGCTCTTCTAAAATACGGGCTAAGGCTAACACCCATGCATAGAGCTGCACAGGGCCTGGCACACAGCACCCCAAATATTATAACTGGTACTTCTTAATAGGCTCAAATAAGTATCCGCTACTCAGTTGCAAGTTGCCTAAAGTGCCCCAAATTCCTTTAATGTTAGGGGGACTTTTAGGGTGATTTCAGTGTCCCTAAGTGACCTGTCCCTGCCCACAGAGGACTCCCAATCAGAGCGTTATGGCTGCAAAGCATGCCTGCTNATTCCTTTAATGTTAGGGGGACTTTTAGGGTGATTTCGGCGTCCCTAAGTGACCTGTCCCTGCCCACAGAGGACTCCCAATCAGAGCGTTATGGCTGCAAAGCATGCCTGCTATGGCTAAAACGGCTCGGGGCTTGGATTCCACGGGCCTGTGCTGGAGTCCCGGCTCTGCCCTCACCTGCTCAGCTGGGTCCCTGTACGAACGACCTGGGCTATGGTGTGGCGGTGTGAGGAGCCTACACACAGCTGGCATTCCATAAATTGGGGGAAACAAAAAAACTATGTTTGAGAAAGGCCTTTGTCAAACCCCAAATGCATGCGCACCTCTGCATTATCCTCAGCGGGCTGGTGGCCCCGCCGAGAGTTCTAATCAGAGGGCGGGTGAGGCTGCCCGTGGCCATGCCTGAGGAGCCCCAGATGTGGAGAAGGCTGCCTGGCTCCCAGAAACCTTGGACAAAGGGCTGCCCGCTCCGCTCTTCCTCACCTGTTCAATGGAGATAAAAGAGTTCTTCTATCTCTTATTACTTTCATGAGCTGACCCACAAAAAGTGCTCAGCATTGCGCTTATCATGTCAGTACGAGGACCATCGTAGTTGCTAAGTGCCAAATGACTGAGAACTTCCTGCGGGCAGGGATGCCCTTTTCCTCCGCTGCTGAGTGTTCACTGGCCGGACAGAGGAAAAGAAGTGGGAAAGGCCCAAGCACACAAGAGCTATAAGCTAGACCGTATAGACAAGGAAGACCGATATGCTGCCTGATGACTGTGTAATCTTGGGCAAGTTCACTTCCCACTCTGGGCCTCAGTTCCCCTAAGGTGGACTAGGTGCTCCCTGAAGTTTCTTCCAGCTAGAACATTCCCTGATCCTACTATTGCACCATGTTGCTATTAGACGCATGCCCTGTTCTCCAGCATCCTCCTCCAGAGATCCCAGAGGACTTTAGACTTTGTACCGGAAGACCCATAAATCCCACTTCTGAAAGTGCTGAAGTCAGGCCATGTTCAATTTCCCAGTGCAGAATACAGCCCTCCATCTTTGGAATGTCTACCATTAACCCACGGAGTGAGCCAGACGGTTTCCACGCGGTGGCTCTGTGGGCCCAAGAGCCCTTGCTCTTGGAAACAATGTGAAGTCTTCCAGCTCCTCCTGAACGGCCTGGTTCCGGCCGAAGTTCACTGCATGCTCATAATTAATTCTGTAACACAAAGTTCCCCAGAAGAAAGTAACAGGCCTTTCTACAGGATAATGAACCCCAGCGCTGTCAGGGGAGGTGAGGTGAGGGTCTGTGGCCTCTCTGCTGCTACCTGGAGCCGCTGTACGCGTCCCTTCCCCTAAATTTCTTGGCCAGGGGGCAGTCCCTTTTTCCAGCTTCTAGCTGTCAGTTCATATCTCTAAATTTCCCACTGCCCCCCACAAAAGACAAAGATACACCCCATCCCTACCAGGACCGGCATGCTGGCCTCTCTCTGCCCCTGCTGGGCCACCCCCACCCCCCCAAGAACAACGTGGCTGTGACATCTAGCTCTCACCAGACTGTGCAAATATCTTAAAGGAGCTGTTTCCAAAAAGGCAAGGGTGCAGTACAAATGAGAACAATTTCTAAATGTCCTCCTCCACAGGCCAGGGAGATTCCATGGGGGCTCTGGGTACACCCGGGGGCTGGGGCAGCCTGAGATGGCTTTGTCCTTACCGCAATTCAGCTCAGTCTTGTATTTTAAGAACAGCAGGAAAGTAATATCGGCTGAAAGGAGTTTTCTGTGCGCTATTTAACTAAATGGCTCTGCAGCTGGAGAGAGCCATAGGCAGACGTGCTATGATTCAAGGGCTCCCGATTACAATGATCGTCTTTTATTGTATAAAAACAGCAACACAGCCATCTCCACCCTCCCAACGCCTGCTCCCTCCGTCTCCTTCTCCCATTGGCTGGCAAGGGTGTTCAGCGTCTCCAAAGTAGCACCCAGAGTCTCCTCGGTCCCCAGGAGTGCAGCCTGCAGCCCACTGGGATTCCTTCTCCCTAACAGCCAAGGAGAGGGTGCAAAAGGTGCAGTCCCCCCTGAAGAATGTTCTGTTAGAGACACTGATGGAGGCTTTAGAGTTGTCTTTCTTGGAGCACGGGGCGGGGGGGGGGGGGGTGGGGGACTAAGGATAACAAGCATGGATTTGGAAATCTCTCCTGTTTTGACTAAACTCACACACACACACACACACCAACTCATGCATGCATGCACACCCACACCCCTACACCCCTTTAGCAGAAAAGCAATCAGGTTGCCCAGAAGCACGTGCTGAGACCGTCTCTTCTCCCCATACTTCCTTCCCAGGAGGGTGGGGCACCTCCAGACTTCAGAAGGACCTGGTGACAGCTCAGAGCGTCAACTTTGGGATCAGACTGATCTGCGTGTGAATCCTGACCTGACTACCTTCTCTCTGTGACCTTCAGCAAGCACCTAACCTTTCTGAGCTTTGGTTTCCTGTCTTTACCATGGGGCTACGCTCCTGCTCTCGAAGCAGTCCTCACGGTCACACTGAACGCCACAGTGAAAGGAAAGTGTTTCGCAGAGTGCCTGGTACATAGGAGGCGTTCCATTTGGGGGAGTGTTGCTGTTCTTAAGGCGGCAACACCATGTGTTTGCGGTGTGTCTGGGTGTATAAGGAACTTTGTAGTCGTTCCATCTCACCAGTCAGAGTAGACAAGGCAGGGGGTGAGGGGCAAGACAGCTGGGGGTGGGCATGAATGTCAGTCCCACCAAGGAGTGTTTTTCTGGGGTCTTTCTGCAACACTGATTTCAACCCTCGTGTTTGCACAGCCCATGAATGTGTGCATGCATGCTCCCTCCTCAGTTTAGACTCCTGGTCCTTCCTTGGTTTTCCGCAGATGTTTTGGAGTCTAGAAGCTGCAGTGGCAGCCTCCCAACCAGGCCCACGAGAACCTGTAGCCCAGCAACTCTTGTTCACGTCTTCCCTATTCCCTTCAATCTCCCACATTAGTCTGTCCTGGCCCCCAACCGGGAGGATTCCCTCCCAAAGAAGGAACTAACTCCATTTGGCTATTCTCTGAGGCCCCGGGGATGCATGAATCCACTCCCCACGCTGAACCTGACAGCAAATGGTTCCCAGGATTTTGCTGGTTTCCCCCTGCAGGGTAAAACCAGCACGGCTTTAAACCCAAAAGTAAACCCATCATATGCTTCTCACTTTCCTATCCCAAACCAAGCCTGTGCACCCCCAAAACAGATCTCTAATACCAAAGTGAATGCCTGGGTCACACTCCTTAACATTGATCTCCCCATGGATCAATAGTACAAGCAGTTTATTCACTGCGGAGTCTCTGTGGTAGCTACTATCGCAGTGAAACACGGTGTAATAAGATTTAATCTCCACTAAGTGTTTCTAGTACTAGAGGGTTGGAGGAGGGCAGAAGGAGGAACAAAGTGTGTGAACTGTGGCTTTTAAGAGGTAAATTGTCCACCAGGGGGGTAAAGAGAGGTGTCAGTCAGAAAACTGGTTCTGGCTCTGGCCTTTTTGTATTCCATTTTAAAGTTTGGGTGGAAACTGATACGCTTTTGTCAAGACCGTTTTTCTCCTTGGGGGTCGACACGCGTGCACGTACACACACACTCACACCATTGCCAACCAACCCCTCTCAAATGCATGACTATAAGCATAGGAACAGGAAACAGATCGTGGGTGGACGTTCTTAAAATCACAACCTGTTCGATGGAGGGAGGGTGGGGACCTTATAGAAGGGCGGGGGAGGGGAAGCAGGAGGGATTGTTTTTTGTTTTTTTTTTTCCAGTTAAAAACGAAACTACCTTGCCGATACTAAAAGCAATGCCTACTTTACTGTCTACCACAGGGGCATGTGAGTAGCCAAGCATCCTCTCAGAAGCGCGCTGTCTGTATCTGACCATGACACAGCACATTACAGAACCTGAGCATTGCACCGGGGTCTCCAGGCTCTATCCCGGGAAGGCTTTCCATTTCAGGGGTTGCTCAGACCTGCCACCAACCAAAGCAGATGCATATGGGGGAGGAAGGGAGAACGCAACAAGATGGGGACAGTCAGGGTCAATGCTAAACATCCATGTACGTTCATCACTTGGCACATCCAGGATACAAGAAAGTCACACGCCAGAGGCCGTGAGGCAGTGACCACGTTGATGCTGGTGGTGATGATGGTGATAAGAGGGGACATGAACTGAACACGGTGTTAGGCGCTGTGCTAACCAAACTCTTTCCTAAGTTTCTTCTCAAGCGGCACAACAACCCGTAAGGCAGCTCTTTGAACAGTCTCCGTTTTCGGGATAAGGAAATTGAGGTTGAGAGACGTAAGTAACAGCCCAAAGTCATAAAGCTAATACATTGAGCCGAGAATCGGGGATGTGAGTCCTTGCCGGAGGAATCCAGAGTGGGGAACCTGTCAGAAGGCCTTCTGATGCCCTCTGATATCATCCCCTTGATTTAAAGCAAAGGTGAAGCAGGGCGCGCCTGGGTGGCTCAGTCAGTTAGGTGTCTGACTCTTGATTTCGGTTCAGGTCATGATCTCAGGGTCATGAGATCGAACCCTGTAATGGGCTCCGTGCTCATTGGGGAGTCTGCTTGGGATTCTCTCCCTCTCCACCCCCCTCCCTGCTTGTGTGCACATGCACACGTGTTCTCTCTCTCTCTCTCCAAAATAAATAAATAAATCCTTAAAAAAATAAAGCAAAGGTGAAGGGTTATGACCAAAGTTATTCTGCTGATGAAGGTAGGTCCCAGGTGTCTGACAGTCAGAAGAAAGGCCAAGTGTAGTGTTTGGGGAGTAATGGTACCTACCTCCACGGTTTTCAGCTCCACTAACTGAGATATAATAAGGGAGAGCTAGTTACCTCCTGGTAACAGCTGACTAACATCAGGTTAATTTTGGATTCCTATGGGCAGGACCTAAAAGAAATCTCCCCATCATCCATCCCTTTCTTATTGTACTGTCTTCTTTCTGCCCTAAGGCAAAACTGGTCCCGTGACCCAAAACTTTCCAGAACTCATTTTATTTTAAATAAAAACCAAGCTGGTTTGTCTGCATAAGGCACACCGCTGTCAGTCTTAGCTTCCTAAACACGACTTCCCTCCTCAGAAACCTGCCATAGCTCCCCAGTACCTCTGGATTAAAAGCCAACCTCCTCCACCGCCAAGTCTGGCATCATCTCTTTGCACAACCTTCCCTGCATCCCCCTCTCTGCCCCCTCAGAATAGGCACGGCTCCCAGGACGCAGTTTTACCTTCATCAGGAAAACCTTCCTTCCTCTTCTCCTCTTAGGCCACACACACTGTATCCACCAACTCAACAACCAACCCACCATTCACCCGAATTTGCTCACGGCAGCAATGTGCCTCCACCAAAATCATGACTGTCCCTTCCTGGGTGGCCAGGTGGCACAATTCTGGCTCATGAACTAAGGATGGAAGTCCTTGAGAGGCATCTCTTCCCAAATGCAATAGTAAAGCCATACTAAGTAAATGTTCTAAGCCTCACTCATCCTGCTTTCTCTTTCCTGGAATGGAAACGTGAAGCCTGGAGACACAGCAACCACCTTTCCACCACAAGAACACAGACCTGGGGCCGAAGGCCTGTACCTAAGGATGTTGGCATGGTGGAAAGACAGAGCCTGGGTCCCCAGGGGCTCGTCGTCTCACTCACCCTTCTTGTTGTCTGACACAAGTAAGCCCCCTCTGGTTAAGCGGCCAGTGGTTAGGATTTATGCTGCTAACAGCTGAATGCAATCATATCCAACACACCTCCCCAGACATTGTTCCTCATCATTCCATGGGTCAGTTCAGATGCTACCCCCTTTAGGAAATCCTCCATGATTCCCTCAGAGCGCAGTAATTACGCCCTTCATTGTGCTTCCGAAGTAGTTACTTTTCTCAATTACAGCACTTAGTTAATCCTCCTTGATTTGGCCTGCCCGGCTGCTTAGACTCCTAGGGGGTAGGGGGTCTGGATCCTGCCAGCCTCTCCGAGAGCCTGCAGCAGCGTTTTGCATTGAGGTTAGGGGGCGTAGTTACGAAATGGACAGAATGACAGTACTTACCCCACAGGGCTGTCATAAAGACAAAATAATCATAAGCACTTATAAGGGTTCTTGGCACATAAAAATGTTTAATGACTGTACTCTTATTAGGATGATTATTCTAGCTGCTGAATGAACAAATAAGTCAACACATAGCTGCTAAATAAACGGATAAAGAAATAAAACCCAGGAAAGTTCTGGAGTTCAGACCCCAGGGTAGTGGTCACTGTTCCTTCTTTTTCATACCTACACCTGCCCTTTTACTTTTTCATACTAATGAGGACTCCCCATATCCCAGAGCTGCCGTAAAGGGAGTGTTGAAGGCTAAGAAACAAGGCCTGGCTTGGCACTCTGACTTCACTTTTTGCTCTGCAGCTTTGGGCAAATTTCTTCACCTCTCTGAGCCTCAGTTTCCTTAACTGTAAACTGGAGATAATAATAGTATTTATCTCATAGAGTTCTGGTGACAAAAAGCACCTAGAATATAAAGCATTGTGCCCCGCATACTAAAACAGTAAATGTTAGCAACCATTATCAAACATTGTCATTATTATTTTTGTCAAATGCGTGGCATCCCACTCAATCACATGGCCCTGATGGAGATGAGACACTTGGGGTGGGGGTCACCTTTCTGCCGGTCAAGATACGTGGCATTTCCATCAGGAGAATACACTTCTTGAGTACCAACAAACACTGTCATTTTGATCTTTTCCTTTCAATGGGGATTGGTTAATATATCAGATTTACCCTAAATCCTTGACCTCTGAATTTCCCCTTAAGAGCTGTTAACTGCAGGTGGATCCTGATTGACATCAGACCTAGCCAGAAGGTGCACGTGCCCGCAACAACAAAGTGTGGCTTTTCAACACCAACAATATTCCCACAGATCACAGGTCCAGTTACTGTCAGTGATGCATTTCAATCTTACTTGTAGATTCCCTACCCCCCCTTAAAAGAAGATGTGTATACAGCTTTATATAATTTTCCCTTTAAACTTGAATCAAACCTTTATGTTAGTCCCATTCAAGCACTTGAGGGCTCCATTAATCTATTTTTACTTTTAAACATGCCATTTTACAAGATATTTATTCCACTTGGTTGTCATCCAAATGCTTTTTGACATTACTGCCCTGGGACTGAACTGCTTAAACTCAGGGCCCTCATAAATAGAAAATCACCTTTTGACTGAAATCTTGAAGAGCTCTCAGAAGCTCACCCCCTTCACTTCAACAGGCATTAATTTCTGCTCTACATAAAGGAGTGTGAGTGTGTGAGTGTGTGTGTGTGTTTGTGGTGTTTTAAGAGGGAGAGTGTGGGAGGTCTGAGCAACCCAAGGGATGAAGGGGAGGGATTTCTGCCCCTGGAAAACCTGCCCAAAGGGGCCTGCCTCAGACCCGGAGAGCTGCTGACTTGGACATATGGTGATCCGTCAGAGACCAGGTAGGGGAAGAACTAGAGGGCCTGACAAGACTTAGTGGACCCCCGGGCCCGCCGGATAATGCCTCTTTCAAAGGAGATGGGTCCAGGGAAAGTCATTATTCCCCCCCCACCTCCCCCCCACCTCCGGACAAACAAAAGGCCATCCCCCAAACAGCTGAAGGCAGAGACCCCACTGGCTTTGAAGCCGATCAATCAGGTGGAAGCCCGAGCAAATCACGACTTGGCTTCCCCAAGTTTTCTCCCCAGCCTAAGGAGCCACCCTCCTCCTCCTCCGCCTCCGAGCTCCGCACAGCTACGGGGCCAAGGGGACCGTCCTGCGATGCTCACTGGTTCCCAACTTTCCGCTCCTCTCCGTCTCCGCAGCCTCCCGCAAAGCGGCTGGGGAAAGGGCAAGTTTGCCAAGGCGAGGATACCAAGTCCCGGGGAAGCCACAAAGACGCCGCGACACCAAGGATGAACCCCTCTCCCGTGGGGCGGACGCCAGCGCCAGCTGCCGCTCCGGGGGCGAGCGTGGGCTCGGCTGGCAGAGGCGGCCGCGGGCGTGGGCCGGCC